>NC_068285.1:29853659-30166993 GCF_025860055.1 Xyrauchen texanus
GTCACTATACACCCACAGGGACTAGGTGCTCAGGCATCTCAGCCGTCTAGGGCTTCAGGTCAACTGGGAAAAGAGCAAGCTCACCCAGGTTCAGAGCATCTCTTTTCTCAGCATGGAGTTAGACTCAGTCTCAATGACAGTGCGCCTCACCAACGAGCGTGCTCAGTTGATGCTGAAATGCCTCACCTTATTCAAGCCAGGCACAGCAGTCGCTCTAAAACAATTTTAGAGGCTCCTGGGGCATATGGCATCCTCCAAGGCGGTCGTGCCACTGGGGTTGATCCATATGATACCGCTTCAGCACTGGCTTCAGACTCGAGTCCAAAGATGGGCATGACGCTGTGGCACGTACCATGCGTTCATCACCCCCGCCTGCCACCAGACTTTCAACCCCTGGACAGACCTCTGTTTGATGCGAACAGGGGTAGCAATACATCAGGTGTCCCGACACGTTCTGGTTACAGTGTATGCTCAGCGGAGAGCAGAGGTTGATTTGGGAGTTGATCGGCAAAGCACAGATAGACCTGTTCGCTTCCCAAGAGACCTCCCATTGCCCGCTCTGGTACTCCCTAGCAGAGGCGCCTTTCCCCTCCACTGAGGCGATCATGTGCGCTCTTTTTCAACCAGACCCACTACGGGTACTAAAATGACTCTGTACTGGAATAGGTGCTCCACAGGATTGGCCCTTGTGGATTAATCCCACTGTGTGTATTTTCCATGGTACGGTCCCCCTACGGGTGGACCCACATCTCCCTTGAGCAGTCCCCGCTGCCCCCGATCACCGTGTTTGTAGCAACTCATCCCTCACAGCAGATGCTATGAGGGATCTCTACCACCGTGCCATTCCTAAATGTGGCCTGAAAACCCATGTGAAGTATTTCGCCAATCTTTACCACCCCCAGCCTGGGCAGGTGGTGGTCTCCGTGGGGTCTTTTCCCCCTGAAAGAATAGGAGTTGGAAAAGAACACCTTCCCCAATCTGTGTGATAACGTTAAGTTGGCCCCAGCCACTTTAACTCTATGCGAGTAACATAGAGAGAGAAAAGGCGTGGCTGGCGTGATTGAATAGGGACCCGTAGTGTCGCTTCTCTCGACACAACGTTGAAGTGAGTGACAGACGGGTAACGTCTAGGTTACTGTTGTAACCTCCGTTCCCTGATGAAGGGAACGAGACGTTGTGTCCCCCTGGCCATGACGCTGAACCGACCCACTGCTATGGCCGAACATTTTTCTCGGCTCCTCAGTGCAAAACCTGAATGGACAGACACATGATTCCCTCCTTATATACCTGTATGTCCAGGGGAGGGACATGCAAAATCTGTCTGCAAATTTCTCATTGGCCTTTTCTCAAGTTCAGAGGTAACCGAGGCATTCAAGAAGTCCCCCTTGTGTCGCTTCACTTGACCCAACGTCTTGTTCCCTCCATCAGGGAACGGAGGTTACAACAGTAACCTAGACGTTTTCTCTGAAATGGTCCTATGTCTTGTATGTTGCACTGGAAAGTCTTATTTATTTTAGTGAATCAGTTCTTTGGGACATACACAGTATATACATATACAGTTGAAGTCAAAAGTTTACATACATGTTAGCCAAATACATTTAAACTCCTGACATTTAATTGTAGAAAATATTCCCTGTCTTTGGTCAGTTAGGATCACTACTTTATTTTAATATTGGAACAATACCTGAGAGAATGATTTATTTCAGCTTTTTTTTTTTTCATCACAGTCCCATTGGGTCAGAAGTTTACATACACTTTGTTAGTATTAGGTAGCATTGCCTTTAAATTGTTTATCTTGGGTCAAACATTTTTGGTAGCCTTGCATACGTTTCTTCCAATAAGTTTCTGGAATTTTGGCCCTTTCCTCCAGACAGAACTAGTGTCTCCGAGCCAGTTATTTAGGCCTCCTTGCTTGCACATGCTTTTTCAGTTCTGCCCACACATTTTCTATTGGATTTAGGTCAGGGCTTTTTAACGGCCATTCCAATACCTTGAATTTGTTGTCTTTTACCATTTTGGAGGTGTGCTTGGTGTCCTTGTCCATTTGGCAGACCCATTTGCAGGCCAAGCTTTAATTTCCTGGCTGATGTCTTGAGATTTTGCTTCAATATATTCACAGAATTTTCCTTCCTCATGATGCCATCTATTTTTTTAAATGCACCAGTCCCACCTGCAGCAAAGCACCTCCACAACATGATGCTGCCACACCCATGCTTCACGGTTGTGATGGTGTTCTTCGGCTTGCAAGCCTCACCCTTTTTCCTCCAAACATAACGATGGTCATTATTTTGTTTCATTAGACCAGATGACATTTCTCCACAAAGTAAGATCTTTGTCCCCATGTGCTCTTGAAAACTGTAGTCTGGCTTTTTTATGGCAGTTTTGGAGCAGTGGCTTCTTCCTAGCTGAGCAGCCTTTCAGGTTGTGTCAATATAGGACTCGTTTTACTGTGGATATAGATACTTGTCTACCTGTTTCCTCCAGCATCTTCACAAGGTCCTTTGCTGTTGTTCTGGGATTGATTTACACTTTTAGCACCAAATTATGTTCATCTCTAGGAGACAGAATGCATCTCCTTCCTGAGCATTATGATGACTTCATGGTCCAATGGTGTTTATACTTGCGCACTATTGTTTGTACAGATAAACGTGGTACCTTCAAGTGTTTGGAAATTGATCCCAAGGATGAACTAGAGTGTGCATGTAAAGTGTAAACTTCTGACTTCAACTATACATATATATACAGTTTTGAATTTGTCGTGGGCCCACCTGGACTTTTGGGCCCACCTTTCACCCCACTAGCTACGGCCTTGCAACCGAAGTATATGCAAGGTCGTAGCTAGTGGGGTGAAAGGTGGGCCTAAAGGTCCAGGCGGGCCCACGGCAAGTTCATAACTGTATTATTTTAATAGGTAAGGGGCCCAGGCCACTATATAGTCAGGGGTCCCAGAATTACTTGCTATAGCCCTGCTCGGGTGTGCATTACTTTTGAACAATTCAATGGGCCAGAGTCAATTGTTCCACTTATACCACAGTTACCACACCTTAAGACATTGTTCAGGGTTTTATGTCAAGATATTCTCAGTTTTTTTGTCTTACTTTAATACAGCTGAAGCCTTCATTGCTTGTTTGAAAACAACACTTTAGAACTAGCAATGGAGGATGCACTGCTTTTCGGCATGTGTGTGTGTGTGTGTGTGTGTGTGTGTGTGTGTGTGTGTGTGTGTGTGTGTGTGTGTGTGTGTGTGAGCGTGTATTTATCACTTTGTGGGGACCAAATGTCCCCATAAGGATAGTAAAACCCGAAATGTTTGACCTTGTGGGGACATTTTGTCGGTCCCCATGAGGAAAACAGCTTATAAATCATACTAAATTATGTTTTTTGAAAATGTAAAAATGCAGAAAGTTTTCTGTGAGGGTTAGGTTTAGGGGTAGGGTTAGGTTTAGGGGATAGAATATAAAGTTTGTACAGTATAAAAACCATTATGTCTATGGAAAGTCCCCATAAAACATGGAAACACAACATGTGTGTGTGTGTGTGTGTGTGTGTGTGTGTGTGTGTGTGTGTGTGTGTGTGTGTGTGTGTGTGTGTGTGTGAGCGAGAGAAAGAGAGAAACTGAGAGAAATCGAGAATTGCCTGTGTTTAAAGTGGCTCTCATCAGGAATAACATCGCTTCAAATTGTCAAAGTGTAAGTTTAAGCCTCAGCAGCAGCGAGTGTTGCCATAATTATTACTATTATTATTTCACAACTATTTTCAGAGATACTTTTGAATACCGTAATTTCCGGACTATTGAGCACACCTGAATATAAGCCGCACCTTTTTTTTATTTTATTTTGAACATAAATAAGCCGCACATGTCTATAAGCCGCAGGTACATTGAAAAAAAATAACTTTACACAGGCTTTAACGAAACACGGCTTGTAACAAAAATAAATAGGCTTTAACGAAACACGGTGTGGCAGCGGGGGCGTGGTCAAGCGCCCGTCCGGGAGAGAAAAGCGGTAAGGGTGCTTACACCCGAGCTAAGTTATGTCTAACACCTGTGTCTAATTTCAGTAAGCATGGGGAGAGCGGCATAAAAAGGCAGCAGCCACAGAGCGAGAGAGTGACACACGTCAGTCTAGTGTTGGCGCATAGAGGACCAAGAATTGAGAAACTTTTTAAAATTGATTGTAAACATTGCTGTGGCCATTAAAAGCCTTACCTGGAAGGTCAAGTGCTCTGCTGAAAACTGTCACACTGGTGCCAGTGTGACAGTTTTCCCAAGAAGGACACGTGAACCCGGGCACTTGACGTTCCAGGTAAGGCTTTTAATGGCCCTTACCGCTTATCTCTCCCAGACGGGCGCTTGACCACGCCCCCGCTGCCACACACAGCTTGTAACAAAAAATAAAAAATTAGCAGTAAACAGTAGCCTACCAAGAAAGTCATTGGTCACTATCTTCCTCCTCCTGTGCACTGAAACCACTGAAGTCATCTCCTTCGGTGTCGGAGTTGAATAGCCTCAGCTTTAGTTGTCTTTTTGCACTGAGTCAATTCCTCACGCTGCTGTTTCCAACGTCTTATCATCGACTCATTAAGACCAAGCTCCCATGCAGCAGCTCTATTTCCTTTTCCAACAGCCAGATCAATCGCCTTCAACTTGAAAGCTGCATCATATGCATTTCTCCGTGTCTTTGCCATGATGAGGGTGACAAAATGACTACCGTAATCAGAATGATGATTTGAGCACACTCAATTTAATCTAAACAGTAAACTAAAAAGTTGTTTGACCTTAACCGGTTCGGCAATTTCATTGGTCTAGTGAAAGCTTCACGCCGCCAAAAAACTGAGCACGTCACAGAATGTTTTTTTATTTATTTTTTTTTATATAAAATTTGAAAGCGGGAAAAATCCATATATTAGCCGCGTCATTGTTTAAGCTGCGAGGTTCAAAGCGTGGGAAAAAAGTTGCGGCTTATAGTCCGGAAATTACGGTACTCAATTTTAATAAGCTTATTTCAATCAGGAAGACTCGCAGACTGGAGTGAAATATAAGATGGCATTTATTTGATGAATATAAAACAGAAATGTAATGTCTCTCTTGGCGTAAGCCATGTCTAGCGATCCGAAGAAGTTGTACTCGGAACCATCATATCCTTCTGGAGATAGGAGGTAGGGGCTAGGAGCCTACACCTGTGCAGGACGGGACTCAACTGGTGGTGGTGGGGCGATGGAGGTTGCTGTGTTAGTTCACTGAAACAGCAATGTGATAGATTGTGAGCAGACTTGTAAAGCATTGGCTTACATGTGATTGGGTAGGAGTTACCTAGCTAATGGTCCGATTATGTACAGCTGCTAGTCTTACCGCTAGAACTATGCTGAGCTTACATTTATAATTGACATGTCTCTAACTTAACGACCATAATGGATTTATTCATCCTGGGATTTGCCTTCTCCGTAATGGATACCTGCGATGCTGTCTTCGAATTTGACTTAGTAGGGAGCATTAGATGCCTGCCTTTGTGACATGCCTATGATCCCTCAAAATCATGTCTCTGTAGGCAGCTCACATACCATATGTACTTTGTTGTGAAGCTTCCATGCTGATGTATAGCACTGTTTTTGCACCACAGATTCCGAACTGAGGTTAACTATGATGTTCTCGAGGTACGGGATGGCCGGTATCCTTCTTCTCCCCTGATTGGCAGTTATCAGGGCACACAGGTTCCGCAGTTCCTGATCAGTACCTCTAACTTCCTGTACCTACTCTTCACCACCGACAAGAGCCACTCCGACATCGGCTTCCGCATTCGATATGAGAGTATGCATCTATGATGTTTACTTTGATTATTAAATTTAAAGATTTTTATATTAAAAAAAGCTAATTTTATTGACTTCCATTTTGCTATGATTAGTCTTAAACAGTGTTGTTTGCTGACAACCTTAAGTATTACAATTGTGCATGTCTCATTCCACACAATTTGTACTATGATTTGAATGATACCTGAAATCATATGGTTTATTGTGCATGCTATTACTTTGCTAAGCAATCAGACTTAAGCCCAAAGTATACTTCGCTCAGATGCGACCACTGAGCTCTCGACCAGATTTTTCGATCACTGAATGCACACAGCCATATTTTTCTAACCACAGGTCATTGAACACAGAGAATGCACATGCACCTGAAATTATTTGCACTAATTAGTGGATTCTCAAGGTGGCAATACTCACATCTGAGCCGATGTTGCCACAAAGAAACGATTTAATCACTGTTAAATTACAGGAAGCTAAGCTAAAAACAACAACAGTCATATTGTGCATGCGCCTGTGTGTATGCACACTGTCAATTGGAGTGTATTTTGACAGGCTCGCATTCGACAAATCAAAGTATATTTTGGGCTTTACTACCATGATTTTTGCCTGACGGATGATAAAACAGCCAAACAAATTCTTTAGACTTGTTTTATAGGAAGGACCTGAGCCATATCTAGGTAGCGGTGCCACAACACTGCCCAAGTGACACTTCCATGAACTGGCCAGAAACACTCTCACACTGGCCTTGGGCCTGTAGGCTATGCTTATTGTTGAGGCCTGACCTTAGCAACCACAAAACAATGCCCTGGAAACAATCCACAACACCCTAACCTCCTGTTGTCAAGTTTTGTACGAGCAAGCCCCACTCAGGTTTTCTTAAAAATAAATAAATAAAAATAATAAAATAAATAAGTTAGTTAGCTAGTTATGCAGTTTTACTGTTTCACAATGTTATTCTCTATTCTTACATTACACCACTTTGTCGAAGATCACAGTTGGAAGAATCTCACAAAACTCTATAAATTACATCTTTCAAACTAAAACATGCAATTTAGGTCTAGTTTATCCTACAATGCTATTTCATGGAAATTAGTTAAAGCATTCTAGTTACACAACGCTTGGTATTATTTCCTCTCCAATGCATTTTGCATCTGTGATTAAAAGGATCAGATAGCACAGAGACCTGGGTCTACTTGCAGCTCTCTGAATGAAAGCAGGAATGAGGGCTCATTATTAATAATAGCCACATGCTACAGTATATTACTGTGCAGTGATTTTAATCAGGTACTGTAATTATGAAATAATAGGATGGTGATTATGTTCTGAGATAATATCTGTGATCTGAGGGAGAGGATTTGAATACACATGACACATGCAACATTTTCTCACACGCATACATACACATGGGACCACAAAATTATCTCTGTCACGGTGTTTTGAACTGAAAAATGGCTTTTTATTCTTGTATGACTCATGATTATAACCTTATTCTTGTCTCGCCATAAATCTCACTTTGGCTTAAATTATTGAGTACATCTACTAAAGTAGAACGTGCTGTCAAAGACATGTTGTCTTTATTTGTCTTCACAAGAACAATGCCACTTTTGAATAAATGAAATAAGAAGAACATTCCAACTCTGATTACTAGTGTTGTGTAATGAAATAATTCCCGTTCTAAACAAAATACTGTATCATTTTTCTCTCCTGAAGCGTTGCAGCTGCAGTCGGACCACTGTGTTGATCCTGGAATCCCAGTCAACGGTCAGCGCCATGGCAATGATTTTTATGTGGGCGCACTGGTGACGTTCAGTTGTGAAGCAGGATACACCCTCAGTGACAATGAGCCCCTTGAGTGTGAACCCAACTTCCAGTGGAGTCGGCCCCTCCCCAGCTGTGATGGTATGGTCCATTCTAAACTTCTAAAATGGTTACTGCTGAAGAAAAGGACACATTAGAGACAGGTCATTTATTCAAGCAATGTAAACGCTCCCAGACTGGAAGGCCCTTTAAGAATTGAAGCTACCCTTTCCGTTCCCGTCTCCCACTCCATCAGGCTTTTATATTTAAGGCCATTATTGACTTTTCCCGTTGGGTAATGATAGGAATTATTTGCCTCCATATGCTGATATCCTTTCAGAAGGGCACTTCCTGTAAAGTTTGTTTTAGGAGATTGAGAAAGCTGGGCTGCACAGTGTTTTAACAAATAGCCTTTACCCCCCCCCCCCCAACACTCTCTTTTCCTTTAGCACTTTGTGGAGGGTTTATTCAGGGGAACAGTGGCACCATTCTATCCCCTGGTTTTCCTGACTTCTACCCTCATAACCTCAACTGTACCTGGATGATTGAGACTTCACATGGTAAAGGTGAGTACATGGTAAATTCACTTTTTTGCTGGGAGGAGGCAGGAGTTATGTGGCTAAAGTCTTCATGAACTCTTAAAACTTGATATATATACATACATCATTTTTCTCTGTCTCTCAATCCCTGCAGGTGTCCAGTTTTCCTTCCACACTTTTCACTTGGAGAGTCCACACGATCACCTTTTAGTTACAGAAAATGGTAGTTTCTCTCAGCCCTTATGGAGACTGACTGGATCTACATTGCCACTCCCTCTCAGCGCTGGTCTCTTTGGCAACTACACAGCTCAGATCCGCTTCCTTTCGGACTTCTCAGTGTCCTATGAGGGCTTCAACATCACTTTCTCAGGTAGAGAGACCTGGGTGGCTGTGTCATTTAAAGGGATGTCTCCTTTATGCCTCTTTTTACACAATGTAAAATAAGTCTCAGGTGTCCCGAGAATGTGTCTGTCAAGTTTCAGCTCCAAATACCTCACAGATCATTTATTGTACCTTGCCTTTATACCCCTGTTTTGTAGCCCTGTTCCAAACGGGCTGTTTTAGTGTCTGCACCTTTAAATGCAAAGGAGCTGCTGCTCCCCACACCCCTTTCTGGAAGTGCACTGTGCCTTTCCTGCTGGCGCCATGGATACCCCGGCGACAACAATAACACAGAGAACACTCTAAGTCAATCATCTTACTGTATTGTGCATAACAAATGTAAAGTTATGAAATATGAAAAACAGATTTAGTTGTCGAAAATACCACTGACATACCAAAATCGTTTTTAAAATAATGACCGGTTTTATTACATGGAAAATCTTCATTGCATGACCACTCAAGTGGGACAGTGGAGGATGCCAATCAGTTTATATCAGAACCAAAACAGGGCTACAGTTTCATTGTTATGGAATAAGGAACTAGGACTAGGTGCTACGTTGCACAAAGCACAATTTTTTCACAACAAGCATTTTTTTACGCAACGTGCAAACAAGCAAATTCAGAAAGATTCAATGCAAACATTAAAAAGTTATAAAGTGCGAAACTTACGACTTTCAAATCTGAAGTTGGGTCACGGAGAGTTGGTATCGATCCATCCTTGATCCTTAGCTTGGATGCAAATCCAGCCTTGTGTTGACCCTCATTGATGAATCAGTCCAACATAAAATGGTTTGCACAAACATATAGGGATTTTCCTATTGTTGTGGACACATTGCCATTAAAAATAAAACGAATCCATTGGGTCGTCAGTGGCTCAGCTGCTTGGAGTACATGAAGACTCTTGTGAACTCTCTTGCATCCAACAACAATAACATTTGGTGTGTTTACCTCATAGCTGGGACATTCTCGAGTAAGCAAAATCGGCTCTAGCAAGGAGATAAATATGGCTGACTGTGTGCTGTTCTCTCAGCTTTTAATGAGGGTGGATCTAAGCTACTCTTCGCCAGCTGTGGGCAGTACCTTTCCCCTTTTGATGTCATTAGGGGCTGCAAACCTGAATGGCTCATTCAGAGACACTGTTTTTTATTGATAGGGAAAGGAAAGAAACGTGGAGATAGTCTTTTACCATATTTTGTGGTAAATCTGGGGACACATAATTATGTTCAAAAATTCAACAAATGTGAATTTTGCATAATATTTCCCCTTTTAAATGAATTATATTCAGTGTTGGGAAAGCTACAAGCTAGTCTTAATTTAAAGTACTAAAACCACAGTAAAGCTACCCTTTTAAAAAGTAGTTAGCTACATTACAAACTAATAGCATAAAGAAGCTATATTGAAGCTATTAAAAGGGGGCAAAAATGTAATATATATATATATATACACTATATTATTATCAGATTATAATATTTAATTCTGCAATCAGAGCATTATTTATCAGGTGCAACATGAAACACCCTAATTTAGTCAAAAGCATAGTGATGAAAAGCAGCAAGAAAACAGTAGGGTGAACTGTTTATTTAAAACTGGTTCTTTTATATGAACTGAACAAACCAATTCACCAAAATGATATGTATTTCCCAAATCTCCTTATGAAAGAGTAATGTTTTAGAGAGTTCGTTCTATTATTACCTACAATAAATGTGACAAAAATAACAGGAATTAAGCTTTTAATTATGATTTCAAAATGGTTTGGCTATTTTGAAATCAGCTGAGCTACTGTCATGCTACTGGAATTTTCCTACTTTTAGTTTTTAGTGGAAGGAGCTGTATAAATTCCACCAATTTTAATTCTGCATCTCTTATTCTCCTCAGAATATGATCTGGAGCCTTGTGAAGATCCCGGTGTTCCCCCCTTCAGCACCCGTAAGGGGCTGCAGTTTGGGGTGGGGGACGCTCTCATCTTCTCCTGTTTTCCGGGGTACCGTCTGGAGGGACCAGCGAGGGTGGTCTGTCTAGGGGGGCGTCGGCGGGTGTGGAGTTCCCCTCTGCCAAGGTGTGTTGGTAGGTGGTCACATGCTTTTCATTTTGCTTTGTTCACAAATTATAGACTATAGATTTCACCTTGGGCTTTGATCACTCTCATACACACACATAGTGTCTCTCTTTTACACATACACAAACACACACTTGAGAGCACACTTGAACAGAAACTTCATTTCTCAAAGTAAATGGATAAAGCAGCTCCAGTGAGGGGTGAAGGTTTATTTTCCAGATTACTGCTGGGTGCCAAAGAGGAAGAATGACTCATCGTCCGATAAAAAGAGAGCAAGCACCAACCACAAATTGTGTTAGTGAAAAACGTTTTAATCAGCAATAATATAATGGTATATATCAGCATATAAATATATTGGAGGCCAGACATTTTGGAAGAGCTTGAGTTGCTATATTCGGAAAGTAATTTGTTAATATGATTTTACAATATGATCAAGATGATGTTCCAGTTGAATAAAATAATTAAGTATTTCTGCTGCAGTTTCTGGCTTATGCTTGCTTGTTTTTTCTTCTTTTTTTTTCTTGTGGAAGTAGGTCAACATATTTCTAAACACACTCATTTGTGTTTATTCGTAACTGTGATGGTATTTAAATGTAATGTCAAAATATTAGAATTATGAATTTATAATAAATGTCGACCTTCTGAAAAGTATGTTAATTTATGCCCTAAATACTTGGTCGGGGCTCTTTTTGTACAAATTACTGCATCATTGCAGCGTGGCATGGAGGCAATCAGCCTGTGGCACTGCTGAGGTTTTATGGAAGCCCAGGTTGCTTTGATAGCGGTCTTCAGCTCGTTTCTATTGTTGGGTCTGTTGTCTCTCAATTTCCTCTTGACAATACTCCATAGATTCTCTATGGGGTTCAGGTCAGGCGAATTGGCTGGCCAATCAAGCACAGTAATACCATGGTCAGCATACCAGTTACTAGAAGTTTTGAGCAGATGGAAGTATGAAGTGTTCTAATATCTCCTGGTAGACGGCTGCATTGACTCTCGACTTGAGAAAAAGCAGTGGACCAATACCAGTGGATGAAATGGCACCCCAAATCATCACTGACCATGGAAACTTCACACTGGACTTCAAGCAACTTTTCGCCACTCTTCCTCCAGACTCTGGGATCCTGATTTCCAAATGAAATGCAAAATTTTCTTTCATATGAAAAGAGGATTTTGGACCAATGAGCAATAATTATTTGCAGAAATTCGTCCATATGGAGCCCCGACCAGAATTAAAATTAACATACTTTTCAGAAGGTCGATATTTCTGTATTATAAATTATTTTTTCTAATATTTTGAGATACTGGATTTTTGAGCTGTAAGCCGTAATCATCAAGATTACAACAAAAAGGCTTGAAATATTTCACTTTATGTGTAATGAATCTAGATGAAAGTTTCACTTTTTGAATTCAATTATGGAAAAAAATTAAAGCTTTTCCACGATATTCATTTTTTTTTAGATGCACCTGTATATATAGATATATAGAGAGATATTTAAAAAATTAAAGAGCTGCAAAGAGAGCCTTAAGTATGTTTCTCATTATCATTATTAGTCAAGCGAAAGCTTACGCTATTAGCAGTGGGTGGTAGTGAAAAGGTTCAATTTGATTCCACTTAGAAAGACACTGCTAATTTACATAGTTTAAACATCCAAGCAATGCTTGATGCAAAAATTGACTTATGAATCTCCATCTGCCAGCATGAATCTAAATCATGAGTTTGTGTTTGTTTTGTTTTTACTGGGTCATTTGTCAGAGGTCATTTGTCTTTTTACCTCCCTTGCATGCAGCTGAATGCGGGTCATCTGTTACTGGAAAACAAGGAGTCTTACTCTCTCCTAACTACCCTGGTTACTATGGTAACAACCATGAGTGCATCTACTCCATCCAAACCCAGCCCGGAAAAGGGATCCAGCTCCGAGCAAGGGATTTCCATCTGGAAGAGGACGATGTGCTTAAGGTGTTTGTGACTTTGAGTCTATTTGTGTTTGCAAACATTTGTAATGAAATGTACTGTTAATGTTATATATTGCACAGTAATTTGTGTGACTGTATGTGTCTGCTCATTTATGGGTTTCAGGTGTATGATGGGAGCAGTAACAATGCCCGTTTGCTGGGTGCCTTCACGGACACAGAGCTAATGGATGTCACTCTGAACAGCACTTCCAGCACCATGTGGCTGGAGTTTATCAGTAACAGTGACAATATAAGCAAAGGCTTTGAGCTGCACTTTACCAGTGAGTAACAGACTGCACTAACACCTTACAGATTTATTCACAGACCTGAATGATCATGTTGTATTGTTTGCTTTCAATTTTGTATATACATAAATATATGTTATTGCTCTGACACATTTATCTCAAGGTTTTATTTATTTATAAAAAGTTTTGAGTCCACCAAACTTAAGTTTGCACCATAATTTAGTTTTGAAAGACCATTTTCCACCTTCATTCTGACCCTTAGAATTAAACAGGTTGTTTTTGCTACTGTGACGTTAAGACTTCTATGTTTTGCCATGTGTCTGCGCTGGTGTATCCCCTACATTCAATATTAGCCTTTTTGCAAAGCCTCAGTTACAATGTAGCAGTTACACAAAACAATCAATGCTGAAATGCGCTGAATAAACTGTTATGGTCAGGCTTAAATGATCAGGGACTTTGTTAAAAATAATGGAGTGACTATTTTCACCCCAGTGTAAATAGCATCTGCCAAACAGTGCAGCTATTTATACCCCAATAGGGAAAACCACAGGAATATACGACAAACTAGACAACAGGTGTTGCTGCAGTGGAGTGGAGTGTAGAGACGATGTGAATGTGTAGTGTCATCCTAACGACCGCGGTTCAATACTGCCTTTTGTCCCACTCTTTTACCCATCTGATTTCCTGGTTCTGGATTCAACTCTTAATATTTCCATGTATCCTGCTCAGAGGTGGGTAATAACGTGTTACATTTACTCCGTTACATTTACTTGAGTAACTTTTTGGGGGGAAATGTACTTTTAGAGTAGGTTTAAAATTGGGTACTATTTACTCTCACTCAAGTAAATTTCTAATGATTTTTTTTTACTTTTACTTCTTTACAATATGTGGCATTACTATCGTTACATTACTGTTTTTAATTTGAATGAATGTGTAATTTATTGAGAGATTATTGAATGGGACTTTTGGGATGAGAGCGGAAGTTCACAGCTGCGCATGATGAGACGCTCCCACTTGAGTGATGAGACTGTCACTCAAGTCATCAGTGCAGCAGCATCAAACTCTTCAAAGTGAAACACTTTCTTCGCTCCACACAGTGGAAAAAAGAATAGTTTCGTCATGCAATGCCATCATTTAACACCAAGACAAGCTGATATTTCAAGATTAAAGTCACTTCAGGCAGCACACTGAGCTAATGAGATGGTCATTTTCAGGGTGATTCTGTAACTGGGCTCTTATGACATCAGTTTTTAAGTGTACATTTTTAAATCAGTGCAGCAATATATCAGTGTGCTTTGTCCCGCATCGCAGCTACTTCAGACAGATTAACTGTATAAATGCATGTAAACATCCAAATTAAGTGTAAACCTGCCATTCACATGATCGACAACTGGAGTGCGAACAGACAGCATTTCTGCGTGTGCACAGCGAGGTGCGCGGGGCACGTGCATGTGAGAGTGGCTGTGTCCACAATCGTTCACTCATTCACTATTTCCAAAAGAGTGAATGGCAGTTAGTGCACTATATCTCAGCAGTAGTTGAACGAAATGATTGAATGTGGACGAGAGTGTCGGAGCTCTGGGGCTCTGGGGCTGGTGCAGAAATGTAATTTACTACATTCAGCAGGAAATTAAACATTGCAGGAGTGAAGGAAGCAGTATACTCCTAGCTTGTACATCTTCCCCGTGGTGGATTGTGGGAAATTAACTGAGTGTACTGGAAATGTACACTTGAAATTAGAGTGCATTGTGTGTAAGAATGAGTGAACAAAAGTAGGGAACGAGTGGCTCACTCAGAATTCAAACACTCCTACAAAATAGCAAAAACTCAAAATAGTGCACTATATAGTGGATGGGGACGGTTTCAGACACAGCGAGTGTTCCATGATCAGGGTTGGTGTCCTACATAGGTTGTGTACTCTGCATTTAGAGAGCTGTGGTACTGCTGTACAGAACTAAAGATCTAAATACTTACGACACCGAAAACTATAACTACACTGAAATAAGAATCCACACAGGACTTTAAAAGCTATGAAATAGTGAAAGAAGGCATTATATTTCAGCATTATATATAATGTCCTTTTAGGACATGTTCACGTTTTCTCTGTAATAATTTCTAAAAATGTTTCCAAACCTCTCTTCTTATTGACAAATTCATCCAGATCTGACAAGAGCCCTTAAAGGGTTAGTTCACCCAAAAATTACAATTTTCATTATTTACTCACCCTCATGCAACCCTAGATGTGTATGACTTTCTTTCATCTGCTGAACTCAAATTAATATTTTTAGAATTTCTGAGCTCTGTAGGTCCATACAATGCAAGTTAATGGGTGGCAACATTTTAAGCTAAACAAGCAAACTTTGTATTATGTGGAACACAAAATATGTTAGACAGAATGTTAGGGACTGACAGTCTCGGTCACCATTCACTTTCAATATATATATATATATATATATATATATATATATATATATATATATATATATATATATATATATATATATATATATATATATTATATATAAACATTCACTGAAAGTAAATAGTGACTCTATGCAAACATTCTGTCTACTATCTCCTTGTTGTTTTGCATGGAAGAAATAAATTCATACGGGTTTGGAACAACATGATGGTGAATGATGACAGAATTTCCATTAATAATAATCATAATTCTGTAGTACATGTTAAATGTGTATTATGTAATTGAATAAAGGGGAGTAAACGTCTATTATGTAGTTTGTGAAAGTAACGAGAGTAAAAAGTAAAAGTAAAAAACTCTTTAATTTGATACTTTCTTACTCTTACTAAAGTAATTATTTATGTTAGTACTTTTACTTCTACTTGAGTAATTATGTTTTTGAAGTAATTGTACTTTTACTTGAGTACAGTTTTTGGCTACTTTTAATGCTAATTTTGTGTACATGTACAAAATGTTTAAATGTACAAAAGATACCATAGTGAAACCACGGTTACTGTAGTAAAACCAAGGTTATTTTTTCTAAGGTAAGGTTAGCGTTAGGTTTAGTGGTAGGGGTTAATGTAGTGTGTCTGTGGGACTCTAAATCAACACAATAAAAACACAGCAGTGATGCCCATACTGTATGTTAGGATTTAAATATGGGTGTAAATAGCATATGGCATTATTTGTACCAGGGTGCAAATAGCATCTGCCTAAAAATAATCTTCAGAGACTTATCGTTAATGATGTAAAAGCTGAAATTATGCTGTACACCAAATTGACATTGCTGATGTTCAAATTTCAGAAAGATTACAGAATGCTTAGTTTCGATAAGTGATCTTTTTGCACTGCAGATGAGGTTTTTATAGTATAACAAACTCTTTTATTTAAAAAATGTAATAAAAAAATCAATAAGGTCTACATTTTTAATGATATGATTCCTTCAAAACATCAAATATTCGTTGTTGAATATCTTTTGAGAGCTCAAACATGAAAGCTTCTGTTGAACACAAGTTGTTCTACATGTTTGTACCACAGGGGAATTTTTGAAGGACACTCTTTTTTTTTTTTTATTTTTTTTTTTTTGTTATTTTCTTTTTTTTTTTTTTGTTGCAGGTTTTGAATTGGTGAAGTGTGAAGACCCAGGGGTGCCTCAGTTTGGATTTAAACGGGAAGACAAAGGTCACTTTGCGGGAAGTACAGTGTCATATAGCTGTGACCCTGGCTACACTTTAAAGGGCCCAGAGGTGCTGACATGTCTCAGAGGGGAGAGAAGAGCATGGGACAACCCCCTCCCACTGTGTGTCGGTAAGACCATTCTGCCTATTCTAACTCCTCAACACTGCTGTCCTCACGAGAGCCAATTGCAGCATGGACATTGAGCAACTAAGGTTTTGAACCATAACTTTACCACATGCTTAATCAAATAAAATTGCTGCCCTGCAAATCCATAGCACAATCACTTACTCAACACTGTAAATGAGAAGGAATGTCTTTTTCAATGTCTTTTTTTTTTGTCCAGCCGTGGAGAGGGGTGGAGGGGTAGAGAGAGAGAGAGAGAGAGAGAGAGAGAGAGAGAGAGAGAGAGAGATGCATGAAGCTGTGTGTGTGCACCTTTGTTCCCTTCCGAGGGAACTCGCACTGCGTCGTTGAAAACGACTCTTTGGGGAACGCTCCTTAGCGTGCGCCTCTGAATTATGAATGAAACTATTCCAATCTTGATTGGTGTTGCGTCATGACGTAACATGTGACGGCATAACCGGATGCATAAAAGTGACGCCGGTACACATACACATTAGCTTTCAGCTCTTCAGCAAGCGCTCTATGTTGAAATTGTTTGTCTTATTTGGTGTTGTTTGTCTGATTTAAAAATATTATGGCCACCGAACAGTTCAAGAAGTGCGTGCACTCCTGCCCTCGTTTCATTACGGGTAGGGACACGCACGCTTTATGTGTGAACTGTTTGGGAGCACAGCTGCACTGAGGCAGCTCTCGAGGGATCTGCCTGTGAAAGTTGTGAAGCACTACCCATGAGAGTGCTGCGCTCCGGTTGGCGTGCTTCGATGAGCACGGTCAGGCTCGCGTTCCCCACGGTTTTGGTCCGCGTCTGTTGAGGCAGCGCGGCGATTGAAATCGCGGGGTTCATAGCGGATTTTGCAGATGAGAATGAGACTGCTGCGGCACGTTCTCATTCTTCGTTTGAGGATCCGAGCCTACTGTGAGTGGTGCAGAAGCCCGCGTCGCGGCTTCTTCTGCCCATGATCAGGTCCCCTTGCTTGAGCTCACTGCTTCGAGGAAGTGGATATGCTCAGCATCGATCGCGGGCGACCGTGAGCCAAGCACGCCAGTTTTTGGCCAAGCTTATGAGGAGCTGATTGAGGTTGTGACGCGTGCGTGGCCAGACTGAATATCAGCTGGCCACAAAATGAGCAGGGAGCGCAAGTTGAAAGCAATTAGGCGTGCGTTTCCTGCGGCACAGATCACAAACTCAGCGCCGGGGTTTGCCGTTTTTCCCGATCTCCACAAAGATATCTAAAAGCGAGATCGTGGGGTAAACCGCATTCGTCCGTATCTCCAGCCCCAGTGTTTGATTACAGATGATGTTTTGGGGGCACGGTATATGGGCTAAAACCCGCCGCTGCCTAGTAAGCCCTGCAGAGATACATCTGCTTTAATAAGTAGGGCTTACATGGCCGCACACAATCGGTGTTGGTTTCCGCCGTCTCTGGCGCTTGGGCCACATCAATTTCCAGCGAGCGCTAGCGAGCGTTACGTGTCAAAAAAAATAAATAAATAAATAAAAAAATAAAATAAAAAACAACAAGCATCAATTGTGGTCACAAGAACCGTATCGACTAAATCCTGCCGGTTTCCGCTTCAGGAAGTCGGGAACAGTGCTCGAAAAACACCGAGACCAGCCTCGAGAGGCTGGTTCCCTTAGTTGAAGCTTCAGGAAAGAGGTCCTACCGAGGTGGTAGAACCTCGGAGGGCTGTCCCCGCTGCAGAGCAACCGAGGTTGCTCTCGCAGCGGAGTCCTCAGGAAATCGGTGTCGGTTCCGCCCGTCTCTGACGCTTCGGGCCACATCAATTTCCAGCGAACGCACACCGTGCCGTTAGTGTCAAAAAATAAAAAACAAGCATCAATTGTGGTCACAAGGACTGTATCGACTAAATCCTGCCGGTATCTCGCTTCAGGAAGTCGAGAACAGTGCTCGAAAAACACCGAGACCAGCCTCGAGAGGCTGGTTCCGTAGTAGATTTTGTAGAGGCATGGAATCATCTTCCCAACATATCTGCATGGGTCCTGCATATAATAAAATCAGGGTACAAACTGCAGTTCGGGCACCGCCCCCAAATTCTCTGGGGTGGTGCAGACTACAGTGGTTCGGAGCAGGCTCAGGTGATGGAACAAGAAGTGCAATCTCTGCTGCTGAAGGAGGCCATAGAATGTGTTCCTCATTCAGACAGGGAGTCCGGTCTTTACAGCCGGTACTTTATAGTTCCAAAAAAAAAAAAAAAAAAAAGGATGGGGGTTGAGGCCGATTTTAGATCTCAGAGTTTTGAACCGGCCTTTGAGGAGGTTCAGGTTCAAAATGCTTACCATTCCTGTCATCGTGAGTCAGATCAGATCCGAGGACTGGTTTGTCACGATAGATCTAAAAGGCGCCTATTTTCATGTACCCATCCTTCCATGTCACAGGAGGTTCCTGAGGTTAAGCTTTCGGGTGAAGCTTACCAATATCGGGTTCTTCCGTTCGGCCTAGCACTCTCTCCCGCACATTCACCAAATGTATGGATGCAGCTCCTGCTCCTCTGAGACTTCAGGGCATCCGCATACTGAATTTTATCGATGACTGGCTCATTCTGGCCCAGTCTCGAGAAATGGCGATTCGACATCGAGATGTAGATCCTTGGCCATATTCGAAGTTTGGGGTTGAGACTCAACACAAAAGAGTGTGTTACAACCATCCCAGTGCACAACGTTTCTGGGTGTTGTGTGGGACTTCGATTACGATGCAGGCACGCATGTCTCCTGCGCGTGTCGAGTCCGTTCTGGCGATGGTGTCGGGTTAAAACTAGGCCAGGCCATCACTGTAAAGCAGTTTCAAAGACTGCTGGGCCTCATGGCAGCGGCATCCAACTTGATACCTTTGGGCCTTCTACACATGAGGCCCCTCCAGTGGTGGCTGAAAGCCAAGGTGTTTTCCCCAAGGGGAATCCATTTCAGTATAATCAGAGTAGCGCGCAGATGCCTTCGTTCTCTGCTAATATGGAAGAAACCTTGGTTCCTGTCCCTAGAGCCAGTGTTGGGAGCGTCATGTCGCCGGAAAACCGTTTCGACAGACGCCTCCCTCACTGGCTGGAGCGCGGTCATGGACGGCAGCTTTGCCAGGGGTCTGTGGCAGGACCATCATCATTCTTGGCACATAAACTGTCTAGAGATGTTGGCTGTGTTCAGGGCTCTGAGGAGCTTCCTTCCAGACATCAAAGGTTACCATGTCCTAGTGCGTTCGGACAATACATCAGTGGTAGCTTATCTGAACCGACAAGGAGGACTCAGATCAGCCCTCTGTGCAGACTGGCGCATCAGATAATTCTTTGGTCCCAAGGGAAAATACTGTCTATCAGAGCATGTATATTCCGGGGGTTCAGAATCAGGGAGCAGACATCCTGTCGAGGCAGGGGCTGAGGCCGGGGAATGGAGACTTCATCCAGAGGTGGTGAAGTTGATATGGGACAAATTTGGACCATCAGAAGTGGATCTATTCAGCGTCTCGAGAGCGTCCCACTGTCCACTTTGGTTCTCCCTCTCACATCCAGCCCCACTGGGGTTGGGCGCCATGGTACAGGCTTGGCCGAGGCTTCGCCTGTGCGCATTTCCCCGATCGCTCTGCTCCGGGAGTCCTGGAAAGGGTCCGCCAAGAGGGCATCAGTCTACTTCTGGTTGCCCCCATGTGGCCGGCCCAGTATGGTTCTCAGACATAATTTCACTCCTGATAGCTCCGCCATGGCAGATTCCTCTGAGGAGGGATCTGTTGTCTCAAGCGGGGGGCACAGTCTTCCACCCTCGTCCAGAGCTGTGGAAACTGTGGGTCTGGCCCCTGAGGGGGTTCAGTACCTAAATGCTGGTCTATCAGCGGGGGTGGTTGAAACCATACTTAGCTCTAGGGCTCCGTCTACTAGGAGATTATATGGCCTCAAGTGGAATGTGTTCTCCACTTGGTGTAGAGAACATGAATTAGATCCAGTTAACTGCCCGGTGGCTTCAGTTCTGGAGTTTCTTCAAGCTCGTTTCTCTGCGGGTCTCTCCCTTCCACACTTAAGGTGTACGTGGCTGCCATTTCGGCGTTCCATGCACCACTGAGTGATGGGCCTCTGGGGAGGCACCAGCTGGTCATTCGTTTTCTCCGTGGTACATGGAGGATGAGACTGACAACCAGGTCCAGGGTTCCTGCCTGGGACCTGGCGGTGGTTCTCGAAGGGTTATCCCTGGCCCCCTTGAACCCCTTCAGTCGGCTTCAGCCCAAGGACCTGGCGTTCAAGATGGCTTTTCTCTTAGCTATTACCTCTCTAAAGAGGGTGGGTGATCTTCAAGCCCTGGCAGTGACGCCAGCTTGCTTGGAGTTTGCCCCTGGCGGAGTTAAAGCCATTTTACACCGAGACCTGGCTATGTGCCTAAGGTGCCGTCTAACACGGCACGGTCTCTGATCCTGCAGGCTTTTATCCTCCACCTCATGTGTCGGCAGAAGAAGAGAGGCTCCATTTGCTCTGCCCTGTCAGAGCTTTGAGTGTTTACCTCGAGAGGTCCTCTTCTTGGAGGAGGTCGGACCAACTGTTAGTGTGTTTTGGGTCACCTAAGAAGGGGCTCCTGCCTCGAAACAAACCATTAGTAATTGGATTGTTCAGGCTATTATCTCGGCCTACAAGGTGCGCAATTTGCCTTCACCTTTGGCCGTGAGGGCTCATTCAACTAGAGGCATGGCGTCCTCTAGGGCTCTCTTATCGGGAGTACCCCTCCAGGAGATCTGTGAGGCAGCCGGTTGGGCTACCCCGCACACTTTCATCAGGTTTTACAGTCTGCACCTCCCTAGTACGCCTGGCGCACGTGTGCTCTCGTCCTAGCTGAGTGCCTGAGTTCAGTTTCACCCTAGGGCAGGCCTTTTTTTTGGTGCGTGGCCTAGTGGGCATTCGTTCCCCAAAGAGTCGATTTTCAACGGCGCAGTCGCGAGTTCCCTCGGAAGGAGCGTCTCGGGTTATGACTATAACCCTTGTTCCCTGAGAAGGAGCGAGACACTGCGTCGTCCTGCCACGCCCCTCAAGGCCTGAGAGCGGCTTGCTTCATCGCTAGGCTAATGTGTATGTGTACCGGCGTCACTTTTATGCATCCGGTTATGCCGTCACATGTTACGTCATGACGCAACACCAATCAAGATTGGAATAGTTTCATTCATAATTCAGAGGCGCACGCTAAGGAGCGTTCCCCAAAGAGTCGTTTTCAACGACGCAGTGTCTCGTTCCCTTCTCAGGGAACAAGGGTTATAGTCATAACCCGAGATGTTTTGCAGCTTATGTTATGTTTGAGTTCTGTTGGATTAAAATTTTACATTGTCACAACAACACACCTCCTCCTTGCCTTGTCTTAAAAACCTTGTTAAACTTTTATAATTATTATGCATGCAGCTTTTGAGAATATTAATCGAGAAACTACAGTGGATATTCCTACCTAAAAAATTATTATAATGTGTCACACCAAAGGACCGTTTAAAAAATTCAAACTATTGAATGCAAAAAGGTAACAATGGTGAGACATAATAGAGATTGTGATGTACTGTACAGATCCTCACATTCATTATTAAAATTTCAACCTAAAATCTTAATGTTGATTAAAATGTCCATAACTATGCATCAGCTACCCATATATTAATTAATGAGCAAATGGAAATGTGAAAAGAGGCCAATAATGGTCCCCAGACATTATAGAACTATAGTATAGTGTCTTATGGGAAAAAAAAAGAGTTGAGGGAAGAGTTCAGTTGTTATAAATAAATATCAACTTCTGAGATTTTTTTTTTTTTTTTTAAATGATCACAACTGTGCAGAATATGATGTTTCTTTCTTTCTTTGTATGCAATCAAATGTCAAGAATTTTAAGTCTCCTCTGCTATGAAAGATCAACATCATACAATTTTCCTCTGGGCTATATTCTGCACTTACATGTTTTTTTTTTTTCTGTGCGGTAACAAACTAATTGACTCAGTGTCTGTAAATATACCCTTCAAGGATATATGAAGATTGCTTGAGAGTCTGGGGTGCATTTGACCACTTCGCACTCATTTGTGGGAACGTACATGATCTCACATGACTGCAAACATTGGCCACCGTGTAATTTGCATCATTTCTTGAACAAGACTCAAGGTGTTTAGAACAAGTGACTGGAACAAGTTTGTGAAATTATACCTTCACCGCCTTGATTGGTGATGTTTGCTTGTCTTTGACCATCAGCAGGGGTGGAAAGTACTTGAGCAATTACACAAAATTATTATTTTCAGGATTTTGTTCTCACTAAATATTGAAAGTGAATACTTGTACTCATACTCAATTTCATTTCTAAGATGTGCATACTTCTTATTAGAAAAAAAGTGTAAATAGCCCTTTCCACACAATGTGGCTATTTCCACTCTAACAGTCTGTGGAAACAGAAATGTGCAAAAAAAAAAGAAAACTGCACCCTCCGGTGACTTGAGGTGTAATGACGATATGGCTGTACTTTTGTTCTCTGGTCGACCCAGGTTCAGTTCAGCCTTTTACCATCCTGTTTCCTGTCTACATTCTTAATATTTCCTTTAATATTACTTATAATAATACATAAAAAAATAAAGGTTGATTTGATGAGAGAAAGGTTTGATTTTATAACAAATTAAAAGAATGGTTAATAATGTTTTTTTAAAAATGACAGTACACTAAGCTAAGGGTGGGTAAAATCCCAGTAGCAGTGTTGCCAGATCTCCCAAGAGAAACAAGCAACCTGGTATGGAAAAACAAGTTCAAAATAAACCAATTGCCACACCAAAATAAGCAAAACAACTTTGAATTATTTTTTTTTTCTTGTGTGGTTGATTTATTAGCATAGAAATCATAACAAGAAAACAGTTAATTAACAGTTAAGTATAATTTTAATTACAGATCTGCTTCTCAGTCAAAACCTGCCAGCATCAAATCTGCGTCATATCTAGCAATAACTCTGTATAACATACTTTTTACCTCTAATAATGTTTTCTGTTTATGTATCTGGATTAGCTGTGCATATACAGTATATGTAGCAATTATACATAGTTGTTAAAAAGGTCTTCATTCACAAAATGTGACATTCACAAAGGGCAATTAGGGAAAAATATGTGATGCGGCAGTTTCCTTCAGGATCAAAGAACACATTTCATTTTTTCGGCAACATGAAGTGTTTTAGATCCAGAAATGTACTGCGATAAAACCTTTTGCCTTTGGTTTCATAATTCTTTTTATATATATATATATATATAGAGAGAGAGAGAGAGAGAGAGAGAGAGAGAGAGAGAGAGAGAGAGAGAGAAAATTACAAGTGAAATTGTTTCACTCTGGAACAATTGAAAAATCACTTTGTTCCCGTTTTCGGTAACATTCTACAAAATAAATATATAAATAATAATAATAAAAATAAACTTTTTCAGTTTTCCTTTTCATTCCTTGAAAATAGTAAATAGTTCCTGGTAAATAGTATCTGCCACTATTTGCAGCATTAAACAATATTTGCACTTGCTGCAAAGATGTTTTGATTGCAAAAAATATTGTTAGTGCAAATAGCAAAATTGCTAGTTAAATAATTAAATAAATAAAATAAAACATATTTGTCATTATTTACAATGTAATTTAGACCTTCAAAGTGCTTGTTACATATTTTACCGGGAGATATGACTTAAAGCAAAGTTTTTGTCTAATTAAAAATTTAAAAATAAATAGTAATAATCCAAGCCAATACAATCACCCTGACAAGCATATTAACACAACTTTTTTTTTAAAGAGCCAATAAAATTTGTTTCACTGTAAAATACAATTATCACATGGCTCGCCATGCATAACACTGCGGAGACTCACAGCACCCCCGTCCATACTGTTTCTTGATTCATTTAATTGCTCTTTGCAAGAACTTTGGCTTGCTCCGTATGTGAAAATATACACTTTAAATGTCCGTGTTTCGCAGCACGGTTCCCTCATGCTTTAACATTTAAATTTTCACTTTAGCGTAATTCCAAACATATTTATAAGCAAATACATAGGACAAAGTTTGTGGATTGATGAGTTTTCCATATAACAAGCGCAACAGCATTCATGTGATTGACAAAATGTCTCACTCGTCCCTCGTGATTTAATTGCCATCCTGCCAGCATGAGTTTAAAATATACTTTTACATATGTCACCCAGAGAAACAATTGCTGTCCGAATAGGGCTATAGTGTCACTTTGAGTCTTGGACCTAAAGCAATATGTTGAATGCAATTTTTAAGTACAAACCCATTCTACAAATGGTCTATAAACTATAATCAAATTTTAAACAACTATAATATCAGCTGCTGAGGAATTTAATATTAAACAATATCAGGTAACAGGTTTTAGAATATTGATTTTAGGATACGGCACTTTGATTTTCTGATTAAATGGCACTCAGAAAACGTCCCTATTACCTGTCAGAAATAACTGAAAGAGTTGCCATGAAATATCACACCTGTCACTGTAACAGCCCTAGGCTCGGTAAACAGTGGGGTAAAAAAATGTCCTTGGGCCACGGTCAGATCCTTTGCTTAGCCGATCAGAAGACTCTCTGCCTGTCAGTCATTGTGTGTGTTCACAGGATAGTGCACATATGTTCGTATAAGTGCCAGTATGGTGTCCTGCTCCCACGAAACACTCAGGGTCAAACGGCGAAATGCTCATTGGGATCCATCAGCCTCAATCTGCTCCAAAATAAGTCTCTAGTGTGTCTATGTGTGTGCATGTGCCTTTGGAGTAAGGGGTTTTGGAAAGAGGGGGCATGGGGTCTACAGCACTTCGCTTACAGTACCTTTAACATCTAGCGTGTCCAAGCCTTACATAACTGTAGTCGTGACAAATTTATTTGACTTCAATTCATTATTTTTGTTTGGATAATTTGTGAGAAAGCTTTTGTTTGTTTGTTTGTTTGTTTGAGAAATTGCACTTAAAATTGTTTCCATTAGAGAGTTTGTGCAGCTGTTTGAGTATGATTAAATAAGGAAACTTTTTTACTTCCATTCAAGTATGTTTATTGCCAGACACTTAATTGGCTCTTAATTAAGGAAGATTTTGACACAGTATACCCCATGCTTTGTGTGAATTCTGCTCCACAAGCATCATCAAATGGAATTGGAAAAACAATATTTTCAAACAGATTTCCTGAATATGCCCCATCTTCCATTAACAAACAGACAAACACCACAAACTCAAGCCATTAGTTGAGCCAGTTTTGCTCTGTCGTGCTGGCCGATGCTGCTCAAACAGATTGAGCACTGTTTTGATAGTCCCACAAAGCCACAGTATTACACTTTTTTGGGGAACCATCCTATGAATGGCATACTTATAATTGTCTCTGCATATTAAGATTGGATAACAGAAATAATTTAAATATAAAAAATATATATACACACTTCATCTTTTAAGTGTCACTGCACTTTTTACAACCCTGACCATCAGAGCTCTCTCAATATAAATGTTATATTGATATAAACAAAGAGTTTGGTCTAGTAAGTGAAATGCACAGTGGGGGTTTAGCAGAGACTCATTGTATATCTGTATTCTGTGTATGAACTGTGTTCCAGACCTTGTCAAAAGTGTGTGTATGTGTATGCATGACTGGATACAATCTAAAGGAGCACAGATTTGACCTCAGGGATAATAAGGTGAATGGCAGGGGTTGAATGTAAGACCCTCACGGCTTCCTGGTCCGTGAAACTGGAAGCTGTCAGACACACTGGCCCCTGTCTGCTGACAAACAAGTGATTTGTTCCCCACTGCCCTCCACCAGCAGCACCACCATTGCCCCAATGCAAGATGGATAGCCATGTCTGGGGCAGAAGATATTAACAACACCTTCAGTGATATTAGCCAAAGGAGATATGCCTTCCCCACAGAAGGCTCAATCCTAGAGATGATAAACGGCCACATTATTCTGCTCATCACTCATAAACCTCTGCTCGGTGCTGAATGTATTGTTTTAAAGTGGAAAGTTGTACTTGTCCCTGCAACCTGATGATGTATCACTCTCCACAGAACACTGTGTACCATCCCTGCTTTAGGTATTTAGATACATATGCTGAATGTCTTACGGAAGTGGATGTCACTTAAAGGAATTTTTTCTGTCGTTATGAAATGAGGCATTTTTATTTATTTTTTTTAACTAGAAAGACATTTACATTGAAGTCCTGAATTGAGAGTTTTTCACTTAGTTACTTTCCTATATACAGAAGCTTAATACAGTTGGTTCCAAATATCTGAGACTGCACTGAAAATACAAGGTTAAATATCTTGTAAAATATCTAGGGCACTTGAAATTGTGAAATTGATCATTTTAACTCTGTTGTATGAAAGGTCATATTTTCTTGAGAAACATTCTCAAATCATGCAACATATTAAATATTGATGTTAATTTGTCAGTTCAACTATTCTCTCTGATTGTTTTTCTGATAATATATAATATTATCTTAATATCTACCGTAAATAGTAATATATTTATTAATATTAAATCAGTAAAATAAAAAGGAAGCATTTGCACATTGTCTCAAGAGTTTTGGACCCCACTGTATGTTTACAGTATTTGTTTCATGTCCTTGGTAAAATTATTACTGCATTTTTCTTCAAAGCTTTGTGCTGCCATTGAAGGTTGGTGCCTTTGTTTATCTCTTTCTTTACCCAGCCGAGTGTGGAGGAACGATTAAAGATGAGCCCATGGGCCGGATTCTGTCTCCTAGTTACCCAGCGCCTTATGAGCACAACTTGCACTGTATCTGGACCATTGAGGCGGCACTTGGAAGCACCATCGGGTCTGTATCTACTTTTCCATTACCCCCCTCCCCACCATCTGTCCCTTCATCTCACCATTCTGCTTTGATATCTTCATTTTTATGGACTAGCCTCCATCCATATCCTCTCTGACCTTGAATCTCAAGCCGTTAACCCTTCCTAACCCAACCTGTGCTCTTGGAACTTCCGTAATGTCTATCCCTCACACCCTGGGTCCCACTATGCCTGCCATACTGTGTGCTGTCTAACTGATGTGATGGCAAATTTGTCAACTCTACCCCAGTCGCAAATGGAGATCGGCTTGCAGGCCAAGCACAAGCTCGGTGCATGCCAGTATTGTTCATCGTGCTGTCCTAGTCAGCAGGACTCATAGAAGCTAAGAGGACATTAGCTCTTTGGCAGTCCTACAGCATGACCTCTTTCCTTCCCAGACAAATCACTCCCTTTTGCGCTAATGAATGAACATGCTCTCTTGTTAATTGCCACTGGTTTTGCCAACGTAATTTTGCATGAAATCTTACTGCTGAGGTGTGCCTAATTTGTCAGGGGCTTTAACTGTGATGTTTATAAGAGCCTTCCTTCATCTGAGCATTTTAAGAGCTCACAGACACCGCTCGCTTATTATATTACAGTGATCCAAAATTGACATTTGATATGGTGTTGCAGTGCTAAAGACTTTGTCAGGTGATTTCAACGATTTGGAGAGATCAGTCAAACTTACTCTTTATCCTGTATTCTTTGTGTCCATATGTAGTTGGAGAAAATAAATAATTCTAGTGAAATTGTATCATAAAGGTGTTTTTGAGTATCTAAGACATGTTGTTCTTTGAGACAACAAGCAATCTTGAAATATCCCTAACTAACTTGAATAAGAAAGGGGGAATCTGACATATGTTAATATGGGAAAGGGCTGTCCTCAGGGAGGGCAACCAGCAATGGTATCCCATGTTTAAAAAAATAAAAAACGTCCTTGGTCCTGTGAATTCCAGCTTTGGCTCTGGTTCAAAAGAGAGGGTAAAAGTGGACAAGCCGCATAATATAATGGAGGTCATGTATATTTTGTTATTCAATAAAGTCTGGTTTTGTGCTGAAAGCTTTTACTTAGTAATGACCCCCCTCAGAAAGCAAAGCATTGTGAATTCAACCTACTTTAATTAAACCGCTATGATGTAATCATTGATGCAAGCTGGGTTTGAAATCAACATCCACCAAATGCTGATATTTCATGCACGGGTACTTTTTTGCTCATCCACCCTCCACTGTGGCGGGCAACCTGTAAGACGTCTCAGAGTGACATATGCAAGACATTTCTTTAGACACAAGGTAGTGTGTTTGAAGAAAAAAAATCTTAAAGCTGTTGATGCTGGTGTCTAATTTGCTGTGTATACAGAGTTACAGTGGTGCTCTGCCACCCATGAAAACAGTTAGCAAGAATAGTGTTGTCTATGAGAATGCTGCAAATGATCTCAGACCATCTCAGGAAGTGCTCTGAGTTAAGTTCCACAGAGCAGCTTGTGTTTTACATGAATTTTCAACACAGATCTGCAGGTTCACGAAACATGCATTGTGAACGCAACTCTATTTGTTCACATTATTTTGACATAGCTTAATTCCAGATTCAGTATGTATTGCTGTATACAGTATGTAACCATACATTACAAAAGCAACATCATTAGGTGAAATGTTCTTAGGTGAAAAGCCTCAGATATGGTGCTTGAAACCAGAAGTTTCGCTTCTGTGCTTGTCTACCTTTGAGCCTCCATTTATTTGTGTTGCATAAATTATCATAATGATTATAATAATAATATGGTATATACTATAAATATATCAGGGCTCGACAATAAGTACTGCCTGATGGTGTGAGAAAGATTCGGGCCAGTTGCTAGAACTGTCACTTGCCGGATCAGGGCCAGTGCTGCATTTATAACGTTAGTGCAAGCAAACATCAAGCAAGAGAGCACAAAAATTACACTGAGCAAACAAAGTCTTCTAAACGAGGAGCGAGCGCGAGTATATTTATCTTGCAAAGACGTGCATAATATACTGGACGTGCCAAGGCACAGTTGTGTGCATGCACAAGATTGTGCAGACACAGAGGGCACTCTCCTATTACTGTCCTTGCTCTTTTCCAAGTATCTAAGTAGCAGCTATTATCAATGTGTAGAAAATAACAGGAAAAAAACGCACTTAATTAATTGCGTAGTGGGATTTAACATCTTGTTCAACATTTTAAATGGGATTTAATGTCTTGTGCAACATTTAAAATATCCCTGCACATTCTGTGTTCACAGTTCACGAAATCCCCACATTTTTAGTTTTTACATTTTCTCTCAGCCATTAATCAAATCTTTAACTCAGTGACCAAATCTATGATCCTGACTGAAAACCCATCATCTCCTCCACAGAACTCTTGGCTTAAAAACACATGTAAATGGCAGGACAGTTTAACATGATGTATTTATGAATTAATATATGTACATTAATTAATATGCATTTTATATTGCAAATTATAAATGTGATAAACTTTTGGGGGACATTGTATTTTTATTTTTTTTCTCCCCTTTTCTCACAAATTGGAATGCCCTATTCCCAATGTGCTCTAAGTACTCGTGGTGGCAAACTCACGTCAATCTGGGTGTCGGATGACAAATCTCAATTACCTCTTCGTCTGAGACCATCAATCTGTGCATCTTATCACGTGGCTTGTTGAGCACGTTACCGCTGAGTCTTAATGGTTGTAGAGGCTTCACGCTATTCTCCGTGGCATCCACACACTACTCACCACGTGTCCCACCGAGAGTGAACCACATTATAGTGACCACAATAAGGTTACCCAATGTGAATTTCCCCTCCCTAGCCACAAGGCCAATATGGTTGCTTAGGAGACCTGGCTGGAGTCTCTCGGCACACCCTGGATTCAAACTCGTGAATCCAGGGTCCGTAGTCAGTGTTTTTATTCACTAAGCTACCCAGGCCCCTGGAGGACATTGTGTTAAAAACATCCATCCATCCATCCATCTTCAACCGCTTATCCAAAGTCAGGTCACGGGGGCAGCTGCTCCAGCAGGGGGCCCCAAATTTCCCTATCCCGAGCCACATTTACCAGCTGTGACTGGGGGACCCCGAGGAGTTTCCGGGCCAGTGTGGAGATGTAATCTCTCCACCTAATCCTGGGTCTTCCCCGAGGCGTCCTCCCAGCTGGACGTGCCTGAAACACCTCCCTAGGGAGGCGGCCAGGGGGCATCCTTACCAGATGCCCAAACCACCTCAACTGACTACTTTTGACGCAATGGAGCAGCGGCTCTACTCCAAGCTCCTCACGGATGACTGAGCTCCTCACCCTATCTCTAAGGGTGAAGCCCGCCACCCTTCTGGGGAAGCCCATTTCGGCCGCTTGAACTCGCGACCTAGTTCTTTCGGTCATGACCCAGCCTTCATGACCATAGGTGAGGGTAGTGTCAGACTATCGTGGGTGACGCAAGGTCAAGGGAACTGAGCTCCGGGAAAATGGGGAATGTGGACCCAGTTGCAGAAATGAGAGCTCAGTCAGGGAATGCACTCAATGTCTTTTAATTAGACCAGAATTTAATTCCACAAAAAACACAAAAAGTTAATCCAAACTGAAAACTCCAAAAATGTCCCAAAAAGTCAGTAGGGGAAAAAATATGAAATAGTTACCAACAGAAGATCCCAAATGTTCCAAAGGTCTTGCAAAAATCAAAACAAAGTTTAGAAACCTCCAAGGGTAACAAAGAGTCCTCAAAACAACAGAAGCCTAGAGGTGTTGGTCTCAACATAACAAACACTGAGCAAAGAACAGAGAAACAGAGCCACTTAAATACACTCACAAAAAATGAGGCACAGGTGAAAACAATGACACATGATACAAAGGCGGGAAACTGAAATGAAATGCAATGAGGGCCTCTAGTGGCCAAAACTAGTCCATAAACCTAACAGGTAGGAACAAAAATTGACCGGTAGATCGAGAGCTTTGCCTTCCGGCTCAGCTCTCTTTTCGTGACAACGGTGCGATAGAGCGAGTGCAATACCGCCCCCGCTGCCCCGATTCTCCGGCCAACCTCCCGCTCCATTGTCCCCTCACTCGTGAACAAAACCCCGAGGTACTTGAACTCCTTCACTTGGGGCAAACATAAGATATGTAAAAAAAATTAATCATCCGACTTATTTTTTAAAGCCATGATGGTAAAAATGTCATTGTTACTGTCGTAACCTCCGTTCCCTGATGGAGGGAAAGAGAAGTTGTGTCGATGTAGTGACAATAGGTGTCGCTCTTGAGATCCCCGAACACCTTCCATTCTTTAATAAAAGGCCAATGAATATTGCCGAGTGGAATTTGATGCCACTCCCATACGGGTATAAAAGGAGTTGCCACTCCATTCAGGTTTTGTGCTGAGGAGCGGAGATAAGGTCCGGCCATTTCAGCGGTTAGTACAGTGTTGTGGCAAGAAGGGACACAACGTCTCGTTCCCTCCATCAGGTAACAGAGGTTACGACAGTAACCATGACGTTCCTCTTCTGTCACTCACTCAACGTTGTGTCGATGTAGTGACACTAGTGGTACCTATAGCAAAACGCCACAACAGCTGAACCGTGTTACATGAAGTGCTGAGGCAGGTGCATGCAGGCTGCTGCATGCGCAATAGCAGGTGCATCAGACTGCACGTAACCTCCCCCAATGCCCCAAAAGATGTCATGCATTTCCCACATCCCTGAGGGGGAGAAGTGACATGACTAGCATGGGAGCAGGCCACGCCAGCAGCGGCCATTTCTCTCTATGTTTTCTGTCCACAGAGTGTTAGATTCGGCTGGGGCCATCTAACGCTATCATACGCGTCAGGGAATGTGTTATTTTCCTTTCCTATTCTTACAGGGGGAAAAGACACAGCAGAGACTACATCCTGCCCAAAAGGGGAGGTCAACATGTGACAATAAAACACATAGGCTCAACAGCCGCACATGGAAAAGGCGTAGTGATAGGTCCAGCCATGAAAGGGGGGGACTCTACAAACACTGTGACCGGGGGCAGGGAGACTGTACCGCGGAATATAAATCACAGGGGTTACCGGAGTAATGGGCACCTGTGGAGCACCTATCCCTGTACAGGGCATAGTAGATGCCTCCACCGAGGTCGAACCATAGGGTTTGGAAGGAAGGACATCCACAACTTTGTGAACTCGACTGGGTGTAAAAGCGAAAGTTTTTGCCTCAGGGGAGGGGGTAAAGAGCTGCTCAGGGCGTCTAAAGCCCTGGGGGTGCAGTCTCCACTCTCCGTTTAGTGTTGCTTGCCACGACAGTGTGTCCACTGTGGCGTTGAGGCTGTCTGGGATATGAGTGGCCCACAGCGAACTCAGCTGCTGCTGACTCCAGAGGAGGAGATGGTTGGCGAGTTGCGACATGCGACAAGAGCGTACGCTGCCTTGGCGATTACATATGCAACTGTCGCTGTGTTGTCGGACCGGACCAACACACATTTTCCCTGGATCAATGGCAATAGCCTCCGCAGTGCGAGTAGACCAGCCAGCAACTCTAGGCAGTAGATCTGCCAACCCATTCGCGATCCTGACCAGGAACCGGTGGCTGCATGACCGTTGCATACGGTGCCCCAGCCCAGTCTGGACACTTGCTGTAGGGGAACGCCTTCCCGTAGAAAGCAAGGTCTGTCCAAGGGCTGAATAAGTGGCTATGCAATGTGTTGCACAGCAACATGCCCATCTCGGGACTTGAGTCTGAAGCCAGTGCTGAAGTGGCCTCATATGCATCAACCCAAGGAGCGTGACTGCCGCCTAGGAAGCCATATGCCCTAGGAGCCTCGGAAAGTGTTTCAAAGGAACCGCTGTCCTCCACCTGAATGATTTCAGGCAGTTCAGCACCGACTGCATGTGCTCGCTTGTGAGGCACGCTATTATTGAGACCGAGTCTAAATAAGAGATGCCCTGAACCGGGGAGAGCTTGCTCTTTTCCCAGTTGACCCGAAGCCCTAGACGGCTGAGGTGCCTGAGCACCAAATCCCTGTGCGCGCACAGCAACTCTCGAGAGTGTGCTAGAATCAGCCAGTCGTTGAGGTAGTTGAGTATGCAGATGCCCACTTCCCTTAACGGGACAAGAGCTGCCTCTGCGACTTTCGTGAAGACCTGAGGTGACAGTGACCAGCCGAAGGGGAGGACCTTGTACTGATATGCCTGGCCGTCGTAAGCAAACCGTAGTAAGGGTCTGTGTCATGGGTGAACCGAGGCGCGAAAGTACAGACCCGAAGGTGGCAGCCCAGTTGAGTCATCGGCATCTGACAAGCAGCGATCAAAGAGCTATTCTGATTGCAGGCCCCAAAAGAGATGTCATGCTGGCCGTGTAGAAGGCGCAGCGTGGGGGGCGGCTAGAGTGGCCATGGTCATATTCTGTCATAATGAGAACATGAACCATCCACAAACGCTGCCTCAGTGTGATCACTGCCCAGACACGTGAGGCAGCACCCATGGCCTTCGGAAGTTGAGAGATAACGACCACTTCCAGGAATCACACAAAGACGGAAAGGCATCTTTATTAAGACGCGTCTTGTAAAAGATGTTCAACGCCAATGTCTGTGCTGTAATTGAGAAAATATACTCTTTAGCAGGAACAATATACAGAAATAATTTTTCCATCAAGCAATATAGTGCATACTGCTAAATCCTGTTAAGGGTTACCAAGCAAAGCAACGCATTAATATGGTCACAGGTGTGCAGCATTTAATGAAAATCACAAGTGTTTACTGCTAAAAAAGTGTTAAGTAATTAAACATTGCCCATCTTTAGAGTGTTTCTGTATGTGTGAGGAGAAAAAATATATTAGTGGCACAAGAGCAAATACAGTTCTGCTGTCCCCTCCCCTTCTGAATCTAATTGATAATTTCTGAAGACTTTGGTCTGAATGATAAACAGCATTCAGAGTGTGTATGTTTGTGTGCTTTTTTATTTCAATTTGTTTCTTGTACTGGAAGCTGCATATTTTGTATGATTACATGTGAGTATCACAAATCATATAATTAGAATGTGTCTATATTTACCTACTTTCTGTATGTGTACATACAGTACAGTACATGCATGTTTGTGTGTTTAAATTGTTTATGAGATCCCTGTTCCACAGGCACAGGGCAATTAAAAGCATGGGTACCTTTCAGTCTCAAACCTAGTTCCCCACTGTAAGGTATGCACATATATTTCTTTGATCTCATCATGAGCAATCAATTATTCAAGATAATTTGCAATGCAGTAGGACTGGGATCATGTCTTGCACTAATGCTAGGCCTCTGTTAAGCAGCAGTAAGAATTTGTTAGCAAGAGTGACTACAGAAATTCAGGTTCCAGAAAGACGAAAGGGAGCTGGGTTTGGTTGAATCAGAGGTAAACTGTCCTGCTGTCCTGGTAGGCGGCCATATCCAGGAGGTTTGATGGAGAAGTCTGATTGTGAAGACATTAAAGGATGTGTAAGGGTGGACTAGGGTGGGTGCGTGATGTCCAAAGATGCCGAGGGGGTGGGACGCACTTTGGGGTTTCAGGAGGCAGGAGGGGAAGGCGATATATCATCGCTCTTTCATCATAGACAAGTCTCCACATCTAAAATGCCTTTGTTTGGCACAAGTGATAATTACTTTCAGCAGTCACTTCACAAAGACACACACATACAGATATACTGCCTTTGCCCAAATGTCCCCATTCACATGGGATTAGACATCGGTTAAGTCTGCTGTTCCAGAGCCGGTTTTGTGCGCTCAAGCTGGAGCTCAAAGGATCGTACTGTCACGCTTGAAGCTCATCTGCAGTCACGAAAAAATCTGAGGAATTGATGGAAGCTGTGGTCCCCACATCCCTCCTTTCCTATTCTGCTGTTTTATCAACCTTTTTTTTCTTTCTTCAAAGCATTCAGTTCAAACATTATCCCTCTTCTTTCCTCGCACACTTCCCTTTGCGTAACTTCCTCACAGTTGCTCTCTTCTTATCTTATCTTCTCTTCTCTATTGTTCTATCACATTCTGTTGTGATTCTGCTGATCATTGTTGTTGAAGCTGCTTTGATAAATTATAATTTAATCAGAACAGTATTTTCTGGCTCAAATACAAGGGGTTCTCAACTTGAGTGACAGCATTAAACTTGAACAGATTAATTTACTTAAAAATACAAAGAAAAAAATTATAAAAAAAAATTAATAAAAATAAAAATAATATATATTATTTAATTATATATATATATTATTATTTATTATTTTTTATTATTATTATTATTATTATTATTTTAAAACAGTACAAATTGTACTTGTTTAGCCTCAACTTTAAAACCTCCTGCCTAATATTGTGTAGGTCCCCTTATGCCACCAAAACAGTGCCAACCCACATCTCAGAATAGCATTCTGAGATGCTATTCATCTCACCACAATTGAACAGAGTCGTTATCTGAGTTACTGTAGACTTTGTCGCTTTGAAACAGTCTGGACATTCTCTGTTGACCTCTCTCATCAATAAGGCATTTCCATCCGCAGAACTGCTGCTTGCTGGATGTTTTTTTTTTGTTTTAGGCACCATTCTGAGTAAATTATACAGAATGTTGTGCGTGAAAAACCCAGGAGATCAGCAGTTACAGAAATACTCAAACCAGACCATCTGGCACCATATATTGTTGGTAGAAAGTGCTGAAAGTGCTGTGCACTTATTTTTAAGGTGGCCAGAATCTCACATCTGCTGAATCTGATTCAGACTTGCTTCTTACACTTATCCAACCTGCATACACAGCAGATTAATTTAATTAATCATTAATGCGTCAGCTAGTTCCTGACATTATATTCTTTGGTTGAAAAATAAAAAGTTTTATTTTTTATTGTTTTATTATTCCATTATTATTATTATTATTATTTATTTTAATTATTATTATTATTATTTTATTTATTGTCGGTCCAAGGACCAGCCAAAATTAGCTTAACCAGCCAGACTTTCTTGGAGAACCAGCTGCATCTGAAACACCATACTCATCTAGCTGTTGTATTTCTGTATGTACTGGAAGCCTCTGTTCAGAGACCAAATACCTTGTTGTTGAGCACACCTGGGCAATAAATCTTTGATATCTGATGGTATCAGATGGTAGTACCATGGTACTTTGAAATCCAAGTACCATATTAGTGTACCATTCTTTATTTACATGGTGCTTTTAGGTATGGTAATATAAAAAACACCATGGCACTACCGTATATTTTCACATACAATTGAATTTACATGGTGCTTCAAAGTACTTCAAAAATACCATGGTGCCACCATTGTATTTCAGTATATGGTTACCATTTTCATATTACATTGTATTTACATGGTTATCCTAGGTAATGGTACATTTCCAAAAAACATGGTAATGCCATGGTACTTTTTTATGTGTTTTTATGTAGGCTACCAAGTGTTTTGATATTATTTTGCTTGGAAAGTGTTTTTAACTGCAGTAGTCATTCACAATCTGCACACTTGTTAATTAAGACCTTCTTCATCACTGGCAAACTATATTATGCATTTGCAGGTTTGGTTTGATTGTTGATAAATATCCACTGCAACCAGCATTATCGTTGTTTTTTGTGTTTTAAAGTATTCCATTAGTGTGTTAGCACTCCAAATTACTCTCTAAGCTTTCTGAGTCATTCAGATTGGATAACGAACCAATTTAGACCGCTTAGCTAAGACTTAAATGCGTGATTCATTTGTGAATTGGACATCTTTAGTTCTGATTCAAAACTGGCGACAGTAAACACTGGGCACAAGGCATGATGTAACTTTTGTCAACGCTACACTACTACCTCATCAAAGAATTCACTTTGTTACTGAAAATCTACTTGATTTAGAAACTTGCCTGAGCTACCACCTTACTACTGAGAAATGCACTATTTTTTGCAAAGCTACTGCCCAGCATAAGTGATTTTTTTTCTTTTGCATTAATTTGCATGTTGAATTTATCCATCTGTAGCCACCTTTACATTGATGGTCCCATTATATGTGTTGATTCTTGTGTGCAGCCAGTAAAAAACAAGGCATGCTTAAGGCAACAAGACTTGCGCAGCAGCTCAAAGTGTTAACAAAACTTACATAAACCTTTAACATTATACTTTTGCTACCTTGCAATTTTTTTCAGGAATGCACAGCAATCTTTATTTTTCTTCTCCTCAAAACTTTGAAGGATTTTTATAATGGACAATTTCTCGTACACTATCATGGACATTTTCTTGTACACCTGAAAATGCTTCTCACAGAATTTAAAATCCTTTGATCTCACATTTCACAGATTATGGTGTTATTTTTCTTAAAATGTTATTTTATGTTTTTGTCTTTGTTGTTTACTTTTTTATATTATTTATATATTTATTCTTACATTTTTGGATTGTTTATTCCCTTCCCCTTGCCCCTTCAAGATAATCAACATTATCCATGCCAGATTGCCCTTGTAAATATGATTGTGTTCTTAAAGGAACAGTTCACCCCTAAATTGCAGTTATGTCATCATTTACTCACTCTCATTTTGTTCCCAACCCATATGATTTTCTTTCTTCCATGGAACACGGAAGGAGATGTTAGGCAGAATGTTATTTATTCACTTAATTGTTTTTCTTTTCCTTTTTCTTTTTTTATACAATGACAGTGAACGAAGTGAGTGACAGTGAGCTGTCATTCTGCCTAACATCTCTTTTACGTGTTCCATGAAAGAAAGAAATTCATATAGGTTTGGAACAACATGAAGGTGAGTAAATTATGACAGAATATCCATTTGGGCTTAACTATCCCTTTTACCTTTTGAATGTAAAAAATGGAGGTTAAATAAGCAAATAGGTCACATAAATATATTGACAGTCATGCATTCACAAGCACACATCGCTCCCTGTCTGTCAAGTCATTGCGAGACTCCTGGGGTAGAAGTGCTGTTTGATATTCATATGACACAGCTCTCCTCTCCATTCACCTCTCTTCTTCTCCTTCTCCCTCACTCTTTGGCAGTTCTTTTGACATCTGATTTAACCGCTTTGGTCCTTAAAAACACAGGGAAATTTTAAGCTTGCCTCTCTTTTCCAGCTTCAAAATGGTGAATTTATGTATTCATTTTGAAAAGATTCATTGTGTTTGTCTTGAGTACAGTATTTTCCAATATTGAACATGCAAATCTGACAGACTGTTACCACACACTCTCTTGCCAATGCTTCTGCGAACAACCCCCCACCTTTCCGTGCCACATCCCATCTGCGCAGATTAAATGAAAGAGTTGTAATGCAGTAGAGAGAAACAGGAAGGGATAGAAGGACAAGGAGAAAGCAAAGAAAAATGTTGAAATAAAAAAATGTAATAAAAAGATATAACATGAGTATACGTTAACAGTGGCAACATATGGATTAGGTCTACCAGTATGCTGTTTATTCAGGCAAGACTGTCGGAGGACGACCCTTATTCTCGTTTCAATATCGCTACATTACCCTGTCTTCAAAGCTCTATAACTGAGGTTGCTTAGATTAACGTTAAAGCATGAAAAGACCAAACTGTTTGCCAGAACTTGCACCTTAACCTCTTTACACTGAACAGAAATAATTTTTCTTTTTAAATACTCTGAATGGCCAGCAATGGAGAAATATGCATTTTGGGTCCAGATGGTATAGTTATGGCATCGACTAGCAGATGCTAATAGGACCATGCTAACCTGCCAAATCTCAACCAGCTTAACCAGTAAGACAACCTTGTTCGACCAAAATCACCAGCTAAGTGAACTGCATAGATATAATGGCCCACTAGCTCGACCATCCCCACACAACTAACCAGCATAACCAGCATGAATTCATTGAAAAGTTTATTAAATTGTGATGTTCTAATCCCATTAGCCCAAAACATCTACTTTGTTTCTTGTTTGCCCTGTGCTCAATGATGAGAGCACATTACTGTTGGTCTCTCAGAGAGAGCTTGTCCTGCCTTAACCACACACTTATGTGTTTTGCGAGACATGCTAATATTTGGCTTGCCCCATTTACGCATTCTGTTCTGCAAATAACACCTGCATTAACATATCCTGCAGGCACAGAGGAAGCACACTGGCACAGTCATGGAATGGATGCATCATTGTGCACCGTTTTCCCTTTGAGACACTAGCCGTCCCTTGCATAGATTAGCATTTATCATTAGCATGACACAGAACCGTCCTGTTAGTGGTACCTCAGTGGCACAGTAGATGTTTAAAGTCTTAAGAGGTTTCTGAAGTCCTGATTTCCTCACATAAAGAGAAAATATGGGGGGTGGTAAACCGGTTTGGGAATGGGTTGAGTGTGGTGGAATAATTGGCTTTTTATCAGATTTATAATAGCATTCTGACTGTAGGCTGATTAATCTCATTTAGAACCTCTGGTTTGAATGATACTTCTCTTTTTTTCCGTCTGTCTGCCTCTCGATCTTTCTCTGCAAGTGTCTCTCTCTTAGGCTCAAATGCTGGGTTATTCTTTATTACAATGTTTCTCAAATGGTTTTGCTTCAGGACACAGATTTTACATTGGACACGTGGCGACCCAACACAGTACAGTCATTTTGAAGTAAATGGTTTGCACTTATATAGCGCCTTTTTAACCTTAGCGGTATTTAAAGCAATTTAAACCATTCACACACACATTCACACACCAATGATGGCAGAGCTGCCATGCAAGGTGCTAGCCTGCCATTGGGAGCAACTTGGGGTTCAGTGTCTTGTCCAAGGACACTTTGGCATGTGGAGTCGTGTGGGACGTGAATCGAACCACCAAACCTGCGATTAGTGGACAACCCGCTCTACCACCTGAGCCAGAGCAGCCCCTCAAGTAAGCCAAAATACTATATTAAATTAATATAATAAAATACAATTTGCAAAGTCATAAACTTGACTTAGGCTGAATATGGAAACAATTTTGGATGTCAATGGTTTAATGCTTTCGGCAGCCAATAATTCACCACACATAACAACACATTGTGGTCAAAACAAACTAATGCAACATGGAATGTATCTGTATTTGTGTTGTATCGTCTTTTCTTTGCATAGATGTGTTCATGATATTCAAGGATAAAGACATGTCACGCAACCTGCCCATGTTGGCATCTGCCTAATTTGTCTCAACTGTAAAAGATATAGGAGGTGTTTTCTATGTAGTTTGCTGTCCAAAGAATGTGCTATTATTTGGTTTGTATTTGGTCTTGCATTTTTAATTGAATTTTCACTGCTGTCTATGACCCTATCAGACCTGCAACCTACCAGATAAAAAACATTGCTTTGTTGGATATGCAGTTATAAATCACTTGTGGCTACATCTCTTTTATTTCAACCAATCTGTGTACACAGTGAAATACCTGTTGCTAGCCGAGATTGCTCTTTATTTGTATGAGTGTGTGTGCGTCTTTCATGCTGAATAGATGGATTTGTCAAATTCTAAAGCCCACACAATATTCAATTGAAACTTGGATGTAGATATACTTCCCACTCATATCTGAAGGGAGTAGGGAAAACACACACACACACACACACACACACACACACACACACACACACACACACAAACTGAGAGGTGGAATAGGGAACCAGGGAAATCTCTGCAAATTCACTTACGTGAATTAGAGTAAGCCTGAAGTGTTGGATTTTCTTTTTTTTTTTTTTTGTTTACAGCTGGTAAGCTTGTCTGTCATGGCAACAATTCGGTGAACAATGAATGTGGAAATACTTGGGTCTATTATGCATACACTGTATAGCCTACATGTTGAGAACATTTTATTGTATTGGTTATTTCCTCCCAGCAGTAGTCTGTAAATGTGCGGATTGCACATTCAATATAACCGAATCCATTTGCCTCCTGGATTCTAATGCTGTTAGGCTTAACCACAGTCATGGTGTGCATGTTTGTTTTCGAAGAATAAATATCAAACTTGGTTTTGCTTTGAGGTCATATTTTATACATAATCTATTTTTTTTCACTTAGCATATGTCTACAGTAATTCGTGGAATTGCTGTACTCGAGCCAATTCCACAGTCTGTACAAAAAAATGCACATTATTATTTGGATTCAGTATTAATGAAGGGAAGTTTTTTTGTTCTTGTGTATGTGTGATCAGGTCAGGCAGCTCTCAGCCACTTCAGATTCTTAAAAAAAAAAAAAAAAACACACATTAAAAACAGACTCCTGGCATATTTTACATCCTTTCAGATTGCTTACTTTTGATGGTCTAAGTGTTACAGGTTGTTCCAGTTGTCCCAAAATGGCTTTTGACAACTGTCTTTAATTCCTGTTTTTATTTAACTGGATCCACTTATTTCTTTTGATTTTATACTTCTGTTAAGGCGGTCTTGTTTAACCGGTCTTTTATACTTAAAGTCACACATATGTGACGGTTAATAAATGGGCCCCACAGAGGAGCGTCACACATCTGTGTTTCTGCAACATCCAGTTACGTTACAAGCTGCCGTTACAAGCTGTGTAACACACACTCATGTTGGTGCAGCTATCATTATGAGGACTCTCCATTGACATAATTATTTTTAAACTGTACAAACTATAGATCCTAACCCTACCCCTCACAAAAAAATTAAAAACACACACACAATGTCTGAGATGTCAAACAGTGCATAGGCAAACTGGATTGGACTCAACTACACTCTGCTCCCCACTTCCGGCTGTGCAGTGTCACGTGCAAACATTCCTCACTCCTGGAGGCACTGCTGAATGATTTAGACCCTACACTTGAAAAGTTTAAACTATTTGTTAATTGATACAGACTACATGTCATTATGTTTATTTTGTAATTTCAGCTCTTGTGTTTCCAACATCTCATAACTCACCCTGCTGCACACTGATTGTCCAACTGTTTTGAATATTTACTATCTAACTTATTTTCTCTATCGTATTTATTACATGAAAATGCTTAACAAATGTAATTCAAATTTATGTATTCAGTTGAATTATTTGTATTAATTCGTGAAAAGGCAGGTTGCACCAAGACTTGTTTGCTTTCAAAGTAGACTTTTTTTTTTTTTATGCCATTGAAAACCATGTTTTTTTTATGTATTTTAATTTATTTTGCGACACTGGGATCGCTGAGTCTGTACTTTGTCAAGGTGCTTTTTGGAAAATGCGGTAAAAATCAATTTAGAGATTTACTCATCTCACTGTGATTCATAAGGATGTCTAAGTCTAGAATTTATCACACTACAAAGACGGTTCCCAAGATTACTCTTCACACAAATGCCTTTGGAATTATATGGGTCATATTTATCTCAATTTTTAAAGAGGAGTGACCTACATTCAGAACCATGTTGGGTGTTAGGATAACTGACTTGAATTTAGTGCTGTTTTATCATTCCATTCAATCTTATCCAAACCATTTGGGTCCCTGAGTAGCTGGCTCCTACTTAGAATTGGACTAATATAGTGGATTCTGATCTTTTGCCAGGCTGTTTTAATAGTGTTTATTTGGTTTTGCTCAAATTTCTTTTTTTTTTTTTTATTGCCAAATCACATTACCAAAATTAAATGTTCCATGAAACCTAATTCCCCCAACATTTTTAATCATGGTTTTTCAGTTTATGTATTGGGCTTGTTTGGTTTTGACTGACTGTTGTTCTGATTTTACATATAGATTTTAAATGTTATTTTGTTTGCTGTGTTTTTTCCATTACTTGACAGTCAAACAAGCTTTTACTATTATTATTATTTTATTTTATTTTTTACTATAATATTATAATCATTAGTCTGTTCTCAAGAGGTGAGCCCCTACCTTCAAATGAACCTTTACTGACAATAAACATACCCAGACTTTCCTTTTTTCAGAGATAAAGTATAATTACACAGAGAGGATAGTTTGGTAGTTATGTATTCACTATCTTGTGTTTCAGGAAAGTAACCTAATCCTTTTATTTTTATTTTTATTTATATTTTTCCTGACATTTGGTCATAGCAAACAATCACATATCCCCAAGCCTGGACATGACATTTCTTCTTTGTGATATTGCTATGAAAGTAAAGGTTAACGACTTCAATTCTTGGAGGTTCAACATTATAATTGTAAGATATATTTTTCTCTTTATGTCTTCTCTTTTCTAATTTGTATTTAACACATGCAGATTTAATATTGCCGATGCCTGTGTACTCATTTTACTTCCCCGGTTTATCATTTTCATTCTTTATCTATACTCTCAGTCTCTTTTATCCTTATAATATTAAGTGCCAGCCAAGTGCTAATATGTGGCTTTTCCCATCCAGCCACTTCAAATTGTCTATATCGAATTTGAAACAAGTTATTGAAATGCATATAACCAGTAAAATGTGAGAATGTTGAAATTAACACAGTGATTCCATTTCCAATGTTTCTCCTTTCCCTTTGTGACAGATGCCGTAAATATGACTTCTTGGTCTCTCTCTCCTTTCTATGCCCTTTTGTATAAACAGTATAGCCATTTAATGTTATGTTTATTTTTTGTTATTCCACAGGATGCATTTCCTGGTCTTCCATACAGAGGAGGTACATGATGTTTTGCAGATTTGGGATGGGCCTCAGGATGGAGGTGTGCTCCTTAGAGAGCTGAGTGGCTCTACACTTCCCCCAGACCTCCACAGCACCTTTAACTCGGTCAGCCTGCAGTTCACAACTGACTTCTTCACCAGCAAGCAGGGTTTTGCTCTGCAGTTCTCAGGTTTGTGTCTGAGTATATGTTTGCGTGTGTTTGTTATGTGTTCTTACAGTACTATTTGTGCTTGGTATATTTAATTGTCTTTTTATTCTCAAACTGACAATAATGTTAGAGTGTCACTGGAGAATTTCCCATTCCATGCAATGTGTCAAGAAGTTTACAAGAAATGAGCTTAGACTTTAACAAAGTTGGTCTATAATAGCTTAAGGAGGCTCTCCACCCTATTCATTTCAATGGCAGTTGCTGGGCTGGCGCAAGATAGTAGGCCATTTGAAATCTTGCCACAGGAAAATGATTGCTGTTTGGCTGACGGCACCACATTAAATCCCCCCAAAATGGGTACTGGTAAAACATCTTCAATAATATAATAAAAGAGAAGTAGCTGTTACCATGGAAACAGGAATTGTGTTAATAAAGTTAACAAGTACAGGATGACAACTGAGAAACCCTCTCCTAGAGATTCTCCAAAGGCCGCCAAAAGCTCCCACCCTACAGCACCCTCTACTAAAAATGACTGACACCCTTTAAGCCAAGGTTTATGTGCTTCTTTCTGCTGTCAACCTGTAACCAGGGTAACCATCCCCGCCCACCTCTATCAGCCATCACTCCAACCACAGTGCCCTGGTATCATGGATGATACCTTGGAGCCACAAAAAATACATGAAAAGGATATTTTTGTTTTACAAAAAGAAAAAAAGAATTGATGTGCCATTATGCATCAGCGCTTTAGTATTTCTGTTCCAAAGTGTCAGATTTTACTTTTAAAACAGCCCATCCTGGCTGAAGCATCTTTGAGAGAGTACCATGGAGCAGCAGATCCCTGGATAAATGAGTGTGTGTGGAGTCAGGCAGACTGGAGCTTTTATTTAGCTGCTCTGCCGTTCTAGAGGGCTAAACACAAGCTTATCTACATAGATGTGAGGTTGTCAGGTTTTATGTAATCAGTTTTGTAACAACAGTTATAGTCTGTTTTAGATACATAGTTGATGGTTCTCTCAGCAGTCCACAAAACCGAATAGATGACTTAGGTCCTATCCCAAATGCTGCACTAAGCATTTGCGGTTGTCCATACTTTGATGACACAAGGCCACATCAACTGTCAGGTAGTTTGCTGTGAAGTCTGGATCAGTGTTGGCTCAGCAAAAGTGTACATCAAGGGTGCATTTCATGCATAGCATAATTCTGAATCATAAGATGAAAAATTTGACACCCTATCGCCTCTTGGACTTCACTGACTCTTGCAAACAATGGCCTTTACAAGTCCACAAGTGCTCAAATACTCATCAAGTATGCTTTATGGGTCAGGGCCCTGCTGTTACACATTGTAAAAATAATTTCACTCTCTCTCAATCCAGGATATTAAGAGGAGGATTCCATTGTTTGTGTTATAGTTAGTGACTTTTACCTACTTTATACTGGATGTTTTCTTTCCCCAGTTTCAACTGCCACTTCCTGTAATGATCCTGGCATTCCAACTAATGGCACTCGCATTGGAGACAGCCGAGAGCCAGGGGATCGTGTGCTGTTTCAGTGTGATGCCGGATACATTCTAAAGGGGGCGACCAAGATCACCTGTACCGAGATCAACAACCGTTTCTTCTGGCAGCCTGATCCACCCACCTGTTCTGGTATGAGCATGCCAAAATAAAAGTAACCATGCCTGTCCTACAGTATCACTTTGCTCTACTGTGATACTGTATATTGTTCTTTCTGGAACCATTAAACTCCACTCCATTATTGGAGAAGATACATCAAATTGTTGATGTAGATTGTTGTAGATGCAACTTCCAATGGAGGATTTCATCCTTGCTCAGTTTTGTTTTTGTCCTTTTATTCCTTTTTTTATTTATTTTTTTTACATAAAAATCATCCAACATATGCACATTATTAACAGACACATAGTTACACACTTAAATCCAAGGTTGCAGTTCATGTCATGTTGAAATGGCAAAGGCAAAGTCCTGCAAATGTGTTCCAATTCAGGTGAAAGCCTGGCATCAAAACACAGTCCATGTACATACAGGTGAAACTCGAAAAATTTGAATATCGTGCAAAAGTTCATTAATTTCAGTAATTCAACTTAAAAGGTGAAACTAATATATTATATAGACTCATTACAAGCAAAGTAAGATATTTCAAGCCTTTATTTGATATAATTTTGATGATTATGGCTTACAGCTTATGAAAACCCAAATTCAGAATCTCAGAAAATTAGAATATTACATGAAATCAATAAAAAAAAAAGGATTTTAAATACAGAAATGTCGGCCCTCTGAAAAGTATAATCATGCATATGTACTCAGTACTTGGTTTGGGCCCCTTTTGCATTAATTACTGCCTCAATGCGGCTTGGCATGGATGCTATCAGCCTGTGGCACTGCTGAGGTGTTATGGAAGACCAAGATGCTTCTATAGCGGCCTTCAGCTCTTCTGCATTGTTTGGTCTCATGTCTCTCATCTTTCTCTTGGCAATGCCCCATAGATTCTCTATGGGGTTCAGGTCAGGCGAGTTTGCTGGCCAATCAAGCACAGTAATACCATGGTCATTGAACCAGGTTTTGGTACTTTTGGCAGTGTGGGCAGGTGCCAAGTCCTGCTGGAAAATGAAGTCAGCATCTCCATAAAGCTTGTCTGCTGAAGGAAGCATGAAGTGCTCTAAAATGTCCCGGTAGACGGCTGCGTTGACTCTGGACTTAATAAAGCACAGTGGACCAACACCAGCCGATGACATGGCTCCCCAAACCAACACAGACTGTGGAAACTTCACACTGGACTGCAAGCATCTTGGATTGTGTGCCTCTCCATTCTTCCTCCAGACTCTGGGACCTTGGTTTCCAAATGAGATGCAAAATTTGCTCTCATCAGAAAAGAGGACTTTGGACCACTGAGCAACAGACCAGTTCTTTTTTCTTTAGCCCAGGTAAGACGTTTGACATTTGAAGCCCATGTCCAGGACCCGTCTGTGTGTGGTGGCTCTTGATGCAGTAACTCCAGCCTCAGTCCACTCCTTGTGAAGCTCCCCACACATTTGAATGGCCTTTTCCTGACAATCCTCTCCAGGCTACGGTCATCCCTGCTGCTTGTGCACCTTTTTCTTCCACACTTTTCCCTTCCACTTAACTTTCTATTAATGTGCTTTGATACAGCACTTTGAGAACATCCAACTTCTTTTGCAATTACCTTTTGAGGCTTTCCCTCCTTGTGGAGGGTGTCAATGATGGTTTTCTGCACAACTGTCAGGTCAGCAGTCTTCCCCATGATTGTGAATTCAACTGAACCAGACTGAGAGACCATTTAAAGGCTCAGGAACCCTTTGCAGGTGTTTAGCTGATTAGAGTGTGACACTTTGAGCCTACAATACTGAACCTTTTCACAATATTCTAATTTTCTGAGATTCTGAATTTGGGGTTTTCATAAGCTGTAAGCCATAATCATCAAAATTATATCAAATAAAGGCTTGAAATATCTTACTTTGCTTGTAATGAGTCTATATAATATATTAGTTTCACCTTTTAAGTACTGAAATTAATGAACTTTTGCCCGATATTCTAATTTTTCGAGTTTCACCTGTAAACTGGGCATTTAAATTCTTTGCCCTGTGTATGATTGACATTCTTTATATGACACATCATTTTTAATTTCATAATAGTTTTAATAATAAATGTTGATCTCATAAGAGCAACTATACTGAATCACAACTTTAAATGTTTAATGTATGGTTTGAGATTTAGATGAATTAGAGGGTCATATTTTGAAAGTGCAAATAATAAGTCTAGCATTTACTTTACCTCCTAAGCCCCTTTACCTCCTTTGAATTGCAGCTCCATGTGGAGGAAATCTGACTGGCCCTAGTGGACTGATCCTGTCCCCTGAATACCCAGAGCCCTACCCCCATGGCAGAGAATGCGACTGGACAGTTAGAGTAACTCTTGACCACATCATATCGCTCAACTTCAATCAGTAAGCCTAGTTTGTAGGATTAATGTCCAGCAATAACCAACATCATTCCTGCTATAATAGCTACTAATATTATATGTCATATTGTTGAGTACACTAAAGTACACTACCTGTCTAACTATAAATGGTCCTTCCTCCTTTTAGCTTTAGCCTAGAGCCGAGCTATGACTTTCTGCATGTCTATGATGGGCCTGATTCTCTCAGCCCACTGCTGGGCAGCTTTTATGGCGCAGACGTCCCTGAACGCATTGAAAGCAGCTCCAACACGCTCTTCCTCGCCTTTCGCAGTGATGCCTCACTTAGCAGCAATGGATTTGTCCTGCAGTACACAGGTATACTCCTCCTTATCTTAGGAGGAATAAGTTACATGTATTCCTAGCTTGCAGGAACCAACAACCCAAAAACAGCTGGTCTTAGCTGGTCTTCCATCCTGGTCAGGTTGTTGTGTTGGCTAGTTTCAGGGGGATTTGGACACTTTTCAGCTGGTCAGGCTGAGAGATCAGCTCGCCTCCCAGCTGAGCAACAGTTTGGCCAGCTAACTAAGACCAGCTGAAACCAAATAAACCAATTTAAGCTGTTGTAGGCTGTTGTTTTTGTTGATGTTTTTTTTAGCAGGCAAGCCAATTTATATGTCTTCATTGCATGATTATTTAGTCATTCTGTGTATACTTTAAGAAGTATTTGATTGTTCTAGACTGTATGTCCTGTGTTGAGTGCTTAATACGGTTACATTCAAACAGTTTGCTTATTTACGAGAGTGACGAGGAGGAGGGTGGGGCAGGAATTGGGCTAATCAGCCGGGAGGGGGATAAAGATGAGCCAGAGATGCCAGTTTGAGAGAGAGATGCACGCGGCCTCTTTGTGTCTGTTTGTCTTATGTTTTAAGTTGAGATTTACATTAAACCTTATGTTTACTGTTCAGGAATTTTAGCTCATTATTGGTTAAAATGACCAAGGGAATCTCTAGGGAATCTAACAGAATTACTATTTAAAACCCAATCAACGTATTCGACCACCGATATGTTGAAACAGCTCAAAAGAAAATGTGGCCTCAGCGTAGATTTGACCTCCTTGACCAATGTCCCTTTTGTTTTAAATCATGCTGTTTTGCTGTTTTAGCAGAATGGTAAGTCTCCTGACCAACCATGTGGTACTCGTTAATTATCTCAATTCAACAACCTAAAAGGAGCTTCAGTCTCCCAAAAGGGGACTCCCAGAGAGGAGTGCGATCTTTCTGGCAGTTCTTTTGTTTAGTGATGAGATGCAGGATGTAACTGGGAGAGGACTACCCAGACTTTCGGCTCCAAATGTATAGATTCATATTTTTATGACCTGGAAAGGCCCTAAGGGTATTCCTCCAGAAGGTTATATTTATTGCTTTGTGTGTCCTTTTGAATGTTTCGCTACCTGGCGTACTTATAGTCCTACACACACAAATCTTCAGGTCTCACAACCGCATTCTCTGCAAACCTGTGCTGTGTGAACGGAACCGTACTGAACAACAAGTTGTTAGTTACATCATGTAAAGTGATAGACACACTGCACTGTACACACATGTGTCTCGTATGTTTCATGTGGGGTTTCATTAATTCATAGAGATGAAGAAATTAGCTCTGTGTCATTCGAAGATTCTGCTACTGTCTTCCACCGGAGCTGGGTATGGGCGCAACTCAAGCTGCACTCTGCATGTGGTTTAAAAGGATTCAAAGCTGCTGTTGGTTAATTATGATCTGATGGATGAACTCACACCTCAATTAAACTCAGTTATTTAATAACGTGGCGGCAATTGTGATAAGACGTGTTATGGATGTCGCCATTTTTTAGTCACTGCAACTATGGTTACAGCTGTTTGACTGCAGTTGTGAATTCGATTGTTCATACAGACAGCATTCAAACTGATTTTGTACGCTGCTGTATGAATGGGACATTTCAAGACTCACACCTCTAAGTAAATATGTTTGTCAATACCAAACACTGACTGTGTGAACAAAGCCAATAGTTACTGATGCATTGTAGAAATTCACTATTCACAATCAGCCATGATTAATTTAATCCAAAAGTGAAAGTGTCCAATAACAAGATATTTACTGAGATTAAAGGGATAGTTCACCCAAAAATGAAAATTATCTCATCATTAACTCACCCTTATGTGATCCCAGATATGTATTACTTTTTAAATTAAGATTTTAAGAAGAATTCCTCCGCTCTTTTGCCAACTCAAAAATCACAAAAGTCAGCATAATAGTAATCCATAAGACTCCAGTGGTTAAACTTATTTCTTCAGAAGTTAAATGATAGGTGTGGATGAGAAACAGATCACTTTCACACTCTTTTTTTTTTTGTGTGTGTGTTTTGGTGATTCACATTCTTCATGCCTATCACCCCTACTGGGCAGGGAGAAGAATTTCAACCAAAAAAGTACTTTACTATTTATCTGTTCCTCACCCACACCTACCATATCACTTCTGAAAATATAGATTAAAACACTGGAGTTGTGTAGATTATAATTATGATGCCTGTATGTGCTTTTTAAAGTGTCAACATTTCAATTGCATTGTATGGACCTACAGAGATGAAATATTCTTTTAAAAATCATAATTTTTTTAAAGAAAGTAAGTTATACACATCTGGGATGGTATGAGGGTGAGTAAAGGATGAGAGAAGTTTCATTTTGGGGTGAACTATCCCTTTAAGCAAGTTGTTTTCAGCTGGTCATGTGATCCAAACAATGCAGCCCCCATGAGGGAGCATCTCCCCTGATTTTATTCTTCATCCATCCATCCATCCATCCATCGTCAACCGCTTATCCTGTGTACAGGGTCGCGGGGGGCTGGAGCCTATCCCAGCTAACATTGGGCGAAAGGCGGGGGACACCCTGGACAGGTCGCCAGTCCATCGCAGTGATTTTATTCTTATGTTTCAAAATCACAATTAATTTCTTTAGGAGTAAAACTTCTTTAACAGAGAAACAAATACTGAGTGCACCATTTAAGGGTGAGTAAACAATAAGATAACTTTCATTTTTGAAAGCAACTCAACATTTCCTTTAACCAAGGTCGAAAGTGATATTAGAACGACACCTGAATTTTGCATCATCTCTCCATCTAGCCATCTCCACGTCTTTTGTTATTGTTGCGTGGTGAATTAAAACTGCACTTTGAATCTGGCCTTGATCACCTCCTCCTGCTTGTATCACTTTTGTTCCGTATAATTATCAACCCATGCACTTCTCGCAGTCATATGGAGGAGAATTATGAAAATTAAAAGCCAGAATGTGCTCACTAAAGCTGCCATTTGATCAATGTTTTGCTGTCACACTAAAGGTAGAGCACAAATGAGAACAAATGCAGCTTGTGTGTCCCTGTATGCACACTGCTGACCTTACTTTGATGAAACTGGTTTATTTGCTTATTGTGAAATGACAGGCTTGTTCAATCAGACAAACATGATGTGATTGAGTATTCAACACCATTAAGGTGTACAGTATGTGTTTCGACTTAGTTCTTCGTGTGACTAAATCTACACTGGTCTCAATTACAACAACACTTCTGATGAAAAGTTAGGACGTACTTGACTAAATATAAGTTTCTCATTAAAGTTTAAATTCTTGAAATTAGTGTTGTAGACAAATAGTTGTGAATGTTAAAAATATATATTTTATATATTTCTTTATGTATTTGTTTCATAAATTAAATGGATCAGATATTGAAGGAATATTAAGCTAATGAATGCCAAGCAAACATGGGAACTCCTTCAATACGGTTTTAAAACTATCCCAGGTGGACAGCTTATAAGGTTGGTTTAGAGAAAGCCAAGAGTATGTAGAGTTGTAATCTAGGCAAAGGTGGCTTTTTGAAGAAGCTACTGTCAAATCAGATGGAGACAGCAGAATATATAGGAACCCAAATGCAGGTTTATTAACACAAAAGAAAACACAGGTAAAGACCAACTGGAGAACCGAAATCAAAACAATGAAGAAAAAGGCTCAGCACGAAGAGAAGCTCACAGTGGGATCAGAAAGTCAATCTGGATAGGATGAGACTAGACAATGAAGAGTGTCTGCTGTGAGTATATATAGAGTCCATGATGAGATAGTTAAAAACACTGTCAGGTGTGGATGATTAGAATTCTGGAGAGTTGGAGTGGAGAAACAAGGGGCAAAGCCTGACGAGAGCATGACAGCTACTACATACAGATTTATTGATTGATTTGTATTTGTATTTGTTTAGTCACTACATAATTCCCATACTTCCATTTGTGTAATTTCATAGTTTTGATGACTTTACTACTGTTCTATAACATGGAAAATAGTATTAATGAAGGATAAGTAATGGTATCCAAACTTTTGACTGGTTGTGTGCTTTTGCTTTCATTTATATTGCTGTAAATGCTTTTAGAAGCACTGTCAATGAACTCAAAGTGAACCATACTGGAGCATTACCTTCTGTCTGGAAGGCTGACCACTTCAGTCAGTGAGAGAGAGAGAGAGAGAGAGAGAGAGCGAGTGTTTGTTTTTTAATTCATCCTTAGATGGGTTCAGTGAAATGAGGAACAGTATTCTCTCAATCTGGCGTAGCAGATGGACTCAGTGTGTGGCACTTCAAAAGCTCCACTTTCAGACCCCAGTCTCCTTACAACAAATTAGTATAAACTAATAATGTGGAAGGAAATAAATATACAATTTTGTTAAATCTTTGCTTAAGCCTGAGAGCAGTGCTACCATATCTTGTCTGGCACTAGCTCAAGTTGATGTGCCACTGATGTTGGAACAAGATTCAGGTGCTGTCAACCTCTTTACAGACCAATCAGCTTTCCACAGACTCCCAACCGCGTCTGATTGGCCTCCGAGGTGCAATATGTGGGCCAAGGCTCTGCACGCTTGACCGACGGTTAAATAAACACCACACACACACAGTCCATTGCTTGTCCTAAGTATTCCCTGCCAACTCAAACATTTGTCATGTCCAAATGCACAAACACATCCTCACCAACACACACACATACACATAGACAGACTGAGTCTCTTAAATGGACACCTGAAATAGGCCTTCAACGGCATAGTTTGAACATAGTTGTGGACCATCTGGACAATCAGCCCCAATTAATAGATTAGCTGGTCTTTTTTAATGCACTGTTAGGCCATGAACGGCACAGGTTTGGCGTATCAGCACACACATTGGCATGCAACAGCATAGCTATTTATGGAAGCAATGTCTCAACAACAACAGTACATTTGTGAATTTTCTCAACCCATTTTATGCTGCGTGGTGCAGATGTGTAGGAAGACATATTGATTTCTAATTTTGGACTGCCGAAGGATGCAGTGTGCTGTACACAAATCCTGCTGGGTAATGGACGGTTTTTTGTACTCAGCAGACCTGATCCAGCGTGTTGTCACTTTTAATCTGTCCTGTGTTGGGTTGTTCATTCTCCACAGGGCATGTAGGTTGCTATAGCATATTTTGATGCTGTTAATGTGTGGAGGCATCTGTGTGTACTCATTTTAAGCACCTTTGAAGTGCACTTATCCACACAAAGCACCTCTTTTGTCTTCATTCTTTCAAGTTTATCTTATGGGAGTTCTCAATTACGATTCCTGTGAGAAACAATCAACATACGTGCTCCTGGACTGACCTTTCACAGTATTTAGAGCTGTTGGTGCTTCCTTGCCTGCACAAGACTGTCAGTCTCACACAAATTGCCATTAATCATAATCTCTTGCCTTCTCTTTCAGTATTTATCCCCCTCACTTTAGTCTTTATTTTCATCAACAGAAAATCCCAGAGAGTCATGCTTCGAGCCGGGTCTGGTGCGCAATGGAACTCGTGTTGGCACTGAGCTTAAGCTGGGGGCAACTGTCACCTATTACTGTGACAGTGGCTATACACTAGATGGAGATGCCACTCTCTCCTGCATCATGGGCGGAGACAGCAAGCCCGAATGGAACAAACCAAAGCCTGTTTGCAAAGGTAAAACTCCTTATCTCCCCTTCTTCTTACAGTTTGTTTTGTTTTGTTTTGCTTTTAAAAGGTAGATTTGAATCATCCAAAATCTAAAAACACTACTTATTCATTGTTTTTATTATTAATGTTGTCATGTTTTTTATTTTTTTATTCTTTACTTATTATTTACTTTAAAAAATACTTTAAAAAATGGAGAATTGACTCCTCCTGAGATTTGATATTCTGGTGACCAGCAATGCTGGTCTTTTCTGTTTCCATGTGTGTTCTGTGTGAAAGACCTGGGGCCTGATGTATAAATGTTGTGTACGCACAAAATGGGTATTGAATTGTGCGTAAGCAATTTCCCACGAACATATCGGGATTTATAAAAAATAAACATGCCTTAAATATGTACTCACCGTCCGGACACTCTTGACTGTGCGTATGCACTCTTTAACTGGTGTGTGTGAATTGGTGACTCAAGCTGGAAACATAATGAACTGAACAGACTTATTATAAACACTGATTTTTATTTCATTCACATTTAGAATAAAAAAAGTGTGTAGTTAAGCAATTGAAACAGAAGTAATCGTTATCAAGCCAATAGTAGGCTAAATTATTTTTATGTAACTAATTGAAATGGCATTCAAATATAAGCTGTAAAAGGGAAATATTGGTTTGGGATGCGCTATGTTTGGATAACTTTTCCGTGTCCTCATAGAGAAGGAAAATACAGTAACAAAATGACAGCAAAGATTTCTTAGTCTGAGATATTTTCTGTTCTACATAATTACAATCATGTACTGAGGTAAGTACAGCATTTGAATAAATATTATCTTTAATGCGCACTTGACTCTGATGGACAGTAGCTAAAAAACAGACACGGCTGGTCACATTCAGTAGTCGAACGGACCATTGGGGAGACATATCTCATCAGAAACAGTATTGTAGAGCTGCAAATAAGTACAGCAATGCACATCAAATGTACATCAAATGTGCTGCTTGATCCACTTCATCCCGACCTTCATCGCAATGAAATCCCCATTCTAGTCTAATAAAAACATGATGAAAAGTACATTTGCCGTTCAGCTGTTTTTGGAATATAAAATACCAGTCAAATATAAAATCTTAGTAATCTGATTATATCAGACAATGCTGCACAAAGAATTTTAATAATTTTTGTTTTGTTTCCATTATTAAATATTTAACTTCTCAATAAAAATACCCTTAAAACGATTGTAAGGTTTTCTGAGAAGCAAAATTGCTTAGATTTATGTCTGCAAAGATAAAAACATTTTGCCAAGGGATATTCAAGATATATTCTTTAAAAACAAGTTCATATCTTAATAAATAATGTATCTTCATGGTTAAGTATCTAACCTTATATGTGACATTTACAATCTTATCTCTTATAATACAGTTTCTCGTACCGTTAAACGCAGTAATGACGTGTTTGGATGGTGAAATGCATATGGTAATTATATGCAGATGAGGATAAGCATAGTAAAATCAGCCGTTGTACACTCCATATATGGTTATTTTGGGGATGAGACGGGATGGGGTATGACTCATGTGCATGTATGTACAATCTTCTGCTAGACAGGATTTATAAAGGGAACTATGTGCAGGTTCTGGCATACGTATGGTTTTATAAATCTGCTTTCTTTTGTGCGTACTCAAAATCTGATTTTTGTACTTACGTACATTTTTAGGAATAAATCTAAGCAGAGTTTTATACATGGGGCTCCTGATATTTGCCACCTCTGTCGCTGTTCTCTTGGAAATAAGCAGAGGATCATCTTTACAGTGTAACCTTGAGGTTTACTTTGAATACACTTTTTCAAACACTGGTGACATCTAGGTGGGCAGTGCAGGAATCAGACAAGAAAAGTAATTTAAAATCAGCACAATGAGGGAACAGCAGAGAGGAGATGAGGAGGGAGGAAAATGAGTCTCTAATGTTTTCTTTCTCTGACTGTCTGTTTTGCTCAGCTCCATGCGGTGGTCAGTATTCTGGGTTAGAGGGGGTAGTGCTCTCCCCTGGTTACCCTGGAAACTACAGCAGTGGGAGAACCTGCCTCTACTCTGTCATTGTGCCGAAAGACTATGGTAAGCTGCACATGCAATGACATACTATTACACACCTCAGAATCCCAGATTTTTGAATGTGGTCTCAGACTTTTGGACCTCACTGTATGTTCACATGCTAAAAACCCATAACATTTTTATTATCCCTCTTTCTGGGGTAGAGAGTGTTTCTAGCTGCTGGGGGACCTTTTAGTATCCCCATCCCTCATGTTACCTCATAGCCTCTACATGACCACAGGACCTCGTTGTTTAATCTATAAAATGTCGAGGTCATTTGGCCAATTCTGGGTTCATACCGAGTCTCAATTAGCAGACGCAAACACACCCGTATTTCTCTGGGTCAAGCCAAATGTTGTGAAAGCAGAAATAATTAAGGCACACATTTTTGTAGGCACAGCATAATGGCTTTGAACAGCTGGGATGTTGAGAATGTAGCAATGCAGTGTTTCTAATTTTATGGCTCTCATTAGAAAATGTACTCAATTTAGCACTAGGGTATATAAAGATATGAAACAGGTGGTTCACAGGTGTGATTGGGTTCTGTGTTTTACTATTTAATTAGCATTTACTGATTCATGGTTGCAGTTGCATGTTTCATAGATTTTATCTGTAATTATTTCACTCCCTGTAATGTGACAGGTCATCAAAAATGAAAACCCTGCCTCATCTTGTTCCAAACCTGTATGACTTTTCTTTCTTCCATGGACCACAAAAGATTTATGCAAAATGTGAGCTTCAGCCACCATCCACTTTCATTGCATGGAATACTGTAAAAGTACAATGAAAGTGAATAGTGACTGAGAGTGTCATTCCATCTCCTTTTTGGTTCCACTGAAGATAGAAAGTCATACAGGGTTTGGAACAACATAAAAGCGAATAAAGGATTAGATTTTTTCTTTTTTCTTTTTGTTGGAGAGCTATGACTTTAACTTTCTCTCTGCAGTGGTGTTCAGCCAGTTTGCGTTCTTCCATACTGCACTAAATGATGTTGTGGAGGTATATGATGGACCTACCCAGCATGCCCGTGTCCTGAGCTCTCTCTCTGGAGCACACACAGGTCAGCAAACCCACTTTAATCTGTCAGCAAACCTTCTCAAGCAGTACTAGCCTAACAATTGCTGTCTATATTAGACTCAGGAGATGAATGCTAAAGAGAATGCATTCAGACGAAAAGGTAAATAGAAAAAAAGTAAATTAAGCAACTCAATTAACAAGATGAGTCACATCTAAAAGTAGGAGAGACACAAGCTTGTCTGCATGTCGCACACCTGAAATCATTCAACTTATTATGATACCAGATCTTCTGTTACTGTTAACTGTTGTAATCATGTAACTGTTAAATCAACATAACATCAAAATTGATCCTGTTTACTGTCGTAACCCTTAAATGCATGGGGGTTTCACCAGGCATTATTACATACCTTGGGTCTTTAGCGACACGGCACGTATATCTATAACAAATTAATCTACATAATACCCAGACAGTGTAACATTTTCAAAGAATTTTCAAGACGATTAGAAAATAACAGAATATAATATATTCTGATATATTTAGATTTGGTTTTTCACATTTCAAAGAGATGATACAACAAATCACAGAACAGGATTCATTACTTCCACACTGAAATTTCATGAGATGCAACTAGCTATCAAACACATATTGAGCTACTCATAGCACATAGGCTGCATATAAGCTACACTTAAGCTTCACATGTATTTTCTCAGGCACTAATTGAGTGTAAATAGATGCTCAACTTACATAATTGCAGTATTACACCCAAATGGCAAAATCCATAACATACTGTTGCTGTGTACTTGCTGTAGTTTACTTCCAATTTGCTTCTTCTTTAAATAGCAATGTCAAATTTAAATCAAGTTAATCACTGAAGCAACAGCGCCACCTTGAGTACTATACAGCATGAATAATATGTATATGTGTGTGCAGAAAATGAACATGCTATAGTAGTCCTTTGTATGACTATATTACTAATTTGTCGTGTAATAAATAAAGAAATAGATGTCATGAGATATTAAACTTATATAGATTTTAAATCATTAAAAAATATGATCAATGGAAGCACAAAAAAGTAACTCTATTACATATCCTGGGTCACTAATGACCCTATGCACTTTTAATTGAGCAATTATAAAAAATATTTTGCAATTTTAACTTTTATTTATTTATAGAATGGTTGAGGAATACTAAAGAGGTGTAGGCATAACTCAAAAAATGTCTAAGATACAGGCGGTGGATTGAGGTCCCGGGGTCACTAAATACCCAAGGTATACATTTAACGGTTAGTGCACATTCTTGGTCTTATTGTGCACAATTCACCTGTGCACATTATTTCTCAAATAAATCAATGAAATTTTTGTCTTTGCAATATTTTATCAAATGTAAAAACTTGCTACACCTCTGAAACAACTATTCTGTTCGACTGACATCACAAGCCCCTCCCTTCAATCGGCTAATTTTCACAATTCAATCAATTCCAAGTGGATATTTGATATTTCAAGTCCCTCCCTACATTTTTTATTCTTTTTATTTTTTGTTTTTCTCTGTAAAATGTTTCAAGTTGGAAATACTTCACTTTTCATTCACAATGAAGTAAATTGGGTTGCAAGTGCCGTTTCATTATTTACATTTACTTGTGAACCTCCTCAGCTCCTTTGGTTTACACAGTGACTTTGTGCTGTATGATGTATGATGACATACTCAAGAAAAGGGATGATGTACTCATGAGAATTAATCATTTGGTTTCAGTCTAAAATATAACAAGCTTGATGACTCATAAAACCTAATAAGCAGAATTCAATAGAGCGGGATCCAATAAATAGGGCTCTCTTTTTTTAAACTGAAAATAAAACAGAATGAAACAGCAAAAACAGTCTAGCTAAATAGAAATCTCAAGTGAGACTCTGAGGTTGAAAGCTTTTATTCAGCCTTAATGGAGTTCAGTTTAATGTGGTCAGTTGAGGTGATTGCGAATTGAATCAGATTAACAGGGTTTTCGCTCTCTCTCTCTCTCTCTCTCTCTCTCTCTCTCTCTCTCTCTCTTTCTGACATTCCCATGACAACACCCATGAGCTGTGTACATTTCTAATTTTTTCTTCTCCCGTCACACCAGTCAAACACCCGCGATTAGCATATGGTGTGAAACCCTGTGCACTCAAGGAAGGTGAGCTGTTCGGAGGATGTATACTATCTCAGATCTTTAAATGCCAGTATAGTGAAGTGTGCTGGGTGCTGCTAGAAACAATGCACAGTTTGGAACATGCATAGAGAGAAAGTAATAGTCATGATTGACATAAGGCAGAAATTCTCTCTTATCTTTCTGTGCTAGGAAGAAAAGGCAAACGAGATGCAGTGTATGTCACTGCTGGTATAAGCACAGTTGTCAGATATGATGGATATTTCTTAACATTCTATGTAGAAAATCGCTCAAAGGGAATTAAATAATATGCACACGCAAACTGCAAATTTAAAGTGAAGTTATCCTATTTTATACAATTTATATTAGCGGGATAGTTCACCCAAAAATGAAAATTCTGTTCCTAAAAGGACAAAAAAAGATTACATAAAAGTAGGATTTGTCTTGTGCACCATATTTCAAGTCTTCTGAAACTACTCCATAGCTTTGTGTCAGGAAAAGGCTGAAATGTAAGACTTTATTTGCATCTAATCTGAAGCTGTTAAAAGCAGTGAGCTGTTAACGTGAGAGCTGGACCAGTCTGATTTACGATTCACAAAGCAGACTAAGCTAGATGTCATGTTCAATTCAGTAGTGTAATGTTTAAGTCACAATAGAAGGATTCCCCCACCCCACACCCAGTCCAGCGGCATAACATTCAAGGGGGACCTATCCACCACCCCACCTCTCCCCAACCCTCCCCAACCCAAACCATTTGAATGGCGAAACATTAAGGGGTACTGCGCCCCTGGAAGTCGTTCTCGAGTTATCAATGGAGAGGAAGAGTATGTGTGAATAATTGTGTAAATTCTGGTAAATATGGCTTCAGAAGACATAGAATACTGTGTAAAATGTGTATGGACTAATACATTTTTTTTTAAATCTCATTTTTGGAACTTGACAGAAGTGTTTAATATTATCTGTCATTATTAGGAAAAGAACAACATGACAATTCTTCAAAATTTAATTTGTATGTTCCACAGAAAACATCATATGGGCTTAGAATGACTTGAGGAAGTAAATATTGACAAAATTTTCCTTTTAGGGTGAATTGTTCATTTAAAAAAAAAAGTCAAAGATTATTATAGACATGATAACAGTTTCCAAGCTGTGTCGCACCAGGAATAGAATTAATATGGTCATCGGAAACAAACAGCAGCAGGTTTAAATCAGCTGTCAGGGTTGTCCCCACACCTCTGTCTCGACCGGATTATTAGCTGTCACTCTGTCGGTCGCCCACGGAGACCTGTTCTAATAACATCTCAGCATGCCAAAGGCATGAGCAGGAGTTTTGGTCGATACCAACATGGGTGAGAGAGTTGTGCAGTTTCATCTTCTCTGGCCACTGCAGGAATTTGTCAACACCAAACCTGATCTCTGCAACCCCCTTTGGAGCTCAGCGATGCCCCAGGGAGCTGTGGGTAGATTCAAAGCCTCAACCCTCACACTGTGCCACAGAAAGCACATAAGCTTAGTAATGAGTGATGTAGAGAAGAAGCTAGAAGAGAGCGTTTTGGAGATTGTGGTGTGGCTATTAATGGAATTTGGTGTGGGAGACATGCAACATTTGCTAGGGAAAATAAATAATACTTATAAACTAATGTCCTGAAGTGCAAAATTATAGGACATTTACACAAATATAAGTAAATAATGTAAAATTCTGCAATTAAAACATTTTGGAACGAATTCATTAAACATCTATCTTTTTAACAATCCACCTGCAATCCTGTTTAAGCAGGTGCTACATATGTGACAATAGGGTGCTACACCATGCATATTTAAATTAAGAAATTGCCATTCTTTTGAACATGGGGAAAGCAGGTGTTCAATAGAATTTTGTTTGAAAGAGACGTTTGTGTATATTTTCTAGCAATCATGGCAGCAGTAATTCATCATATGATGATCAAATGGAGAAGAGCAGTATAACTTGGCAAATACCCTAATATGCAGTCAAGTATTCTTTTGGCATTTTAAAGAGATCGATTTAGGTGCCTGCATCACAGTTTTATCCCAGTATAGTTATCAAGATTGTGGTAGTATGCTACATCCTTCACAACTGGCATGCAAGGTAGGTAATTGCGTTGTGCGAATTGTGTTAAGCACAAATGTTCTGGCTGTGGTTATATCATTACTTGATTTGCATATTTTCTTTAGTGAACCAGGTGCTAAAACAACACATGCAAAAAAAAATATATATATCATAATTTTTTAGTCAATTCCCACAACATGTTTAACAGTTGTGCTGTGATTTCACTTCCTCATAGTCCATTGCCTATTGTTTCAGGTGAATCATTGCCGCTAGCCACCTCCAACCAAATCCTCATACGCTTCTTGTCCAAGGGTCAGTCAAGCTCAAGGGGTTTTCACCTGGTCTACCAAGGTAAACATTCTCTAAAGCCTTCTTTCCATCTTGATCTCATTTCCAATTAACAGATCAAATCTTTTGAGAAGGGCAGTCCCATCATAACTAGTGGTTATGCGATACATTTTATTGAGAGAGTCACAGTCCCCTGAATTAGGGTACTGAATTATTCAAACAACATGGCCATGGTCTCTCTCTCTCTCTCGCACGCTCACACACACACACACACACATAAGCAATGCTCTAAGTGTACTGTACTTCTTCAGCAGAATTGAAATGAAGGCTGTTTAAGCATGCTTTAACAGCATTCATTTCTCTCTATAAAAGATAACCTGCATTTTAGAAGCTGAAGCAGCATTATTGTATTCTCTTGCCTCCCCTGTGATCTGAAGTCATACGACTGTTGGTTTCCTGCTGTGTCCTTAATGGAAAAGTACAGCATCTTTTAAAAGTATTAAAGTAGTGGTGTTCTGTGGCATCCCAAGCAGTTGTACACCGTACTGTACCTACTGTGGTTCAACCTTAAATTGCCAGTAACAGTCTGGCGCATGGCTTTATGTACAGTATAATGCATTGCAAAACATTTCTCAATTGTTAAGGGTTTCTCAAGGCAGTAGTCATAGCAACCTTAAATTTCTGTTTTGTACAAATTCATCTTACAAATGATGGGATTTATTTTCTGTTGATTTTGTTCAGCTGTTCCAAGGACCAGCGCAACCCAGTGCAGCTCGGTCCCTGAGCCCAGGCACGGCAGGCGCACAGGAAACAACTTTGCGGTTGGAGCTGTGGTTAGTTTCGAGTGCAATGCAGGATATGTCCTGGAGGGGCCCAGTGCCATAGAGTGCCTGACTGTACCCAATGCTCTGGCCCAGTGGAATGGCAGCATGCCCAGCTGCATTGGTGAGAAATGCACAATAGATTTTTTTTATTCTTTTATGTTTTGCCTTTTTTGCTCTTTTATGTAGAATTCAGTGGAGAGATGACATTGAAACAACAGTGAGAAAGAGAGGAAACGACATCAGGAAATGTTGCAAGCCGGAATCAAACCTCTGCTACCCACATGAGCCCACATCTCAGCTCATATGTGTCATAAGCATTGAGTGTTAGGCCATGGCTCTAAGTAAAGCTCAGAACTTGTTATCCATATTTCACACTTCTTCCTTAAGGATCATTATTCCAATGAAATAGTCAACCCAAAAATGTTAATTCTCTCTTCATTCAGCTACTTACCCTCATGCTGTCCCACTTTGTGTATTTCTTTCTTCTGCTGGAGACAAAAAAAAAATGTTTTAGAAGAATATTCCAGCTCTGTAGGTCCATTCAACACAAGTTAATGGTGGACAGAACTTTGAAGTTCCAAAAATCACATAAAGGCAGGATGAAAGTAATCCATACGACTCAAGTGGTTAAATAAATGTCTTTGACAGGTGTGGGTGAGAAACTCTTTAAATGTTTAATTTTTACTATAAATTAAAACTTTCACTTTTATATTCTTTTGTTTTATTGATTCACATTATTCATGCATATCACCACTTACTTGGCAGGGAGGATCATATTATTTGTAAAAAAAAAAAAAGGACTTAAATATTGATCTGTTTATCAACCACATCTTAAAAGTCTCTTCTGAAGACATGGATTTAACCACTGGAGTCATATGGATTTCTTTTTTGCTGCATTTTTGTGGTTTTTGGAGCTTAGATGGTCTGGTCATCATACATTTGCATTGAATGGACCCAGAGAGCTGAAATATTCTTCTAAAAATCTATGTTTGTGTTCTGCAGAAGAAATGAATTCATATTCATCTGGAATGTCAATGATGAGAGCATTTTCATTTTGTTAGCTTGCTTGGGAGAATAATCCAATGTCGTGTCAAAAAAACCCATTTAGAACACAATATGAAGTGCGGTAGAAAAAGTATGAGAACAAAATCATCAGTAAAATTGGAACATCTATAGAAGATTAAATGTTACACATAATTGTAATAATGGGATTCTAGACAACTCACAAGCCAAGATATTCAACAAAACTTTGTGGAAGCTCTCAGCACTTCTTGTCTATGGGTGAGGGCTAATAATCTTTAGTGCACCACCTACATTTCAGAGCAGTATAATGTGATGGAAGGTGATAGAGGAACAATTCTTTTTTTCTAGTACTTGCTGCCATCCAGTGGAATAAAATAAGACTTTTTGCTTGAAAACTGTGGACACAGAACTGAAATTGCATGCATTTAAACTTTAGACAAAATATAAAACCAAATATACATCATCAAATTTTAAGTATATGCAATGCAATTTATTAATTATTGCAATAATTTTTTACAATTTATATTATAATATAAAAAAGAAATATTTATGAAATTAGTCCACTGTATGTGTGAACAGGTAGATTTTAAATTTGACTGTGAAAAACTTTTGGTAAAATTATTATTTTTTTTTTATGTGAAACTGCTTTATCTTATCCTAGCTTAATATGCTGACAAAACTATAACCAATTAATTAAATGGTGGGCTTCCCAGAAAATTGTAAACTCTGTGACACAATGACAACATTATGGTGTTTGATTAAGCACCATAACCAGCACTACGCTAGTAGGGTTGTACGGTAGACTGGTGCTACGGTAGTATCGTGGTACTAAATCTTAAAAATACTGGCAGTGCCACAGTATTTTTTAAACAGTAGTACCATCAATACTTTAGTACCGTAAGTTATATGTGTGGTGGTAAATATAATTTTCTCTAAAACCTTCATTTGAATCAGACCTAAGTCTGTAATAAGATTTAAAATGTAGTCTTGTCAAGTGGTGTCCGATTAATGCTGTGCACTTTAAGAAAGTAAAATGCTGTTTAAAGCTCTGCCGTTTGAACAGGCTGTTTTATTTTATACATCAAGCTAAGAATGTATTAGGTAAAAAGTTGTCCATATGAGCCTTCTCCCTGTTCATCCATCAGTTTTTTATCAGATCTATTTATATAGAGCAACAAGTGGAATGACTAGTTTCTAAGAACCACCTTTGCTATGACAACCTGTGTTAAGAATTAACACACTATTGTGTGGTATTGTGATACTACTTGGTATTATGATACTTTAGCTGGTATAGTATCGTAAGATATGATTATGGCATCATGATAACCCTACTACACAGCAACATTGGCTCAACCAATGGCATGTGTTTGGGCAAAGACTATCTGTTTGATCAACCAATAGCAGATGGGGGGGGGGCTGTCCAAGGAAACTGAAAACAGTCATTGTTTGTGCATTTTTGATTGGTAATGAAAGTAGCACAGAAATTACACACTTCACCATTAAGGATTACATATTAACTTTGCACCCCAACCTCCTCAATGCATTTGCTAGGATTTAGCTCGGTTGGCTTGCCTTAAGGTGAAACATAGCAAACAGACTCAAGCCTACTCCTCCTGAGAGAGAGTTGTCGCTAATACACTCGCCCACTGCCTAACAAGCATCAACACACAGCTGTGGGCTAGCAGCCATGCCCTCCGGCACGTCACACACACACAAATGCACATGCATGATAGATGTCCTGCAGGTACTCCTTGTTTTGCACTGTATGCACACACACACACACACACACACACACACACACACAGATATTTGTGTGAAGCTGTTTACCTGTGCGCTCCACTGCAGCTACCAGATGCTTGACCACAGAAGCCGCAATGGGAAAGATGGTGTCCTGGAAGATTATAAATACTCTTGGGTAGTGCCGGAGCTTTGTGTGTGGTTGCATGTGTGTGTAAGGTTTGCTTAATCTGCCTGTTCTCTCATTCTTTTCTCCTTTTATCTATGCTACAGTGCCATGTGGAGGGAATCTAACCCAGCGTATAGGCACTATTCTGTCCCCTGGCTACCCTGAGCCCTACCTAAACAGCCTGAGCTGCGTGTGGAAGATCACTGTGCCTGAGGGAATGGGAATCCAGGTATGGCCATCTAGCAACAATAAAACACCTTATTACACAGCTCTTTGGAATATAACATATGCAGTGTGTGTGTGTGTGTATATATATATATATATATATATATATATATATAGAGCTAGCTAAAAATGTAAGCTAACTTGGTGATAAAAAGCAAATTGGATTGCAGATTAATAATAATAATATATACATTCGAAATGTAATATCATAGAGGGGGTTCATGTTGGTTCTATGTTGATTATTTTCTCACTTATATTGGACTATTCATCTTAGATAAAGCTTAAAATCTACATACAGTGCAAGTAACATAATGACATATTTTCAAGATTTGTTAAACACTCCAGGTGGAGTGTTTAACAAATTTACAATACGACAAACTCGTTTTTTTATTTACTGTTTAAAACGTATACATTTTTCATTTCAGTGCAGACCATAAAAGTTTAGAATTTCACAGTGGAGGTAACGCCACTAATCTACAGATTCTGAACAGTATTTCTACAGCCATCATTTCCTTCAGTCATTCTTCATAACTCTATCAAAGTTTCCTTCTTGGCACCTCTACAGGCTAATTCTAAAGAGTTTTGTGAGTTTCTTTGGCACCTACTGAGGCTGGTGTCCTCAGAGTCTGTGCATGAATCATCTCTAAATGCTGGGTTCGGTAAATATTACATTGTTGCAACTTTCAATATGCCTGGGATAACACAGATACATGTATCCTATGCCTGTGGTTATAACAGGCAAGATTGTAATGCAGATTCTCTGGGGGGAGAGAAAGTGAGCTTTAGATTTAGGTTCAGAATAGACCTGCCCCAACTGCAATCAATATGCAGTGGGCCCATGACTGATCCTTGGGGAACTCCGGAGCCAAATGTTCTTGCTCCCTGCCTTAGATGCATCCCAAAATATTAAATCCTCTTTGGTCGGAAGTACCTCAACTTTGAATGTTACATGGTCCTCATTGAAAATCAGCAATGTAGATGTTTAGTACAACAGAACTCAAGTAATTGCAATCATAAAACAGTATTTTAGCATAAAAAATCTGTAAAAATATGTTATTATTATTATTATTATATGTGTGTCTTCTTAACATGTCTTATAAGTAGCAGGATTTGAAAACTTGTAGCAGTGATATACTTTGGGTCTTATGTGAAATTAGGCAAGATGAGCAGTGCCAGTTGTATACAAGCGATTTTTATTTCAAGCAGCATCTGCACCCATCTTTCCAGTTTTGCCTCACACTGTTGGATACAGTTGTAATCAAATTCAGGTCTGAATTTTGAAGAAGTTTGGGACCGCATACTTAATTGCCTTTTCATATCCCAATTCATAAATGTCACGCTGTGGGAGAATTGGAACCATGCAGAAATTATTACAGCAAAACTGAAAGTAAGAAAGACTGATATGAAGAGGCACTGTACTCTATGAAGGAAAGAAATGCAGATTGGGGGATTTAAGAGAGATGTCACTACAATTACTGTTATTCTGCATTTATTATTTGTATTTTTTTACAATGATTTGATTGTGTTATAAAATTAAGCCACTTCATGAATATAATAAGGATTTCAATATGCTTCTTGTTTGACCAGTATGATTACCCCAAAAAAAGTGTCATTAGACTAGTTTTGCAATCCCTCTTTGTTGTCTTACTTGTAAGTATGAGGGCATTAAGACCGTCTGTAGCCTCAAGATGTTTTAATAGCATCTCTAATTAGAAGTTTTTAAAAACCTAATTAGAGTTGGTAAGTCAAGTTCATTTTGTGAATCACTTTAATTAATTTATATAAAATGGGAGTCAACCATGTGTATATGTCATTACTCAGAAATGTTCACTGAAGTCTCTGTGTGGCAGTTGTCATGTATCATATGTTTTTCTAGGAACATTACGTGTAGATACATTTAGCGGTTCAATATAATGTTATGCCTTTTATTGGTGCACATAATTGAAAATTTTGAATATATCTTTTCTTTGTTTATGTAGTGGAAAACGGTGGGAAAAACATATAGTCTCTTGACAAAAAAAAAAATTGCATTAAACATTTTTAAACATATTGACTGCATTGTCTGTCTGTTTGTAATGATGGTTCTTCTGATTTAAAAACAATAATAGACAAATGTCATCACTGATTAATGTAGTTTCAAGTCAGTTACCTGTGTACAAGTTGGGTAAGAAGCAGCGAAGTAGAGCTCTTAACTGAAGGCATTGGGTGGATTGATGGTGTGTTTTCATTTTGTGTCAGACAGACTGCTCATGACAGGCTGGATATAGAACTAACCCCCACCCTCTCATGAAATTTCCAATTCACTGTGTGAAGCAAGCACAAATAAATGTGTTATTTGACGGCAAGGCTATCAGATGTGACAATCCTCCAGCGATAGCCACAGTCATGCCACTGTGACCAGCCAATTTCTAGGCTTGTTTGAGGCTGGGGCAATAATAAATGTCAAAATATTTACTGGGCTGCACATTTGAAATGCTGTATGTGAATGACATATACAGCAAATGTAGATAGCCGTTAAGATTAGAAGATGACATTTCTTTGAAGATGTTATAAAGCTGACAACAGTTATATAACACAAACAGTTCCAGACATATGTATTTGGCATATCTGTATAACTTTCTTAAAACTTTAGAGCATTGATCAAATGCCTGCAGTCTAACCTTTACTTTAGTTCAATCCATTGCTGCTCAAAAAGACTCAAGTTTTATTTATTTTGTTCTGTTATCCTCTCTTAGATCCAGGTGATTAGCTTTGTGACTGAGCAGAACTGGGACTCTCTTGAGGTGTTTGATGGTGGTGACAACACTGACACCATGCTGGGGAGCTTCTCAGGTAAGCTAAAACTGTGTAATACTTCTATAGCTCATTTCATTACATAAACACACGTGGTCACAGTAATCCTGCTGTTGTTGCTTTGAATGCATTGGAAATTCCCTTATGGATTGCTTTTGTGGTTTCATTGTAAAACAAATTAACAAACAAAAACAAAAAATATCATTGATTCACTTTTGCAAACTGTATCAGCCACAGTTCCCCTTCTGTCACTCACTCAACGTTGTATAGAATGAAGTGACACAAGGTGTCTTCCTTTGGAGCCTCGCAAACCTCTGAACTCGAGAAAAGGCCAAAGAGAAATTGGCAGACAGAATTTGCATGTCCCGCCCCCGGACATACGGGCATAAAGTGAAGCGGGCGTGCGTATGTCAGTCAGATGTTTTCTGCAGAGCCGAGCGGTTGTGCAACAGCAAGCTGAGTTCACCACTGTTCCACTCACCTCTACTGGCAAGAAGCACTGCTGTTGGATCTGGCGGCACGTTTCCAGCTGCCGTTCTTTCTCTCTGCACGCTGTGCAGTCCACGCCCCTGGGTGCTTCGACAGCGCTTTCACTGCCTAAAAGTGTTTTCTCTAAAAGAGTTTGAGTTTTCACTCATAAAAGAGCATTACACAGACAGGCGTTGAACGTCCTTTTCAGGTCGCATCTTTTTAAAGATGCCTTTCCACCTCTGTGTAGTTCCTGAATGCGGTCATGATCTCTCCAAGACCGATGGCCACAGATGCTGCCTCGTGTGCCTGGGCAGCGATCACACTGAGGTGGCGTTTCTGGATGGTTCATGCACTCACTGCGAGAACATGAACATGGCATCGTTGCGGTCGCGGCTCTCCTTCCTTAAGGTGAATGGCACTTCTGCCGCCCCCCGCCTCGCTCGTTCTTCCCACAGGATTGAGGACAACCCGGCTGGCGATGAAGGCTTGACGACGGGCTCGGTTTCGCCGGGTAAATCCCCACGAACTACCCGCCCCCCGACACGCTCACTCGCTTCCGTCCGAGCTCGGGATGAGAGCTGCTCGCCTCACGGCCAGCCGGCATTCTCACTTGAGCCCCCGGAATTGGATGATGATAATGCTGCTGCATTGGAGAGCATCCAGGCATCTGGCGCAGAGAACTCGATTGGGCTGCCCCCTTCGGGCCAGCCAGCCCAGTCTAAGGCTGACGTGCAGATAGCCGATATACTTGCCCGGGCTGTCGTGAGAGTGGGCTTGGACTGGAACCCTCCGATCTTCCGACAGCCTTCGTAGCTTGACGACTGGTATCTCGGCTCATGGCGCCGCTCCCAGCCACGGCCCTCCCCCAGTACCGGTATTCTTCCTTAGATGTTCTGAGCAGCTCTTTGTCTGCTTTAATAGAAAGGGAATGCCGTCTCCAAAGAGAGGTTAGCTCACTGGGTCATTGAAGTCATCTTACTGGCTTACCCTTGCGGGTCCGAGCACACTCGTCGAGAAATGTGGCATCCTCGTGGGCACTGGCCAATGGCACCTCCCTAGCAAACATTTGCAGAGCAGCAGGCTGGACACCACCCAATTCCTTTGCAAGATTTTTCAATCTCAGTGTTGAAAGGTGTTTTGTCAGGTCCGAGCCGGTAGAACTCGATAATGCGGAACAGCCGACAGGGTTGATCCATTGCGCCTTCTCTGCCGGGCTTGCTCCCATGCTAGACGTGAAGCACCTGTTCCACCCTCAGGGGTGCTGGGAACCTAAGGTCTGTATATGACATCTCTTTTGGGGGTGTTGGTGAGGGCTACGTGCAGCCAAAACATTTGCCTCTAGCACGCAGAAGCCTGCTTGCACCTTTGTCGGCAGTTCACGTAACACGGACTAGTGCGTGGCGCTTTTGAATGGGACCCCTTGAGTCACTTAATTCGATACAACGTCGAGTAAGTGACAGAAGGGGAAAGTCAAGGTTAATGTTGTAACCTCAGTTCCCTGAAGGAGGGAATTAAATTTTGTGTCCCTCCTGCCACTGTAAACGGCCGTGCCTTGTTCTCGGCTCCTCAGTGCAAAATCCTGACTGTCAGACGCTCGCCCACTTCCCTTTATAACCGTATGTCCGGGGGCGGGACATGCAAATTCTGTCTGCCAATTTCTTATTGGCCTTTTCTCAAATTCAGAGGTATGCGAAGCTCCCAAGGAAGACCCCTTGTGTCTCTTCAATCAACACAGCATCTCGTTCCGTCCCTCAGGGAATGGAGGTTACAAAAGTAACCGTGACGTTAATGCTTTTTAAAAAAGATTTATAGAGCAGGTGGATGATTTTTTTTCTTTCTTTTTTTTTTTTTTTTTTGTGACATACTTTTGTCTTTGTGTTGCATTATGTGTTAACAGAACATATTACACAGTGGGTGGATGCTGGATTTCTCTTTTATTGGCATAAGAACCAGGCACAAATTTTACAAGTTCCAGAGAGAGACAGAGCGATAAATGAATAACAAAGCCTAAAATTAATAAAGGATAGCTATTATTGTGTGAAGACTAATGAGCCAATCAGATCACACATACTGGATCATATGGAATACAGGGAATTACATACAACTGGTGTGATGCATATAGAATCTCATTTTGGGGCTTTTCAAGAATGAATGTTTGGGAAAATAAAACAACTATATTTACTATACTTCACTTGACTGGTGTGACACTTTAAAAATGTAAACTCAAATGTATTCAAATAAAAATACTTAATATTCGTTTTGTATTGAAATCCATCATGACGTTATGAAACAGACATGTCTATACAGTGCACAGGTATAAATAAATATAATTATGATTTTATGTATTTATTATTATAATTTATGTTTTCTTTAAATGTATTTTAATCTTTTCTCATATAAGAAATGCATGGGACTCCCATTAGTTTTTTCTTTTATTTTTGTCTGTTAGATAAACCCTGTGATCTTAATTATATCCTTATTATATATTACTTGAAAAACACAGCAATATTTTAAGTGTAATATATATATATATATATATATATATATATATATATATATATATATATATATATACACTCACCTAAAGGATTATTAGGAACACCTGTTCAGTTTCTCATTAATGCAATTATCTAATCAACCAATCACATGGCAGTTGCTTCAATGCATTTAGGGGTGTGGTCCTGGTCAAGACAATCTCCTGAACTCCAAACTGAATGTCAGAATGGGAAAGAAAGGTGATTTAAGCAATTTTGAGCGTGGCATGGTTGTTGGTGCCAGACGGGCCAGTCTGAGTATTTCACAATCTGCTCAGTTACTGGGATTTTCACGCACAACCATTTCTAGGGTTTACAAAGAATGGTGTGAAAAGGGAAAAACATCCAGTATGCGGCAGTTCTGTGGGCGAAAATGCCTTGTTGATGCTAGAGGTCAGAGGAGAATGGGCCGACTGATTCAAGCTGATAGAAGAGCAACTTTGCCTGAAATAACCACTCGTTACAAGCGAGGTATGCAGCAAAGCATTTGTAAAGCCACAACACGCACAACCTTGAGGCGGATGGGCTACAACAGCAGAAGACCCCACCGGGTACCACTTGTCTCCACTACAAATAGGAAAAAGAGGCTACAATTTGCAAGAGCTCACCAAAATTGGACAGTTGAAGACTGGAAAAATGTTGCCTGGTCTGATGAGTCTCGATTTCTGTTGAGACATTCAGATGGTAGAGTCAGAATTTGGCGTAAACAGAATGAGAACATGGATCCATCATGCCTTGTTACCACTGTGCAGGCTGGTGGTGGTGGTGTAATGGTGTGGGGGATGTTTTCTAGGCACACTTTAGGCCCCTTAGTGCCAATTGGGCATTGTTTAAATGCCACGGCCTACCTGAGCATTGTTTCTGACCATGTCCATCCCTTTATGGCCACCATGTACCCATCCTCTGATGGCTACTTCCAACAGGATGATGCATCATGTCACAAAGCTCGAATCATTTCAAATTGGTTTCTTGAACATGACAATGAGTTCACTGTACTAAAATGGCCCCCACAGTCACCAGATTTCAACCCAATAGAGCATCTTTGGGATGTGGTGGAACGGGGAGCTTTGTGCCCTGGATGTGCATCCCACACAAATCTCTATCAACTGCAAGATGCTATCTTATCAATATGGGCCAACATTTCTAAAGAATGCTTTCAGCACCTTGTTGAATCAATGCCACATAGAATTAAGGCAGTTCTGAAGGCGAAAGGGGGTCAAACGTTTTGCATTTCAATGAACCATCTTTCTTTCTTTCTTTTCTTTTTTTTTTTTTACTGCAGGTACAACAGTCCCAGCCCTCCTGAACAGCACCTCCAACCAGCTTTACCTGCACTTTTTCTCAGACATCAGTGTTTCTGCTGCTGGTTTCCGCTTGGAGTATAAGAGTAAGACATCTGTTGCAAGTCCTGGGCATCTGGGCTGCACACACATCTCGAAAAACTAAATTGGCTTCTACATTCAGCTTAATTAATCTCTTTATTTGATGTATTGTCTCTTTTCCTCTCACAGCTGTGTCCCTCACAAGCTGTCCTGAGCCAGTTGTACCCATGAATAGCTTCAAAGTGGGTGAGAGGCTACAGATGAACAATGTGGTGTCCTTCCAGTGTGACCCTGGTTATACTCTGCAGGTGAGAGAGAGGTTACCAAGAGTTGTACCAAACTGTTTGGGATGTGCAAAACTACATATTTTATTCTGACTAGTCAGTGGGGGGCCTGGCTAGCTCAGTGGTAAAGATGCTGGCTACCACCAGTTCGCTAGTTCGAATCCCAGGGCGTGCTGAGTGACTCCAGCCGGGTCTCCTAATCAACCAAATTGGCCCGGTTGTTAGGCAGGGTACAGTCACACAGGGTAACCTCCTCGTGATCGCTATAATGTGGTTCACTCTCAGTGGGGCACGTGGTGAGTTGTGCGTGGATGGTGGTGGATGGCATGAAGCCTCCACATGCGCTATATCTCTGTGGTAACGCACTCAACAAGCAGGTTGACAGTCTCAGACACGGAGGCAGTTGAGATTCCACCCGGATTGAGTCGAATCACTACGCCACCACGAGGAATTAGAGCGCATTGGGCATTCCAAATTGGGGAAAAAAGAAAAAAATATATTTGACCTTAAGGAAGGCTTGTATAATGAGCCTAGTTTTTAGTTCCTGACACTGATCAGACATGTTTTTTAGGTGGAGTTTGTGTAAGATGCATTCTTATGTTAAAAACAATAGATAGCAGAATGCACAGTAGTGAAGATGCCTCAAAGTGGGACTATTTTTAACTTGAAAGTGCAATGTTCATTTTGGTATGCACAAAAACAGTATGAGACATAACACAACAGCCCAAGATTCTGTCTGAATGCGTATGGAAGAAACAGTGATGCTTAAGGGGGATGAATTGAAAGACACTTCTTTTCCAAGAGGGTTTTACTGCAAAAACTGTCTTAACAGCTAAAGCACAATATGCTGTTAATTAAAGCATTCAACATCAAAACTAAAAAAATAAGAAATGACTACTAATTAGTCAACTTCACTAATTCACTAGTAGAATGCAGTGTTGCAGTGGATGGTTTTCTTTGATATTCTGAAAATTAGTGGAGGTCAAATCATGGACAGTGTGCACTCTATATACTAAAGAGTGAATATATATATATATATATATATATATATATATATATATATATATATATATATATATATATATATATATATGTATGTATGTATGTCTGTATTTATTTGTTTATTTGATCTTTTCAGGGAGTCTCCCATATCTCTTGCATGCCAGGGCCTGTGCGCCGTTGGAACTATCCACCTCCTCTCTGTATTGGTAAAACTTCTGTCATTTTTTATTTATTTCTTCTCTAAATCCTTTCTACTGCAGATGTGTGGACTGAGGGCTACCTGGGAGAACTAAATGCAATTTATTGTGGTATTTGTGTCCATGTATGTTTGATTTGGAGAGAATTCAAAATAAATACTGGCCAAGCAGTAAATGCGAGTAAATGACACTGAGGTAGTTGCATGGTAACTGTATAAGGAACTGTCAAATAGTACATGGTTTAAATAGAATTATGAGAATCTGCCCCTCGCTGAAGTTTGCAGTGTGAACTATTCAAATCAAAGACATGCAAATTTTCACATTTTGTCATGTCTCAGATTTTAGAACTTTAACCTCCATGGGAACGTTACCTTTGCATGTATATATAATAGTATTATTATTTTTCTCTAGAACTCCATGTGGCAAAACGTCTCTGTTACTGACGTAACCTCCGTTCCCTGATGGAGGGAACGAGACGTTGTGTCGCTGAGTTGACACTAGGGGTCGCTCTTGCGGAGCACGGCCATCTCTGATTTTGAGAAAAGGCCAATGAGAATTGGTGTGTGGAATTTGCATGCCACTCCCCCGGACATACGGGTATAAAAGGAGTGACGCTGCAAATACACATCAGGTATCGCATTGAGGAGCCGAGCCAAAGACCCGGCGCTTTCAGCAGATGGTTCAGTATTGTGGCTAGCGGGAACACAACGTCTCGTTCCCTCCATCAGGGAACAGAGGTTACGTCAGTAACCGAGACATTGTCGACGTTGTGTCGCTGAGTTGACACTAAGGGTCCCATGGAAAACGCCACAGAGCTGAACCGAGTTACACAGACAAGCGGTGCGAGACGGGCAAACCTCCGTGTGCCTCGTAGCCAGCGCAGCAAGCCGTCGCATAACTACCCCCAACACACTGGCAGGTATGAAGCGGTCCCCTGCACCTAGGGGGACCTGTAAAAGAAACGCAATCGTTCGGCTGGGGGCCAAATATAAATGGTCCAAGCTGGGGGGTGTCCCTCCAAAGAGGAGGACACCGCGGAGCCCACACCCGGCCCCGAGGGGGGGTGGGGGGTTTAGGTGGAATACACACACGGTCTTACCGGCTAGCAGCAGAAGCACATCGTGTGGAACGGCGCCATGGTAGACCCTACCCAAAGGTTGGGAGGGGTTACTACAAACACGGCGACCCAGGGCAGAGGGCCCTCTGTAGGGAAACCATTTTCCGGGATATACATCACACAGGGTTGCCGAAGGGGGCAACCAGCGCATGTGGAGCACTTACCTCAGTATGGGGGCCTAGTGACGCCCGTACCGGGGCGGCAGTGAGCCTCTCCGAAGACTCGACAGCCGCTAGGCTAGGGAGGAAGAACGTCCAGGGTTCACACTTCCTGCGAACGCAACTGGGGAAAAGAGCGCACGTCTTCACCTCAAGGGAGGGGAAAGGCACTATGCACAAGCGATACACCCGGCCAGCTGACCCGAACTTACCTGTTTGTGTCACCTGATAACACACGGGACGAAACTGGCTCAACCCTGAGGTTATAGAACCTTGCAAAGGTGTTAGGTGTTGCCCAACCCGCGGCTCTACATATGTCTGCTAGAGAGGCGCCATGGGACAACGCCCATGAAGCTGCAACGCCCCTGGTAGAATGGGCTCGTAGGCCATCAGGGGGCGGCACGTGCTGGGCATGGTATGCCATCGTGATGGCATCGACGACCCAGTGGGCGATCCTCTGTTTGGAGACAGCGCTTCCCTTCCGCTGTCTGCCAAAGCAAACAAAGAGCTGCTCGGAGCTTCTAAAGCTCTGTGTGCGGTCCAAGTAGATGCGCAGAGCATGCACCGGACACAGCAACGTAAAGGTTGGGTCTGCCTCCTCCAGGGGCAGCGCTTGCAGGTTCACCACTTGATCCCTAAAGGGGGTCGTGGTAACCTTGGGCACATAGCCCGGTCGGGGTCTCAGGATGACGTGAGAGTAAGCCGGACCGAACTCTAGGCACAGTTTGCTAATAGAGAACGCCTGCAGGTCCCCTACCCTCTTGATGGAGGTGAGCGGCGTCAGGAAGGCGGTCTTCAGAGAGAGCGCCTTTAGCTCTGCTGACTCAAGGGGCTCGAAGGGAGCTCCCCGAAGGCCCCCAGAGAGGTCCCACGAGGGAACGAGGCGCGGCCTGGGAGGGTTTAACCTCCTCGCGCCTCTCAGGAACCTGATGATCAAATCGTGCTTCCCTATATACTTACCTTCCACTGCATCGTGATGTGCCGATATAGCGGCTACATACACCTTCAAGGTGGAGGGGGACAGCCGTCCCTCCAAACGTTCCAGGGGAGGGAGTGGTCTGCTTACCAGCTCCCGAAGTGCAGTTCCCTGAGTCCCAGGGCTGCCCGTCTCAGGCGCTTCGAAGCCTTCTTAGGGTTCTTGGCGACCGGCCTTGAGGCAGGGGGACATCGCCTTCCTGCGAGTAGCTCCGCGCCGGGGCCGGCACCGAGGGGCGGGCTGTGGCAGGGCTGGTGTTGGTACCGCAGGGGGACGCGCTGGGTGACGAGCAGACGGGGTGCGGGGCCTGTAGCTCTGCCTGGGCAGGATGTGCTGTATAGCCTCCGTCTGCCTCCTTACCGTTGTGAACTGCCGGGCGGAGTCTCCAACCTGGGAGATGGGGGCGTCAAGGAAACGTACCTTGTCAGCCTCTCGCGACTCGACCAGGTTGAGCCATAGGTGGCGCTCCTGGACCACCAAGGTGGACATCGCCTGCCCGAGAGCCCGCGCCGTGACCTTTGTTGCCCGGAGGGCGAAGTCGGTCGCTGAACGCAGCTCCTGCATTAGACCCGGGTCAGGACTACCCTCGTGTAGTTCTCTAAGTGCCTTGGGTTGGTGCACCTGCAGGAGTGCCATGGCATGTAAGGCGGAGGCGGCGTGTCCAGCAGCGCTGTAGGCTTTAGCCGTCAGAGACGATGTCAGCCTACAGGCCCTGGACGGAAGCGTTGGTCGGTTCCGCCAGGTGGAGGCGTTTTGCGGGCATAAGTGCACCGCGACCGCTTGGTCCACCTGGGGAATCGCCGTGTAGCCCCTTGCCGTCCCGCCGTCGAGGGTAGTGAGAGCGGAGGAGCTTACTGCTCGCGTGCGGGCAGTGAAAGGCGCGCGCCACGAGCGCGTAAGCTCCTCATGCACCTCCGGGAAGAAAGGAACGGGGGCGGAGCATGGCCGTAACCGGCGCTCCGGCCCCAGGAACCAATCGTCGAGCCGCGAGGGTTCGGGGGGGGCGGAGGAATCCACTCCAGCCCGACACTCGCGGCTGCCCGGGCAAGCATGGCTGTCAGCTCCGCGTCAGCCTGCGACTGAGCCGCTGCATCCGAGGGTGGGAGCTCAGCCGAGTCTTCAGCGTCAGACAAGACAAACCCGCTCTCCGATGCCGCGATCGAAATCTAATCGTCGTCAGGCGCTCCGAACGTGATCGCTGGTCCGCTATGAAGCGAGCCGGCAACCGCGCCCCAGCGCTCGGTTGGAGCATACGAGCGTGGCGGGGAGTGGAAGGTCCGTGGGGTTGTACCCGGCGGAGAGGCTCCCACTGAGGTCCCCATATCGCCCCCAGCGCTAGCCGACACGCCTCATACCCGTAGGTAGAAGGACCGAGTCGGGGAGCGGCTGGGGTGCCCCGCGCTCTTACGAGTGTGAGGCGCGACCGCAGCGTAGCCATGGGCATGCTCTCGCAGTGAGAGCATGAACCATCAACGAACGCTGACTCTGCGTGGGTAGTACCCAGGCACAAGAGGAAACGATCGTGGCCATCAGACGGGGAGAGAGAACGTTTTAATGTTTTTTTTTTTTTTTGTTTTTATATATATATATATATATATATATATATATATATATATATGTATACGAGAGTATAAATGTATATATAAACGAAGTTATTCACTCCGTAACTCTTTTATCAGCTGCTGAAGCGCCCAGGGGTGTATGCTCAGCACAACGTAGTATGCGAGGGGGAGGACCGCTGGAAAGCGCCGTAAAGCCAACAGCTTGCAGAGATGACTGGAACAGCAGAGGAATTCAGCTCTATGACTGCTCTCTCGGCTCCGAAAAAGATATCTGATGTGTATTTGCAGCGTCACTCCTTTTATACCCGTATGTCCGGGGGAGTGGCATGCAAATTCCACACGCCAATTCTCATTGGCCTTTTCTCAAAATCAGAGATGGCCGTGCTCCGCAAGAGCGACCCCTAGTGTCAACTCAGCGACCCCTAGTGTCAACACAACGTCGACTGAGTGACAGACGGGGAACATATTTCTTGAAATATAGTGATATATTTCTTGTTTTATGCCACAAAAGAAAAATTAAGCTCAACAAAATATAAACGTGTCTTGATATTTTTGTGACGGGTGTAGTTTTACAGAGAGACAAAGACTTGCTCGGATATTTGTCACAAATTTGCAATAAAATTACAATTTTGGGAAGGGAAAAAATACTGTATACCGTTTTCATAAATGTCAAGGATGCAAAAAGTAAATTTTGGATCCTGGATGTGAGTTCACATTATCGAGATCAGACTGTTCTTGACAAAGGAAACAGGTCAATGAAGTTGCTCAGTCACATCCTTATTATTACATTTACATGTATGCATTTGGCAGACGCTTTTATACAAAGCGACTTACAGTGCACTTATTACAGGGGCAATCCCCCCGGAGCAACCTGGAGTTAAGTGCCTTGCTCACGGACACAATGGTGGTGGCTGTGGGGATCGAACCAGTGACCTTCTGATTACCAGTTATGTGCTTTAGCCCGCTACACTACCACCACTCCATTGACTGTCTCATGTCACAGCATGAGACATATTACTGTCTCATGCTGTGATTGGTGGAACTCTTAGGATGACTCATGGCTTTGATCATCTGCTGCTTTTTTCACTGTAACAGAGCACATTGTTAACCCTTTTCCTCAATATAGACTCCATTCAGAATCTGTAGCTTTGTAGGGCTTCTCTGAACATCCATAGAGCCTCTTTGATTGCAAAGCCAGGGCTTTAATCTGAGTGATTTTTTTTTATCCCCTTTTCTCCCCAATTTGGAATGCCCAATTCCCACTACTTAGTAAGTCCTCGTGGTGGCGCGGTTACTCACCTCAATCCAGGTGGTGGAGGACAAGTCTTAGTTGCCTCTGCTTCTGAGATAGTCAATCCGTGCATCTTATCACATGGCTCGTTTTCAATGACACCGCGGAGACTCACAGCATGTGGATGCTTATGCTACTCTCTGCGATCCACCCACAACTTACCACGTGCCCCATTGAGAGCTAGAACCACTAATCGCGACCACAAGGAGATTACCCCATGTGACTCTGCCCTCCCTGGCAACTGGGCCAATTTGGTTGCTTAGGAGACCTGGTTGGATTCCCTCAGCACACCCTGGATTCGAACTCACAACTCCAGTAGTTTAGACTCAAAGCCTTGAGAGGAGGGAGCAGAGCATGCATTTTTACTGATATGAGAAGAAGTCTGAAGGCTACAGAGGTACTCAAGAGGCGTTTGAAAGCTTTGGGAAGGGAATTGGCCTTTTTTAATAAATGAAAGACTTGTTTTCCAATGAATGATGTCAATTGAATGCTAATGTGTTACATTTCTTACTTTAGCACAAACCATTTAGGGACAGTGCAGATGGTAGACAACATCACCAAGGAAAGGAAAACAGCAGTCGATTTGTAGCCCACTCAGGCAACCGTGGACGTCACAATGCATGTTAACATTCTCTTGCCCCATACAATAAATGCAAATTAGCCATAAAAACAAGCCATTGTTGCATACAAAATTTTAAATACATGAGTTTTTCCAAAGGGACTTTAAATTAACTTGATGTATACATTTTACAGCATGTGTGTTCCCTGTGATTTAAACCTTTGACTTTGTCATTGCAAGCACCATGCTCTACCTGTTGAGCTACAGGAACATGTTTGCTTCAGGGATAATGTGTTTGGAAAATTTTAATTGCTTGAGAAATTTAATAAAAGTCATTTTAGCTAACCAAAATAGATAAATTAATTTGCAGATAAGTGACAGCAATTTTCACTTCTATTATCTGCTATACATATTTTCCCACCAATCAAAAGAAGTGGTAATATCCTGTCGCCTCATATCATTCTGTCATGGTAGCCTGACAGCTGTCAGCTGGTTGAATTGGCCTTTAAAGGTACATGAATTTTGAGTACAGCAGGTCAAGGTATGTTTCCTATAAATGATTGTTTTTAATACTCTTCTCATAATTTTTCTTACCAACAGCTCAGTGTGGGGGGATCAGAGAGGTGATGGAAGGCACCATACTTAGCCCTGGTTTCCCTGGAAACTACCCAAGCAACAGTGACTGCACATGGAGGATTTACTTGCCAGTTGGATATGGTAAGGACACAGCAGAGTGAACAGATAGCATTTAAAAATACTTTCCTAGTTTTGGTTTAACCCTTATGTTCTGTTGACACTACTGCCTTTGTTTTAAGTTTCCCAGAAAACTCAGTGATCTACAGTATGTGTGAATATAACTGCTTAATATTTTCCCTTAAAATTATTTTAATATGTTTATCTGACCTAATCAACTACTTATATACAGATATTATTGATGCATAAATGGATAGTTCAGCAAAAATGTAAATGTTGTCATTATTTCTTCTCCTTCATGTTGTTCCAAACCTGTATGATTTGATGTCTACTGTGGAACACAAAAGGAGATGTTTGGCAGAATGTTAGCCTCAGTCACCATTAACTTTCATTCCTTTTTTGCTCTTTAAAATAAAAATAGTTTCCACCAAAAACATCATGAGTGTGAGAATGAGTGAACTCTTTATTGTAAGACAAGCTCTTGACACATATATATATATATATATATATATATATATATATATATATATATATATATATATATATATATATATATATATATATATATATATATAATAAATAAAATAAATATTATAAAAATATATATATAATAAATATACATATATATATAATAAAACAAATCCAACATGATTGTCACAATTAAACGGCTACAGCATATACTGTACATATTTTTTTTAAGTATAAAAAACATCAAAATTAATTGAATCTAGTGATAAAGTATATTGCAGGTTTCAAAACATAAAGATACATAATGTAATTTTTGTGTGATCAATAAAGTTTAAATAGTATAATCAGTTATAAAAAGAATCATGAATTATCAACCTGATACTTCAATATTATGTATGTTTTATTATTTATTCATGCATGAATTCATTTATTTATTTGAGATTTTAAAAAGGCCTTGGAGTCTCTTAGAATCCAAATAGAGCATAAGGGTTAAGATGAACTGGCTAAAGCTGGTAGCATACTATCAGACTTTTAAGGCCCCTGCACACTTCATGCGAAATCGAAGAACGAACAGGTCTCTTGTCATTTATAATCTTTATGAGTTAATTTTGGTGGTTCGTAACAGCTCGTCAGGCGTACTTTCAGGAAAACTTCTTACAGGCTGCTAAACACCTTCTTACTGTCATTGGTCAACATCATCGGTAGGGTCACACCTAGCTCCTCCTACTTACAGGTCGACAGCTAATTCTCATGCAGTCAGTTTAGATCAGTTAACATATACTCAAATAATATTAAGTGCCCAATTACTCTTTTGTTTCATATGCTACTTCACTCATGTGCCTCGTGCAGTAAGATATGCCACTCTTATAATCATTCTTTTGTCTGTATTCTGCCCATTAACACCCTCTTATTCACCAATTTTTCTGTATTATATCTCATCATTAATTACTATAACAGATTGTAGTAGCATGTTAGTGCATTAGCCACATGAATTCAGAATGTAAACAAAACAAAATACACATTATCTAGTGCATATATATATATATATACACTCACCTAAAGGATTATTAGGAACACCATACTAATACTGTGTTTGACCCCCTTTCGCCTTCAGAACTGTCTTAATTCTACTTGGCATTGATTCAACAAGGTGCTGAAAGCATTCTTTAGAAATGTTGGCCCATATTGATAGGATAGCATCTTGCAGTTGATGGAGATTTGTGGTATGCACATCCAGGGCACGAAGCTCCCGTTCCACCACATCCCAAAGATGCTCTATTGGGTTGAGATCTGGTGACTGTGGGGGCCATTTTAGTACAGTGAACTCATTGTCATGTTCAAGAAACCAATTTGAAATGATTCGAGCTTTGTGACATGGTGCATTATCCTGCTGGAAGTAGCCATCAGAGGATGGGTACATGGTGGCCATAAAGGGATGGACATGGTCAGAAACAATGCTCAGGTAGGCCGTGGCATTTAAACGATGCCCAATTGGCACTAAGGGGCCTAAAGTGTGCAAAGAAAACATCCCCCACACATTACACCACCACCACCAGCCTGCACAGTGGTAACAAGGCATGATGGATCCATGTTCATATTCTGTTTACGCCAAATTCGGACTCTACCATCTGAATGTCTCAACAGAAATCCAGACTCATCAGACCAGGCAACATTTTTCCAGTCTTCAACTGTCCAATTTTGGTGAGCTCTTGCAAATTGTAGCCTCTTTTTCCTATTTGTAGTGGAGATGAGTGGTATCCGGTGGGGTCTTCTGCTGTTGTAGCCCATCCGCCTCAAGGTTGTGCGTGTTGTGGATTCACAAATGCTTTGCTGCATACCTCGGTTGTAACGAGTGGTTATTTCAGGCAAAGTTGCTCTTCTATCAGCTTGAATCAGTTGGCCCATTCTCCTCTGACCTCTAGCATCAACAAGGCATTTTCACCCACAGGACTGCCGCATACTGGATGTTTTTCCCTTTACACACCATTCTTTGTAAACCCTAGAAATGGTTGTGCGTGAAAATCCCAGTAACTGAGCAGATTGTGAAATACTCAGACCGGCCCGTCTGGCACCAACAACCATGCCACGCTCAAAATTGCTTAAATCACCTTTCTTTCCCATTCTGACATTCAGTTTGGAGTTCAGGAGATTGTCTTGACCAGGACCACACCCCTAAATGCATTGAAGCAACTGCCATGTGATTGGTTGATTAGATAATTGCATTAATGAGAAATTGAACAGGTGTTCCTAATAATCCTTTAGGTGAGTGTGTGTGTGTATATATATATATATATATATATATATATATATATATATATATATATTTATTACTTTAAAGCATCATCGAGTAGTTAAAACAGCTTCGTTTTCTGATCTCATGTGAATTCTACATTTGAATGCCACATTAGTTAAGACTATACATGTAGTCTTGAGTGTCCTTATACTGTATATAAATGATTCTCTAAATCCTCCCATAGCAGCATTTACATTATCAGAAATTTTGCAAACAGTTTGTCCTTGTTTAGCTGTTTCAAACTTTATTTTACCTGTGAACAAAGAATGGAGAAGAACTTTGTAAGTGTGCTGGGGCCTTTAGACTATTATTTTATTGGATCCATATTTATTTGTTTATCTATTTATTTATTTTATTTTTAATCCAAATAGGAGCTCATGTGCAATTCCTCAACTTTTCCACTGAGGCCAACCATGATTTCCTGGAAATTAGGAATGGTCCTTTTGACACCAGCACTGTGATTGGCAGATTCAGTGGGCAGGACTCACCACCCTCTCTTCTAACCACCTCCCATGAGACCACAATATATTTCCATAGCGATCACTCTCAGAATAAGCCTGGCTTCAGATTTGATTATCAGGGTAAGGAAACTAAAAACAGGACAGAAGAAGTCATTGAGGATTGACCATGTTACTGAATGGAAAACAACACAAGTACACCAGACTCCAAATCTCTTGATGTTGTATTTAGCATTGTTGTTTCATTTCCTCTTTGCTTTTGCACATTTATTTTCTCAAGCATTTCAATTTTAATGTTAATTTCAATACCTTGCCAAGACACTCAGTCAAGATAACGAGTAAACATGGTAATAACCCTGGCTCTGTAAAGCTGTGCATAAAATCCATCAGGTATCAAATGCTGCTGATGGCAGTTATTTCCTTAGAATCCAATGCAAAGAATGAGTCCAATGAGTGAATTCAAAATGCAATGATTGTCGTAGAAATTGCCTTTTTTATCTTCAAATACGGATCCATGAAAGCTATTGGAATATGCACTGTAATGCTATGAAAGTTTGCAGACTTGAAATAACTTGTGAAATACTATTTACATAATTATATGTACATTAGCATATAAATCAAGCATTATATCCAGTAGTGCACACTTTTGCAGAGCTTGCATGAATGCCGCAAAAGATAATCTGATCCACATAAATCATTCCTTTAGTCATACTAATTTTGCATCTGAAATCCTCATCATATTTCCTATTTTGTCTATGAGATTTGATACAATTATTTTGTAAAAATTCTGATAATTGTTTCTGACTAAGGCAGAAATAATGAACAAGAAAATATGAATTATTGTCAATCAAAGTGCTTTTATGACATCAGGGAAGACAATGGACAGAAAAAATGTAGAAACCCAGTGAAAACATGACAATATATTTTCATGTATATGTGTGTGGTGTGCCTGCAATAAACAGTAATAGTTAGGTTGCATTGCCATAAGTTTCAGATCTCCATAATTAAGGAAGTCTATCTGAGCTAAATTGACAACATCATTGCAAGGTCTTTGACTAAATTTGTTTGGATTCATTTTTGCACTTCCAAATGTATCTTTGGTGTATAGCAATCAGTTTTGCTCAATCAGTTGATTCAATGCACATGGTTTACATGCACAGTTTCCAGAGTCTAGGCATAACAAAATTTGGCATTTGATGCTCAAAGCTCAGAGCCATCTTTTTTTATGAAAATGTATTTGTTTGAGATAGCAGAATTGCGTGCACTTTTCATGAACTCTAGTTGGCTCAGCATTCCTCTGTGAGGACTGAAAATGAATCATACATTTTTCCCCATGTGTCATGTTGCAATTTTATTATAACGTCTCTCTTTCCCAGCCTATGAACTTCAGGAGTGTCCTGACCCTGAACCCTTTCGCTATGGTGTGGTGGTGGGGGCTGGTTACAATGTGGGCCAATCCATCTCATTTGAATGCTATCCAGGGTATCAACTGATGGGGCACTCCTTTCTTACCTGTCAGCATGGCACAAACCGCAACTGGGATCATCCGTTTCCTCACTGTGAAGGTACAACCCCTTCCATTTACTCCATAGTGTCAGTAAACATCTGGTACGCTATTTGCATAGTGGGTTCAGACAGCTTAATTTAGCAAGCAGCCTGGTTTCATGTGCCTGTTTAATATACTGTATATTGTCCTAAAGACATTTTGTTACAATCATTAATTACATAGTAATAACAATAATAATGTGTAAATACAAGCAGCTCTGTATAAGTATTTGCACAGTAACTACAATTTTCTTTGGTATTACGTAATACCTACACATTTATAGTAACATCAACACTGCAATTTCCTCTTTTTTTAAGCAATTAAATATGAACTTATTAATATACAGTGTTATGTATATCATAACACATGAATCACCCAAAACAATTTTTTTTTATTTTGATCCTGGATGGCTTGATTTCCTATTCATATCACAACATGTGATGCTTTAATGAATGTCATGGTCCACCTCTCTAATATTGATAGAGACTCTCTTTTAAGCCTTAAATAAGGATCTAAAAGTATCAAAAAAGTAGTCTATGTGAAGTAATTTTTCAGTGAAAATCTTGCTAAAATCAATATAGGTTCTTGCATGAATTTGCATCTCATTTTCAACAAACTTCTCTTTTGCAAGTTACGATTTTAACTGTTAAAAAAAATGACTTACATTTCAGACTGTTTCTCACAAAATCATGTGCATATATTCCGAAGACTTGGAATATGACACATGAGTCTCATGGACTACTTTTATGATACTTTTGTTTTTTAGTTTTTTTGTTGTTTTGATTGTTTAAGTGAGACTATCCACTGCCATTGTTTTGAAAAGATGGCCTGCAGTATGTTTGTGTTTCACAGAAGAAAGGAAGTCATAAGGATTTGGTAGAACATGAGGGAGAGTTAATTATGACACAATTTTAATTCATGGGTAAACTTTGTCTTTAAGTACTAGTAAGCACTGGTTATTCTTTCTTCTAGCCATATTTACTCCAGGCTTAAATGTGGGGTCAGTTAGGGCAACTGCACATAAATGCAAATTCAGCCCCCTTACAATTAACCATCCCTACAGACTCAAGGGCTCTTCTTTATCATCCCCCCATCCTCCAGAGGGCATGATGGGAAAGCAGAGGATTCTCATTCATATGCCTTATCCTTGACCCACATTTTCATGCTCATTTTCTTCTGTTGATTCAATGAGTTAATTAAGCAGTGGGTCGCGAGGTTGCTTATGCACGGGGGACGCTGAATGCTCGCGTGGGAATAAAGTCATTTCAGGGAGGTACTCAAGAGGCTGACAGAGTATTTGCAGCCTCGCTGTCTCACGCATGTGTCTTTGCATTGCCCAGTGTTTTCGCACATGTAGATCCACAAATAGAAACACATATTATTAATCCGTTCTGCGGATACAATAATGTACAATGAACAATTAAGCACCAACTTGGGCCTTGTTATAAGCAGCAAGCATGGGTAATTGAATTTCTGGTAATCGAGGGCTCTGGTGAGAAACACTAAAGACAAAAATATGAATCCACAATCTGTTATATACACACTGTCAAGACAAAAGACTCTTTTGTACAGAGAAAGGTATTTTGCTATTAGACCATAGCTGTAGTTTGAAAGTCTCTTTGAAAGGGAACCATCTTGGATGGCTTTAGTGGGCACTTAGAAGGTGAATTACCATTTTGATGGCTTGTAAAATCACTCTTGAGAGTACCTTCTAGGAGATAGTAAGTTGTATAAGGGCCAAGATGGAATGAAAAGGGCAAAGAATACTGTCAAAATATGAACAATGACCACATTCATTTTCATTACAGGTCAAACTGGCATGCCTCACTCTCTTGGGATTTTCACACTTGAAATGGTTTACCCAGCACCATTATTAACCCTTAGTAAATGTAATCCTGAGTAATCTTGTTTCATGTTTCACACTGTTCACTGTTATACAGGGCAAGTAATTATTCATGGGTATTCAGGTTTAAAGACACATTGTAGATTTGTAAACCCTGTGTTAACTACCTTGTTTGTATATTAATGAGGTCAGTAACATTGTTTGGACAAATACAGCTTGAAATGGGTAAATTGTTTTAAAACTGCATGCCCTTATTTGAAAATGTTGCAATGTAACACCCCATTTACTCTTGGTATTAAGATGCGTCTCGGTTGATCTGATCACATGTGGTCAAGTGAGACACATTTGGTCACTTTATTTCATTTCCTGTGACCACTTGTGATCGGATTTGAGGGGAGGGTCTCTGATTTAATGATGACATACATCAATCACTATTTCAGTGTGTTACTGCATGATGATAAACCTTGAAAAAGTCAGAAAAGACAAAGCGTGAAGAAAAGGTCACACTATTACGGCTGATATTTAATCTGAGCACAAACGCAACATTTCGAGCTGAATTCTCTGTTTTTTTAATGGATTACTTGTATTACATTTGTTTAATATGTTCATGCTTCTCATTTGTGTTGATATCAGACACACTGAATAAGTTATCGGGCTTGCTTATTTTTTCCGCTTTTTTTTTATTTTTTTAGATCAGATGGTTATTTCCTTTAAAAGCCACTCATAACCGGCAAAGTTTACACTTTTGTTTTAACACAAAGATTGATTGACAGGTGAGGAGTGGTGCTTTACTACCGCCTGGGGCACATCAGGACTGATAAGCGTTTACAACTCAAATGTGATGTTCTCACAAGTGTTTTTGGCTACCTTCTTATGTGGTTTCAGCTCCAATCACAAAGTGCTTTAAACCCTGTTTAGACCTGTGATCGGATCACCAAAAACACATCCTTATACCATGTGTAAATGGGGTCATAATCAGCTCCGGCCTTTTTAAGTCACCTGAAATGTAGAAAAGAAAAACAAGTAACACAGTTTTTTCTTCTCTCCAGTTAATGTGTTTGCTGTCAGCATTATTTGTGTTTCTCTCAGACACTGAAACTAAACATGTGAAAGTTTCTGTAACTGTATAAAAGCACATGAATAATTAATTAGGTAAACAATTAGTTTACGATAGGTTGTCTGTTACGCAACATCTCTGAAAGGGTTAGTTCACCCAATAATTTGTCTTTGTCTTTCTTACATACTGTGCTTTCACCATTTACTGCCCCAGCCATCACCTGCACATGCTGGCATTAACAGTTTGCAACAAAGGTTCTCAGGGTGCTGTCATGCACATAGATTTCCTCTCCCATACATTAGAGGGATGATCGATTCTCTCATCCATTTTCCAACCTGTCCACATCACAAGGCTCTCTCTGTCCTCCTTCCTCTGCCATATACTCCCATTCCTACTCACTACTCAACTTTTTTTAACCAATCGATAGCATCACTTTGCATTTTTGTTTGAAAGCGTAGTGTTTTTATTTATTTGATCAATGCCCTGATCGATACTTAATTTAGCAGGTAAGATGGCAAGAAAGAGCACATAGCATCTGAGATTAGCATAGGCACCCCTTGCAGGATGCCATCGGAGATGAGAGGAAATGAGGGAGAAGGAAGAAGAGCTGGAAAAATTGTGGAAGAGGGTGGAAACGCGTGGGGAGGAATGTGGGGACGGCAAGTCCTTGATTGTGCAAGAAACTGCTGAGAGTGAAGTCGGAGCTAAAGTGTGTTACGACATGTCCTTATGTATGCGTACAATTGTGAGCCTATTTTTATTCCGCCATCCAAATCATATTGATTATTTCCCCTCCGAATCGGGTGAGCAGCAGCATGGGATCAGCAGGGACTGGAAGGGGATTTTATTTCATATGTCTGGGGCTCATTTGAATCAGTGGAAACATGGACACATCTATATAAATGCAAAGTTCTGGCTGCAAGAGGGATTTCTGAGATGAGTCGGACAGGGACAGTGTACCATTGGGAGTACTGAGCGATATTTAAGAAGCCAGTGGGGCTTTTAATACTTGTCGCTCTGCCCTTATCCGGGTTCCCACTTTCTTCCCCAGCCCCTTGCTGGATAAGGTTCGGCCCCTTATCTTGCTAGGACATTCTGGATTATGCCACGGGACTGTCTTTCTTTAATGTTTGGGCCCTACAAGATATGTTAAGTGGCAGGCTATGGAGAAAGACTTCATTTCTACCTGATTCCTAGGGAATCCCCTATTGTATGTGCATTTTCTTTTGTTTTATTTTGTTATATTCTTCCTTGTCTTATAGTGCCCTGTGGAGGTAATATTACATCAGACAATGGCACAATCTTCTCCCCTGGTTACCCAGAGGACTACCCCACTTCTGCAGACTGCAGCTGGCTGATTACAGTTGCACCTGGCTTGGGCATTCAGCTTAATTTCACCCTTCTGCAAGTCCATGGCCCACAGGACTTCATCTCTGTCTGGTGAGTGATCTGAATTCTTGTTGTAATTATCCAGTCAATACATCTACCTCTGCTCATCACCTTCTCTTTCTCTTTCTCCCTTTTTCTTGTTCTGTCAGTCTCTTGTCTAGGACAGACCACACGTACAATATAGCAGATTCAGGCTGGTGTTTAATTAATGAGCCTCTTTACTGAGAGTAATTCAGTCACCTGAGGCCTGTATGCATAGTTAGGATTCACGGCTCTGGCACGGGTTCTTTTTAAACATAATATAACACTGTTAAAACCTGAAAGTCTAATCACACACCTATTCTAAATCTATCTTCCTCTCTTAGCTGTAGCACCATGATACAATAGCAATGGCCTCCACTTGTGTTTGAAAAAAAATCCTGTTCAAGGCAATTCAGACCATTTGGCAGCCACTCACTCCCGGACAGCTAATTTTCTATGTCAATAAGTGGCATAAAATTACAGCTCCTATCTACTTGAATGGGGAAAGAACCGAAATCTTCAAAAGAGGTGGTCAGAATTTTGTTCAAAGAAAATATTTCAAATCGGCACTAAAATCTGACAACAATGGTATCATAAATTGTGCTTCATTAGCTCAGCTCACACTAAAACCACTGTTCTTTAGGATGCTTCAGCTAATGCACATGCACGTTCTTGTAGTGATAAGTTCTTTTCTTAGACTTAGAATTTTTTACATCTGTTTGCCATTGGGCGTTCCAATTTCTCACATTCATTTTAATACCAGTGGTCCACCTCTGCTTAACTGTCTCTGGCTTAGATCTAAGGGTTTTTGCACTATAGTTTGTGGTGTGCACCCTATTCTATTTGATTTAAAGTTGGGTTTGTTTGTTTGGTGTGAAACTCATGTGTGTGCCAGCAAACTCTACATGAGTTCACTTGAAAAGGATATTTAGGGTACATATATGTGAGCTCTGGTAAAGTTTTCAGTTGCAATTAAAAACATTGTCCTCAATCATGGAAGTGAACCAATATTGATGATGTATTATTTAATTTTTTTATATTATAGTATAATCCATTACTCATAGCTGATTGACACTAAATAAATTGCTTTTGAAGAGTTGCTTGCATTCTTGCATCTCTTTAAATGTATCCACATCAGAAACGCAAGTGCCTTTTTTGTTTATGTATCTGTTTAAGTTTTGGTGGTTGCTAAAGTGGTAAACAGCTGCTGTTGGTACTAATGTTGGTACTCATGTTTATAATGTAAACATAACAAGGTTTTGACCCAAATGAACTATCTGAAAGAAGACTGGCAGGTGGGTAGAATCACACTTGGGTTTGGACAAAGCAAGTGAACCAACTGTCACAACAGCATGAGAAAGCATCGACTTTGTTTCCCTACTCTTTCTTGGGGACATTGTGTGTTCGCTTGTACTGACATGCAGGATTCTGCCACTTAAAGTGAAGCTGGAAATACAGTATCACTAGAAGAGGTTTTTTTTTTTTTAACCAAAGCCAGGAAAAGCTGCATCAAGACAGCTTGGCCTCAGTTCAGTGAGCCCTTTAGCCAACCAGATGCTTTTATGAATGCACAGGACAGGACATAATCTGTAGTGCATGCTCAGACAGGCACAAACAGATGGTTTTGAAGCTGAATGGTCATGGCTAAAACTGGGATCACGTTGCAGCCAAATTGTTTCCCACCGACAAGAGGACAGGAAGGATGAGACTAAACTCCCTAGGTAGTGACTTCAATTTCACACTGCTTCCTTGACATAGAGGCTGAGCCTGAACTTAGAGTAAAATAACCGTAACGCACTACCTTAGAGAGAGAGTGTCTCTTGAATCAGAGAGGTAATCAGTATGGCTAGAATTGCCTTTCAAATCAGTAAGTAATCAATATGCTGAGAATCTTCTCTCAAATCAGCAGGGTAATCAATATGACTATAATAAACAATATGACAATAACTCACTGTCATTTTAACCAACAAGGCATGTAGTTTTCTCTCGTCACATTGACAATGCAATGTTTGCAGGTTTATTAAATTCATTTTGATGTTGTTTCTTCAACAGGGATGGACCTCAGGAAACAGCTCGCAAATTGGGAGTGTTTACCGAGGGAGAACCCAATAACCCACCCAGCAGCACATCGAATCAAGTTTTAATACGTTTCCGGAGCAACTCTGAAAAAGGCGGACTGTTCAAGATCAACTACCAAAGTAATCGATCAGTAATTCCTCAACAGTGTTGGGAGTAATCGAAAGTAGAGATTAGCTACTAACAATTTTTTAGTACTGAAAAAGGACAATAAAGTATACAAACAAACAAACAAACACAAACTGAGTTAATTCATTCAAAAACACTTTGTTTTGTACCAGAAAAAATATTGCTTTGATTTAAGGACAAATTATATACCATAAAAAGGATATTTATATATTTAAAATGAACCCCTTTCCCTCCCAAAATAGCTTTAATGCATTTAAGTACTTTTTGGTAATAACTTGTAGTTTAGCTACAGAAAAAAAATGCTTGACTGTAGTTTAAACTCTTTAAATTATGAGTGCCTTGTTCATTGCCACGTTCCAGTTTCAAAGTAGCTTTCCCAACACTGTTGCTTAGTAATTCCATCTTTTGTTCTTCCACAGTGCTATATTACATGGCTGTCCCCTTTCTCTCTATCTTTCTGTCTCTGCCTCTCTCTTATAGCCTATAGACTTCAGTTTTGTTTGCCACCCCCCATCATTCCAAATGCAGAAATTCTGATGGCCAGCAAGGAGTTTAAGATTGGTGAGTTTGGATCTATTTTGCATGCAAATGCACAATCTATTTTGTGTGCCCCCTTTTACGTGTTAATTTGTGGACTCGCTGGCTGCAATGGCCTGGCCTGGTATAAGTGGGACATTTTGAGCAGAGACGCAGACTGCCAGTTCATTTTCAGGCTTTAGCACCTCTCATTAATAATATTCCCAGAATAGCAGAGCCAGCCGCACGCGCGCACCCATCAAGAACTCACTTTGAGGAGAGAAAAAACCCTCCAATGCTGGGCTACCGTCACAGAGGGCAGTGCTGATATGCTGACTCATGGCCAGAATCAAAAAAAGACACTGGCGATGTGTTGAGTGCTGTGTGTTGTGCATGATGTTCGAATGTTTTTTGTTGTTGTTTTCTTTTCAATGCAGACAAGCAATTTTATCATCTTAGCAAAATGCAAACTTTTCTCCAAACTCTTTAATAGTTTGTTGAAATTATTCAACAACGGTTCGGTTTTACCTTAGAGTGAGCACAGAAAGCACTTATAAATAATGAACCAATCGTGACCTCACTGGTCCGCTAATGATGAGTCACCAGCTCTAACATGCAGCGTTGCCTCTGAAATCCGATGTTAAGAGGAGAGCAGGGATAATTGTAACACTTTTTTGTTTTTTGCTGTGGATTTATAAGGCCATCTTAGCCTGAAGCCTGTCAATTTTACTTTAATCTTATCAGATGTCTGCAGTCATAACCATTGTCGGATAAATGTATAACTTGACCCAGATTCCTGCATATTCTTCATGCACTGGACCCTCATTTTCACTACTAAGGTGTTAGAATCATAGAGACAGAATCAGTGTTTTTTTATTGTATTTTTTATGGTTAACCTAAAGAAATCAGCTCAAAACAAAAAGTCTAACTTCTGAAGTAGAGATGACTGTATTGTGATTTTAATAATTGTAAATAAAAGTACAGACATTTTAAAATTACAGAAATGTTTCTATTTTTTATATATATATATATATATATATATATATATATAATTATTGTATATATATTTTGTTTTCACATTTTAGAATAATAGTTAAGTCATCAAAACTATGGAATAACATATATGGAACTATGGGAATTATGTTTTGACTAGACAAAATACAAAATAAATCAAAACTGTTTTATATTTTAGCATCTTTAAAGTATTCACCCTTTGCCCAGAATTTGCAGAAATGTTGAAATGTTGACTCTTGACATTTTCTCAACCAAATTTTAGAGGTATCACCATGGGATGCTTTTTAACCCTCTGGGGTTTGAGGGTGTTTTGGGCCCTGGAGAAGTTTTGACATGCTTTGACATTTGTGCTTTTTTCAGTTGCTGAAAAACATATTAATGGCATAAGTCTGATAACACTGTATTCAACACAAACTGGGCTACAATAATATGTGAGCAACATGTGTGTACATGTTTGTATTTTTGAGAAAATAACGTTTATGCGTGGTTTTTGAAAAAACAAAAATTTTAAGTCACTGAAATAAGGCCATATAACACATACTAATCATTTTTCCATAAGCTTTTGAGAACTGGATCTTGTAGTCTAGAGTTTTTGCTACAAAATGATTTGAAAACCATCCTGATCACTCATTCATACAAAACAATATAGTAATTTAACTTTTGTAAGACAATTTTAGTGTTGAAAGTTCATATGCGAGGAAGCGTGAATTATCATGAATATGGATTGTAATTCACACCTGAGGAGACAGAGACCCTCCCCTGGGATTTGTTTCATACAGATTACATTGCAGGAAAATATTTGTTTTAAATTTGAATTGTTTTATTTAAAAGTAGAAATTAAAATGTTTCTTTAGACATATGTTTCATGTTTGTGTGATAAATATTCATTTTTGTAACGTGTTTCTGAAATATGCTCGCAAACCCAGAGACTGCTGAAAGCTCACCCTTTTTATTTTCTTTATTTTACAAAAGCACAAGGTTTTGTTGTTATTGTGAGTGTACACAAATAAAAGTAGACCCTTTATAGTCTCTAATCATGTCTTACACTTATCTGTATACCCAAAAATTACGGAGTATTTTAAGTTGTTTCCGCTGTAATGACAAAAATTTCCAGCAGGAATCGCCAGCACATCCATGGACCCCAGAGGGTTAAACCGTATTGAACGAGTTCCCATATATGTTTGGCAGTTTGTCTTTATTATTTGCTCCAAGTCATCTATTTCAAAAAACTTTTTTTTTTATTACATTTTAGTTTTATAATGAAATAAATTAATATGGTGGCACAATTATATTTTTGTCTACAAAACTAATTTCAAATATTTAAGCATACACATTCATATCAAAAGATTTTTTAGATCATAAGAAACATTTTAGTTATTTCAATTTCAAAACTTTTGACTGGTAGTGTGTGTATATATATATATATATATATTTTAGGGCTGTCGATTTAACGCATTAATTCAGTGCGATTAATTTGACAAGAAATAACGCATTAAAATAATTAACGCAATTAATCGCATGCCCACGGACCATAAGGAAGATTCCTGAGTAATGCAAGCTTGTAGTACCACCTGTTTACTCCAGAGGGCAGTAAGTGAAATGTCAGCTGTTTGAGCAACGCGCAGTTTATACAGTGAAGAAAACAACATTCAGCAGACACAAAACACATGCGTTACATTTTTGCGTTCAAAGGAGCGCAAATGCGAACTAAGGGATCTGAAGTTGTGGTTAAAGAGTGAGTATTGAACTATATTTAACTTGACACAGTGACACACCCGAGATGCTACACAAGCATGTCTGATGCATGTGTAAATTGACCGGTCCTTAAACAAGCCCTCATAATAAATCTCGAACTGATTGACAAATTCACTTGTGAAATGGATTGCTGTGAACTGTGTGCCAATGATTGACTTATGATCAATAATATGGTAGTAACCAATACATTGTATTCTAAAGACATTTTTTGTATTGTCTTCTGCCACAATAATGTAATGCGCTTTAATTATCTGAATATATTTTATTTATTTATATATATATATATATTTAAAGATAACTATGTATAATTATTTCATCATTATGTATAGAATTATTGTTATATGAGGGGCTTTCTCAGCAAATATTTGTATATGTGATTAATTAATCGGGACACCATGTCATTAATTCGATTAGAAATGTTAATCGATTGACAGCCCTAATATATATATATATATATATATATATATATATATATATATATATATATATATATATATATATATGAATTATGCAAGTACATATCTGATATGGCCAAAGTGAGTGTGTTGTGCATTAAGTCATTACCAATGTTACATTTATGTTTGTGAGTTTAGAATTACTCTGCTCTCCCCTACATGTCACTGCTTTTCTGGCATGTACAGAGATGTATTCATTAACATACATTTTTCTTTATAGGTAGTTATGTGTTGGTGCTGGCTTGTTTAATCTCTGTAAAATGGTGTGTGCATGTAGAGCTTCACCGGGTTGAAACAGTCGTATTCTTTGGTGCTTGCCTGCACTGATTCAATGCTGTTTTGATCACTGATTATCCACCACATTCACTTAATTCAGAAATTTAACAAAGACCGTTGTGCTTGGGTGCCGACACTAATGCGTATCCAAGTAGCCCCAAAATGCACAAATGCACACATTTCAGAGCATGCAAACCCTCTTTGAGAAAAAGGATTGTTCGCAGCCCATTATTTGTCCATTATTGCAGGGGAGTAAAAAGCTACATTAAAAAAAACACTGACTGAATGTAAACGAATATAAAGAGAGGCTTATTTTTATTTTTATTTTTTTCAAAGCTCTGAAACATATGGTTGTATTTATAGGCGTTTTTCCCTCTTAGCTGAGTCACAGAGTGTCTGAATATTTATAACATGAAGAGCTGCTTCAGGATCTGAGCGGCCCTCAGATTGCGGTTGATGGGTATTATGAATGTAAACCATGTGGTGCGTCCTTAATTACATTGCAATGCAGCTTCAGCACAATACGTTTCTCTTTGGTTCTCACTTTCTCCCTTTTTTTCTCTTTTATCGTCAATGTCAACCATTAAGTGCGACAGTGAGAGGACTTGGCATTCATCGAGTTCTAAGCAAAGCAACAGAAGGAATGAACAGATGCTGTTTCTGTTGTTCTGAGCTTCTCAGAATTCCCAGGTTCTCCATAATATGTCAGAAGGTGTGACGTTCATATGAAAGGCAATCGGTAAAGCAATGATGAATTTCCTTTAACCTGTTCACTCTGTTTATCCTCTTTAATCTCTCCACAGGTGACATTGTGCGCTACAGGTGTTTGCCAGGATATCAGTTAAATGGGAACAGCATTCAAACCTGTCGCCTGGGGACACACCTGGAGTTTGAAGGGCCTCCTCCATCATGTGATAGTAAGCTATAACTCTAATGGGTATTCACCAAATCAGCATTAACCAGGCTGAACCAGCATTAAAGTTCTAATGCTGGTCTAAGCTGATCTTTCCAAAAATTATGTTCATTTCTCATTAGTACATTAAAGGTTAACTTAAAATTCTGAGTCAATTTTAAGTAAACCATTCTTAGGTTGATTCTCTCTAAATGTGTTAACACTTTGGCTCTGTAGCATTATCAAATCATGGTATTATCAAATCAGTGCTCTGCTGAGTATGAGTCTGAGTATCCTGCACAGCCTGACACGGCAACGTTTGTTCAATCAATGGCGTGAGTTTCGGGTGTTACTGTCTGTTGGCCAATCAAAGGTAGAAGGATGGACTGTTGTTAAACCTGTTTGAGAGCATTAATGATGTTTGGAGTTATTTTTGTAACTAGAGTGGTGCAGTTATTAAACATTTCACATGTAAACTGTATTATTTCCTCTGTTTCTTTTCAATGTAATTTTTACCACCAATCATGTTTTGGAAATGACTTATCCGTTGGTTTTATATACTATAAAATCCGCACCCAATGTCTTGCTATGTGTGATGTTGACTATTGGTCATGGTGGTTGGATTTGTGCTATATGAAGCTTCATTATTGCTATTGGCTTAGCGGTGGGGATGCAACTCAGCATCTGTCAACCAAACCCCATGAGTGTTCCACATACTTATCTACCTTTCCTATAGCTGCTTTAATGGAATTTGATTTTCCATTTTCCATAAACTGCCTCAATTCACCCTCATTATGTTTTTCTCTACAGTCTCAGTGAAGTAGAATTATCTCTGCACTATCTGAACTAGTCCTCCCTGTGTTTGTCAGACTAAAAAGCCTCTTCTGATGGGCCCTGACATCTATATTGTGGCCTGATAAAGCATTTGGAAACCCGTAAAAAGCATATGAATGTCTGCATTTTGTAAATTAGAGGATTTCATCCTCTAAAATTACCATTTGGTTAAAAATAATTACAAGAATGACTAAAAAAAGTGAAATTGTCTAGTAGTATGATTTGTTTGTAGACTCCAATGTAATAATTGGTTCTCTAATGCATTGACATTAAGACATTTTTAACTGTGGTTAAAGCATCCAAACAGCATACTTTTGAGTCCACTGTATATCTAAACATATCAAAACTATTCCTTCTTTGTCTACCATGTATGTAAATGGTAACTGGGCTGTTTACTGGTAGCGATTTAAAGGCAGAAATGCAGCTGTTTGGCAAAAGTTTTATGAAGGCCTATAGAAAAAAGGCAAATTAATGGAACAAATAATAGGCAGAAAGCTTTAATACAGACAGAGGCCAGGAGTTAGGAAAAGTGTTAAGTGGGATGAAACATAATTAGATTTTTTTTATAGTGCAGCAGGCTCAAACATGTATCTCCTCAACCTTCATGGTGTAGTGCTCTCTGTGAACTGGTGTAATTAATCCTAACATTAATAAGGTGTCGGCAGCTAATCGCTCTGGCTGTATATGAAAAGACCCTTATACTAAAGGCCAACATAGCCAGCTGACACCCGCTCCATTTGGTCGGGGTGCTACCTCTGGTTGTCAGTCAGACTAAGTATGCCTGACTCCTCATACACGAGTGAGCGAAAGGAGCAGGGAGACAAAGAGAAAGGTTCTCGTGGAATGAGTGACAGAAGGATAAATACAAAGGAAGGAAAAAAGCAATTGTATACATTGGTGAAAGATTATCTGAGGAGAGAAACAGTTACTTTACATGAAAAAGAAAGGACAGTGTACTGTATGTGTTTTTTTATGTGTGTGTGCGTGTGTGTGTGTGTGTGTAAGTAACTTTCAGAAGACATTTATAGATTACAGTTCAACAAATCGATGTAGATTCTGAGGGAAAGTTGTGCTTGGACCTTTGTCAAGGTTGATGCCACATTTCATTTTACACAAATGAAAACAGTGCTGTGAGGAGTAGAATTGCTGCCTGTACTGTGGATTGCACGGTTGTGTACCTTGCTGAATATTGGGGGTGCCAATATTCTGTCAATGTCTGTTGTGATTTTTACAGCCCTGTCTAAGACATTAAAGGCGAAACATACTTTACGCAAGTACGTGATTGCAGTCACTTCTAGCTATGCACTATCAATTTCATGCGTAGTTGCATTCCAGTCAGGCCACAATTCATAACATAACTGTGGCAAACACGCCTCTTGTTCACTGGGAAAGGAGTAAGCAGGAACCGGATTAGCAATCAACAAGACTTGTATTTCAACATAAAATGCAGAACTGAAACAAAACGACACACACGCACAGCGGCCGCATGCGTCTTTCTCTCTCTCTCAAATTGGCATCCCAGGCTCCTCTTTATCCCTCTACTGGCTTTTTGGGTTGATTCAGTTATGGGCTTCCATCGTTATGGTATGGCCACACCCTCCTCCTCATCACAACAATGTAAATACATGTTGTATTTCCAACTTTATCACAAGGGGCACTAACATACTGTTGTGAACTGTCCACTTCAACAGTGAGTTTTCTCTATCAAGTCAACAATTGTCAGGGCAGAGCAACAGTTTGAAGAGAATATTGTTGAGCGTGTAAGTTAAGGTGAATATATTTATAGCAACTAACCTAAATAATAAAAACACAGTATCACGTCAAGTCGAGTAATTTTTATTTATATTACGCCTTTCACTACACACATCATTTCAAAGCAGCTTTACAGAGGATCAGAAATTAACAAAAGATAAAACTGTAATATCTATGATGTCTTAGAGTCATCATTGTGTAGTTTGATGAAATACGATTGTGAATTGTATTTAAAATAAGTAATTAAATAATAATTGTATTTATAACCCCAGTGAGCAAGCCGAAGGCGACTGTGACAAGGAACACAAAACTCCATAAGATTATTAAAATAAGTAAGTGTTAAGGGTCAGTGTTTATACAAAGATTTTGGATGAACTGTAAGATTAATGACTAATGTCTTTGAAGTCCATCCTGGATTAACTGCTGAAGTTCACATATGGCACTTTTCCACTGCATGTTACGGTTCGACTTGACTTGACTCGACTCACTTTACTTTTCTGAGTTTTCTTTTCCACTGCTGTTTAGTGCCACCTCAAAGTGGGTAGGATTATAGACTGATAGTCAAGCGTGTAGTCCATCATTAGACCGACATGATGCAGGCAGAGATCAGTTAGGTGCATCGCAGTTCAACCTGGCCGGTAATTTCGGTGAGGTCTGTCCAAAGTCCAAAGTTCAGGCAATGGTATATGAAGTATCCCATGTCTTACTGTTGGAGTTGGCATCAGTTCATACTCTGAAGTCCATCATAATAGACCGAAGTGATGTTTGGCTGGCACCGGCTGCTAATAGTCATCATCATTCAGTGACACGTAGTAATGGAGTCCAAAACGAAGCAGGAATGGAGCTGGATCCAGCCGGTTCTGGTGACCTCAGAATAGGAGTCCAGACAGGGAAACAAATAAAATAATATTAGCATAGATGCCATTCAATTTATTGCAGAGTTATAGATCATGATCACTGTTTCGGGTTCTGGCAGACATAACTAAAGCAGCCTAATTGTGAGATGAAGGATAAATTAGGTGTATGCCTGGCTAAATAGATGAGTCTTTAGTCTAGACTTAAACTGCGTGAGTGTGTCTGCATCTTTCGAACCATTCAAAGCTTTGTATGTAGTTAACAGAACTTTACTAATTTTAGTAAACAAAATTTTAACAGGTAGCCAATGTTACAATGATAAAATGGGGCAAATATGATTATATTTCTTGGTTCTCATCAGCACTCTGGCTGCTGCATTCCAATTGAAATTTATTTATTGATCTTGCTAGAAATCCTCTCAGTAATGCATTACAATAATCTAGTCTTGACATCATGAACACATGAATTAGTTTTTCAGCTTTATATTTTAGCAGCTAATTTTGAGCGGTTTTTGGTCCAATAATTAGTACCTCTGTTTAGTAGAAATTGAGTAGAAGGACATTTCTGGCCATCCAATCTTTTATTTCATTGATACACTCTGCTAATTTGGAGAATTGTGAAATCTCATCAGGTTTTGATGAAATATAAAGCTGGGTATCATCGGCATAACAGTGTAAACTTATCCACGATTTCTGATAATATCTCCCAGGGCAAGCATATACAATTAGAAAAGCAGAGGCACTAAAACCGATCCCTGTGGCACTTCATACTTTACTTTTGTTTGGTTTGGCCATTCCTCATTTACAAAGACAAAGTGATAGCGATCTGCTAAATAGGACCTATACCATGCTAATGCAACTCCACAAATGCCAACATAATTCTTATTCCTATTCAAGAGAATGTAGTGATCTATCGTGTTGAATGCAGCACTATGATCAAAAAGTACCAGAAGAGAAATGCAGCCATGATCAGATGATAAGAACAAGTCATTTGTAACTCTGATAAGTGCAGTCTCTGTACTGTGATGAGGCCTAAATCCTGACTGAAATTGTTCATATATACTATTTCTCTGTAGAAATGTACATATTTGGGAAGATATTACCTTTTCTTGTATTTTCGACATAAATGGGAGATTTGAAATCGGTCTATAATTAGCCAGTTCTCCAGGATCAAGTTGTGGCTTCTTAATAAGCAGTTTGATAACTGCCATTTTAAAGTTTCTTGGGACATGTGCGCGTTGCTCTCTGTACTGCCCGCATCCAAAGCAGTATATAATGGCTTCTCTTTCTCACTGACCTCCACTAGCGCTCGGATGTGTGTCTCTAACTCATTAACCTTCTCCTTCAACTTAACTAATTCCTTACATTTATCACATGTGAATCCCTCACTGCTGACGGAAGATAAGGCTATTGTAAACATGGGACATGCAATGCAGGATGATATAACATGAGCGGATGCCATGACTTACCACAATTGTTTGTTGTTGTTGGTTGTTCCTGAGCGGTGAGGGTTTGAGCTCAATGTTAATCCATCTCGCAATTGTTTTGTTGTTGTTGGTTGTTCCTGAGCAGTGAGGGTTTGAGATCTACAGTATGTGAATTACCCATGCAATTGTTTGTTGTTGGTTGTTCTTAATAAGCTGTGCTTTGAGATCGATGCAATAATCCGTGTAACACAGAGGAGAAAAATGGGTGCACGCTGTAAAATGTGCACAGTTTAATAGTGATAAAAATATAAAACGGATGCACATGGAAAATGCACACAGTTGAATCGCGATAAGAGAATAATGCGGGGTAAACCCTGATGCACGCTGAAAAATGGCAGATGTTAAGAATTAAAGGCTGAAAGCAGATATATAACAATGCTAAAAAAGCTAGCAGGCTACAAACACAGACATGAGCTTGATGCCAGCAGCAACAGGTAAAATACACACAGATGAAACCCGAAACATGCAGTAAAATGATAAAGGATAAAAAGACAAATGTATGAGAATAAGAGTAAGCAATGCTAAGCAGGCTTCAAACGCTAGTGCATGCTGCCGTCAGGAACAGGGCAACCAAATGACGCTTTCTTTTTAAGATCACATTGCAAGAATGCACGTTATGTATGTTATGTACTGTACTGGCGCTGGCAGTGCGTTGGCAAAGCACTTGTATGTGTGTGCACGTACTTGCATCAAGTGTGTTTTTGGCCTAAGAAGGGACAACCCATTGAACAAACTGTATGTCTCTCCCTCACAGACTAATTTTCATTTGTGTCAAATTAAATGCAGCTCCTACCCTGTCTAATGTCTATGTCCAGTCTAAATTTCTTCAACTCTGGACAGACAAAGCGAATAAGCATGCAGAGAGAAAAACAGAGGGATTGAAAGGGAAGAGAGAAAGGACAGTGATGGGTAGATGGGGCGAAAAGCTCATTGGGATGCAGAGGATAGCCAGGCTGCAGGGGCACCCAGCTATTAAATCACATCCTCTCTCCCTCTGTCTCTCCCCATCTCGCTCTCTTCCCCTCTCTCTCTCTCTCTCTCTCTCTCTCTCTCTCTCTCTCTCTCTCTCTCTCTCTCTCTCTCTCGCTCTCTCTGTACCTGACATCTGATCTGTCACATCCTCTTGTTGAATACATCATGCCATGTCCTGCTTTCCATTAAACATCTCTACTTTCTTCTGTCTTTCTCTGATACAAGTAATCCCAACCTGTCTTCTGCAAACATAATCTGACACACTGATGAAGATGATGGTCCTTTACCTGTCTCTTTCAAATAAACCCTGTGCTTAACATGTATACAGTGTTGATAAGGGATCAGTTTATGTTGACCAGTGTCAAAAATTAACATCGATATTAAGGGGCAGTATTTTAACTTTGCAAGTTTTGGTGGTGTTTTGCCTTGGATGATTTCTGACCCTGATGCAGATGCATTAAATAGAGGTTGATCTGAAGTTAAATGCTAGCCTTCCAAATTGGCTGTTCTCTGAGTGTTATGATGTTCAAGCTATCTAGCCAATAGCCAAGCAGAGACACAACCCATTTAAAAACACTTACCCCAAATCTCCACACTAGTTTTTGCATACAGCCCTCTTTGTCATCTATCTCTGTGTGCCTCTCTCTCTCATTATTTGTGTATCTCACTCTCAGACAGAGAGAGAAAATAGATCTGGGAATTCTGAGATTGCATTGCTACTGAATCACATGCTATTATGCAAATTGAGGCTAAGAAAATCTCAAAATAATGTGGCATATCTCTGTTCATTAAGCACACGCATATTCTAGACTTCTTTCTCAAAATGTATAGTTTCACTGTTTATGCATTAATAAAGTTATTACACAAATAAAATGCACCTTTCATCAGTGACACACAGCATGTCATGCATGTATTCATACACAGCAGATTGTTATTCCACCACAAACAAGAGTTCCAAACTATATTTATTCTCCTGTTCCCACTTTCAACATTTCTTTCTTTTCTTTTTCTAAAACTAATATCACTCAATATTTTCTGAATTCAATGCAATTTAACTTGTTCAGTATTCTAGTTGATTTATATAAAAAAAGTATATATAATAAATATATTCTCTTATATGCTCATATATTCTGTATGATATAATTATGTCATGTGTATGTATTATAGATATGTCACTACATGCATGTGGGCCAATTGTGATTGCTTTAAGACAATATATTGGGAATATATTTTCAACTATTGTGCTGTCCTTTAATGTGATATGCTTTAATCGCAGTGGCCCATGCAGTCCTATTTAAGCCATGTTGCATTGTGAGTCTTTAGCACAAACCTGTCCATTGACTTTAATGGAGCAAAGATAGATGTCTATTGGACAAGAGGCTCCTAACACATCGTTTTGTGCCTACGGCTGGATGTCATGTTTCACAGGGAGTTTACGAGGGCATCATAAACTACCATGTGTATTAGAAAAAAACATCTGATTGTTTTTTGGACATTTAGCTTACAAACAAGCATCATATTTGTATTTGAAAAAACATCTGATTGTATTTGGCTTTCAATCAATGTAGTTTTGTTATCCTGCCTGCAAGCACATCTTCTCTATATGATGATTGGTTGAGCTCTGGTCACAACCCCATACCTCCACCATCCTTTGCACATTTTAAAATCCATCTCTTTCTTACTATAAGGTGGTCAACGCTAATGTAAGACACGTTTAAATGTGTTTTTGCATGCTTGTGCCATGGAGAAATGTTTCTAAATATGACTCACGTATTTGCAGTGATTTAATCTTTCACTGGTATTCAAAACTCCACTAGCATCTGAGCCCTTAATTGGACAAGATATTGTCTTTAATTATGTGACAAATTTGTTAGGGAAATAAAACACAAGCTTGGATTGCCTATATGACAATTTGCTGCATGACATTTATGCTTTTCTTGACAGCAGGAAATAAATTCTGTGTATCAACATTTTTAATTTATATTCTTGTGGGTTTTCTTGATGCTATTTGCAATTCATTGCAGCATGTATGAATTTTTACCAAAGGGTGACATTTAAAGTTGAAAATCCCTCTTTGGATGCCAACCCCTCTTTTACAGTAGATAATCTTCAGCCGTCATTGCAAGTGGAACGTTTTTGACATTCCGTCTCCTCTTCTGTCAGAATCTGGCACCAAAACTGTTGTTTACATTCAAACAATGACAGTCCATTTCAAAGTGGATTACAGTGGATAAGGGTGACACGTGGGAGTTAATTTCCATTTCTAGCCATAGTGAAAGGTCTGGGATGATGAGGATTCCGTCTGAGATTTTGTCTAAAGGGTCATGGTCTTCCTTGCTTTGTTTGGGAAGAAATGGAATTAAATTGTGAGCTTCTCCCCAGATCTCAATAGCTCTATAAGCAACTCAGACCTTCAGTGTCTATAGTGCACGGATGCCAAGAGTTCATTTTATGTCTTGCAATATAAACTGATTTAAACATAAATATATTGTCTTTGTTTGTGTTATAGGTGAACAGCTAGCTTTCAAACTGCTGCATGTGCCGGCAAATAAACAACCGTAACACCCACACACGCACTTTAAAGGATGTCATTTGTGAGCACTTCAGCTGGGATGCACAGATGTATGTTATTGGGGGTGTATTTTTTACCTGAACGCATTATGATTTATGCAGTGATGATAGGCTCAAATGGATATTCATATACACTCATGTTTGTCCTCCAATGAAATGGCATTCAAATTTTACATCACTTCAGATCACTGTAACCAGTCCCAAAGCCTCTGTATTTAACCCTTATAAATGAAACATGTCAAAACAGCAAGGGGTGGCCATATCATTCCTAAATATCCAATGGAGCTATGTGCACACTCAATGTAAACAAGCAGATGGAAGCCACACTAAGGCATGTTACACAACACATTGTAAGCAGCACGTTTTAATTTCACCACCCATATTAAAGGGACAGTTCACCGAAAAATGAGCATTATTTTACATCATCCACCCTCATGCCAAACCTGAATGGTTTTCTTTCTTCTTGTGGGGAACCCAAAAGTAGATGTTTGAGAGAATCTTAGCTGAATATACAGTAATTATAAGAATCTGACATGTAGAGCTGGACAGTGCACAGCATGCATCCAATTATTGCTTTGATTAATGTCCATCATAATCAGTGCACAGACCCATGGGCTTAAATGTTAGTCAATTAATATGCTAAACAGAGACTAAGAGGCCAAATATAGAAACGAAATATTTTTTACACTGGGTAAAATCATTTATAGGGTTTTAGCACACCAATTCTCTACTTTTCTAGACCACACCAATATTCAGATAAGCAGAGGTGATCCATGAGTTGAGATGATCTTAGCAAGTGAGTAACAATTTCTCTCCCAAATGTAATAATCTCATGCAGATAACAATTTAATATACCTAAGTGTTCACACCAGTAGAGCTCTGAAGCATCAGTGCATTTATTTATCCAGACAAGTAATGGAAAATCTATATTTCATATATGAAAGTGTCATAAATATTTGATAACAATTCCACTGATTCCGGTTTAGCTTCAGCCATATCCACGTCATGCTTTGAAATGAGACAAAGTAATAGAATTGTGTCAGATGAGGGTGTATCCTTTTTATGATGTCATTTGGATTTGGATTTGAAATTTGTATGCAGACAGCAACAGATAGAATAAGAGACATGCATCTGAGTTTGGAACTGTGTGCCCAAGATGGGGCACTGCATTAAGCCTGATAATTCAAAGTAAAAGTGTGGGAAAATGTCATGGCATGCCCTTGAGGAATATCAATGACTTCGGGGCCATGTGGCAGTAGGCTGAGAGTGGAGAGCCAGGCTTTACAGCCATGTGAGCAACAGTGATCAATCCCTCTCAGTATCACAGCTTGCTTACCCAGGGTGCTTTGTGTTATCATTGACTTGCATTCAGTCCTTTACCTTGGGCATACGCACAACACACATGTACATACAGAAGTCGAATGGTTTCTTCAAGTATTGATCTGTAGGCCGCCCACATTTCCATCACATCTGAAGAGCAAGTGGCATATTGAACTGAGCTACACTTCTGTATGGTTCTGGATCTCTGGCATCAAGTATTTCTCATTCAATTGAGTATGCTCTTATGGTTAAAGGTTTGGACAGGCACTGGGTCTTATTCACTAACTGTTAATACATTGCACATGATGCATGAATACATATTTATGCATAAAACCTTTGTGTGTATGTTTACATGCAGAAATCATGATTCATAAATAATTTTTCACTTACAATTGTTCAAATTTTAGGATACAATTTAGTAACAATTCAAACCACATGCATTGCAATAATCACACATTTCTGGTGGCCTTGAAAACATGCAACATGGAATATGTTTAGTTGATATGGTCTATATTATTATTATTAATTAAAGAGCTAATTTATCCTAAAATAAGTCTTAAAATAAGAGTAAACAAAAATGAAGTATGTTATGACCCAATCTGGACTAGGATTGTTTTGAAAACACTTAGCTTTAATATAAGGCAAGAGCACATCTTTAGAAATGTCTACATTTATATATTAAATATATAGGGAGATCTACAGTATATGAATATATGAAGTGAATATTATGCTAATTACTAACTTTGGAATCAGGCTCTCTCATAAAGACGGTGTACTGTACATTCTAGATCCATTCATTCTTGTATGATGATAAGAACAAATTTACACCAATCAGCCACAACAAAAACCGCCTGCCTTATATTGTGTAGGTCCCCCACATGCTGCCAAAACAGTGCCAACCCGCATTTCAGAATAGCATTCTGATATGCTATTCTTTTCACTTAAATTGTACAGAGTGGTTATCTGAGTTACCATGGCACTATTCTGATAATTAATGAGATTATCTTATCAGCCAATCATGTGGCAGCAGTGCATAAAATCAATCAGTTATGGGTCAGGAGCTTCAGTATGTTCACATCAACCATCAGCATGGGGAAAAATGTGATCTCAGGGATTTGGACCATGGCATGATTGTTGGTGCCAGACGGGCATGTTTGAGTATTTTTGTATCTGCTGATCAGATTTTCACACAACAGTCCCTAGACTTTACTCTGGATGGGGCCTGTGGTGATGGGGGTGTGGCCAAGCAACATCTGTGGAGAGCGAGGCCGAGAGAGTGAATGTAGGAAGGGTTGTAACATGTGGGAGATCACCTCTAACTGCTGATTTGTGTTTATAGTGAGAGCGGAGAGTGATTTAAAGGGTGATCCAGACTGCCAGAGGGGAGAGAGCCGAGGCAGAATGCATGTGTCAGTGCGGCGAGTATTTGAGTTTTAAGATTTTTAGTTTGACAAAATAAAAGTACCTTTTGAGTTTTATTTGCCATCTCCCGCTTCCTCCTTGAGATAATTAAGAATTTTTGCCACATTGCCAAAAACAAAAAACATCCAGTGAGTGGTAGTTCTGTGGACAGAAATGCCTTGTTGATGAGAGAGGTCAACAGAGAATGGCCAGACTGGTTCGAGCTGACAGAGTCTACGGTAACTCAGATAACCGCTCTGTACAATTGTGTTGAGAAGAATATAATCTCATAATGCTATTCTGAGATGTGGGTTGGCGCTGTTTTGATGGCACGAGGGTGACCTACACAATATTAGGCAGGTGGTTTTTATGTTGTGGCTGATCGGTGTATATGCATTACACACCTTTTGTTAAATCCATTGGAAGTAAAAACACTAATTTGCTATTAGCAGCAAATGAGACCCACCCTCACGTCTGTCAGTACTGGTCATTAGTGTTTTGTATCATTGCTATAATCATCTGATGTTTGTATGTGGAGAATCAGAGACAATCCTTTAATTTCCTTGATCTATTTGCATTAATATTTGCTGAACTATAGCTGTTGTATTTTCTTTACACAGTTACTTGTCCAGTGAACGACGTGCTAACAGCCTCCACTGGGATAATTCTGAGTCAGTCACCTGGCTACAGCCTCCCGCATTTTGAGTCCTGCTCTTGGGTGGTGAAGGTGGAGTCGGGTTACAACATCACATTCAATGTTGAAAACTTCCAGACCAGCAGGCAGTTTGATGAACTGGAGATCTATGATGGTGAGAGGCAATATCGCAATAATCCCAAAATTATTTTAAGGAGTGTTTCATGTGAATCATGTGATGATGATAATAATAATTATTATTCTTATTAGTAGCAGCAGCAGTAGCAGTATTGTAGTTGTTGTTATATTTATTATTATCATTATTTTAACATTATTTATTTGTTGTTGTTGTGACAGGTTGATAATCAATTGAATCAGATTAAATCAAGGAACAAAAATCATAGTGACACTGGTCACAAAAATCTAATTTTCTTCTCCTTCCAATACAATTACTGACAAACAGCTTGCAGGCCACCTTGATTTATTGGACAAGATAGACATTTGAAGAGAGGCCAAGAGGGATGACCCTTGCTTTTACACAGTCAACACCTTTTGTAAAAGACAAAGGAAATTGCTTTAGCCAACAGGGGTCTGTTCAGTGTCACGCTTAGGTCAGTGGCTGTACTGGGTCAAAGTGATCCCATTTAGACTGGGATCAGAAACTGGATTACTGGTCAGAAGGGTCATCTCTTTTAAGACAGCAAGCATGCAAGCAAGAAAGAAAGAGAGAAAGAAAGTCATCCAAAAAAATCACTTTGCATTTCATTTGATTATCATTTATTTATTTTTATGTAACATGAGATATAGCACATGCTATTTAAGAATATGGCCAATAAAAGATGCTTGCTAATGTTAAAGTATAAGGGAATAGTGTTGAAAAAAAGCATTTAAATGTAATGCTTATATATTGTGATGGCTTTTATTTTGGATGTTTTCTGAAAGTTTAATATAACAAACTTTCAGAAAACATCCAAAATAAAAGATTGGAAAGCCCAACAGCATTATTTATCCCTCGCCTTAATGATAATCATTTTCAATCCATACATTCTGAATTGTTAAAAATAGCTAAATCTTTGGGTAAAATAAGACTTAAATGATAGCAGTGTCTCACTGAATCAGATTGTGCTACACAACCTTTTTCCAAGGCTGACAAAGTACCTATGCTTCTCTGCGTATTTGCATGTCATCTGGGAGCAGTGTGAGCTCTCCTAAGGGGAGCCGGCATACTCAGTGCTGATTACGATTTCAACTCCCTTGGCACTATGAAGCACATTTTGCTGTTCTCAATGTGCCAAAGCCAGCCAGATCACACCAGATCCCTTTACTGCCCTGCAGCTTGGCCCAGGCACTAACAATGCATCTGGAACAGCCTTTAAAATACGCACAGCTCTCTCTGGGCTGAATCAGAGTTCAGTTGATCCCAAATCACTGTTAGTGACAGTTATGTAAGGAGCCCTTTCACTCAGCATTAACTGTGCGATGCAAATACTAATTTGTGACAGAAATGAAGCGGTGGTGGGACTGCTGGTTGTAAACATGTCAATTTTAAGTTTGTAAGATTTGAGGCTACTGGTTGTGGCAGGAAGTGATAGGAGTGGAAAAATATAAATTTGTATTTACGTACATATATGTGCCATGATCAGTTGCCCAAGGAAGTGAGAAGTGCTGCTGAGTTCATTTAAACTCGTTGTATGTATATTACAGAGCAGATGTTTCATACCACCAACATAGAGCATGTTAGATTCATTAATTTTAAACAATAGGTCAAACATATAGTACATTTCTGCACATACAGGTACATATAAGGATACATCAGTCAAAAGTTTTGACACACCTATTCATTATTTATTATTGTTGTTTTTTTGCATTTTAAAATATTAGAAAAAATCTTGATGTATAGGGATTATTATGTAGTGACATTTTATTTATAATTTTTTTTTATATTGTTGGTATTTTATATATATATATATATATATATATATATATATATATATACTAGTATCAGTGATCAATTTTTATATATATGCATTGAACTGTTATATGAGCATATCACACTGAATCATGCTATATGGCCCTACATCAGCACTGCTGTGATTTGGCCAGGGCGAGTGTCATAGGTAATCACAGCAGTGCTGATTTAGGGCCATATAGCATGATTGCGAGTGTGATATTGCTTATATACAACAGTTCAATGCACAAGTACATTTAAAAAAATTAGGAAAAACTGAGTACAGTCATTAAAACACATTTGTGCTTGGAACTACTTTATTACATGGCGGATCAGAATCTGCCATTGCTGGTTCAAAACAAATGATGTGTCCAAGCCTCCGTTAGTAATTCAAAAATGTCACTTCTGAAATAGTATTGCATTAGTGCTCATGGAACATCTCTCGTCCAATCAGATTCGAGGACAGGAACAAACTGTTGTATATGTGTATTTGTATATATAGAAATTAAACTGTTTTATATTTAAGCTTCTTAAAAGTACAATTCTTTGAATAGGTAACAACTTTGCACATACTAAGTATTCTGCTGTTTTTATAAACAGCACTGAAGGAGTTCTCATGTGTGCTGGGAACTTGTGTTCTGCTTTTCCTTCATTATCCAGTCTAACTAATCCATAAAAAAGAAATACAGTTAGTTTAGTTAGTTTTTAAGAACATGAGAAAGATACAAACGTTTGACTGGTAGTGCACTTGTGTCACAACTCTTTGCTTTGGTATTACCTGTAGGTCCCTCGAGACAGAGTCCGCTGCTTATTTCTCTGAGTGGGAACTTTTCATCTCCCCTCAGTATTACCAGTTCGTCAAACAAGGTTTATCTGCACTGGTCCTTTGATCACACCTCCAGCCACAAGGGTTTTCGTATCCGCTACTCAGGTAAGCATTGAAACACATCATCAAATCACTCCAGCACTGGCAGACATTGCAAAATTTAATTTGGATTTCCCCAAGCGAATGCTTGCTGCACCACTATTTGCCACTGGCATTTGCAAAAAAAAAATAAAAAATGTAAAGGAATCACTGCACCATGCTATCAATAATTTATAGAGCGGTTTCATATCCTACCAATGGCATTATTCTGAATTATACATTACCCTGTAAATATTTAAAAATGTCTGTATACTCCTAATCATTAGCATTACAGAAGAATGAATAATCACCCCTTCATCTCGCTCATCAGGGTCCCTTCTCTCTTCATCATCTTGTTTAGCTTTTTTTGCTCACTCCACACATGATGGATTTTTGATATAGGACTCTGTGACAGTCTGGCTTAGCAGCAGCAGAACACCTAGGTTTCCCTCTTCAATATGGTTTTCCTTCTGTAGTGATACCTCTGTAGGACAAAAACAGATGGTGGGACAGACTCAAAGCTGTGTACTGTTTTCTTTCTCAATCCATCTTTCATCTCCACAGGCTATTACTTCATCATCTGTAGCGGGTTCCTGCTCTTTTCCCTCTCCCTCTTCATATGTTTCTCTTTTCTTTCTTTTTTATCTGTTGACCTTTTCCTTTCACTCTCACTCTCACCTGTGTGTGGTTTGGTGAATGATTTGCTTTGAGTGGTGTGAAGGCCCCTTTTCAGAAAAAGAGTAGAAGAAAAGGGCAGATTAAGAGCTAAAGATTGACAACAATGTAGGAGTAAGCGTAGTTCTTGCAGGAAGATCTCGGGATTCATTTATCAGTTATCACATCCAATCACAATACAGCCTCTGCTTTTTAAAGCTACACTATGTAATTTATTTTTTTTTTTTAAATAACAAAATGTTATTAATGAGAGAGTGCAAGAAAAATCCTTTTTCCAAACCATGTCTTTACCCAAATACACTTTGATATACCTATAATAAAGATTTATATTTTAGAGCTGTTGGGACAGATTTCACACGAAATTGCATACATACATCATTCGCCTGTGCGTGTTCACGTCATATCCGTACACAGCGGAAATAAGTTCTTCCTACTGTAGTGCGTGTATGGTGTGGGAATAGCGTGAAGCTGAATGTTTGTTGTCACAACGAATGTGAAATTATTGACCATGGATCATTCAAAACGGCAAACTTACGGGGAATCACTGGTGGTAAAAACAAAGAAATCCAGAACTGAGCAGAGTCTACAAGCAAAAAGGGAAAGCGACAGTGTCCGTAATAAATCCAGAATCAACATCGGCTTGGCTTTTCAGAAGTGGTGACAACTCCGAGATCTGAAAGGAGTTAAAAGCAACCAAGAAATGAATAATTTCACTTGCTAGCATACGTGTGTTTTTTTCTTTATTATGGCAATAATTTATATAAATAAATCCTTTAGTACTAGGCTTGCCAAGGACATGTGAGTCTTAAAAGGATGTAAACCACTAGTTGGTAACAATGACAATCTATAAATTAGTTACTAGCGCATTTTGCCAGAATAACCTGCAGTTTTACAACATTTGATCTTATCAGACTAGCGATCGTTATGTCTAATGTTAATGAACTTTGCCAACATTTTGTAACATCATTTATTTAAAAATATAAATGTTTCCAATATGTCAAAACAACAGCAAAAGATATGGCACTTACCTGCTCAGATTACATGTTTCTTTGATTATTTATTTGTCCATTCTCTCTGATAAGATGTTCTATATCCATGTGTACACTGGTGCCTCATACCACATTCATCTGTGCAAAGGAGCAGAGCCAAAGCACAACTTGCGTCATTACCAAAACAATGTTCTTCTGCAAGATGGATGCAGTTTTATTTTGTAACCGCTAGAGGGCCAAAAGTTACATTGCATAGCTTTAAGCCTGCCAGGTGCATCTCATTGTTCACATACTTCCGTATTTTCACTCACGTGCATGTGAGTGAAACACACATCATGTTACACGCAATGCCTCCCTTCTCCAAGCAGTAGTTGCTTCATGTTGAAGGATCACTCACCTTGATGTTACTAGCTGTCACGCTCGTCATCAGCCATTCTCATTCAGGAAAATACGCTAAGTTCTCAGTCTATTCTTCTTTTGGGGAAAAATCCTCAATGCAAATAGCTGTAGTAGATGGGTTTCAGGTTTTCTGCTTCCAGTGTTCTCAATCATCTGTTCATCTTAAGCTTCATAATGCATCAATATTGCTTCAAATGGCAATATACATGTTACTAGAGGATTTGGTTCTCACCGAACATGTTTGATAATTGTACGTTTCACAGCACGGCATCTGTGCTACTCGGGCACCTGAGCACATTTCTCAAATGTTACCACAGCGTTTGCACTCCTGAGCATTCTCCTTGGGGAAGTAGGTTCCAATATGAATGCACATCCTTATACACAAGTACTTCAGTGTATAAGGTCCAATCATCCATCAATATGACGCTTCTTGCATTGTTTCTTCACTCCTATCGCAGGTCAAATCACGCTGTGTTTTCTTTTCTCATAAATCCTAATTTTCTTAAAGGAAAATCATCATCATTGCTATGTGTCCTCTGACACCTGGTGGGAGGCATTGCTCATTACATTTCTGTATTTCATTAAAAGCAACAATGAAGGTTGTGCTTTAATACAAGAAATGATCAAATCAAGATATTATTTCCATATCTATCTGTGTCACGTTTCATTTATGAGAGTCTAATGTCATCATTACAGTGGAGAGATATGTAATACCATGGGTCACTGAAACTATATATAATTTTATTGTATAGGACCACAAAGACTTCTAAACAAAGGGGTCTCTCTACACTATGGAGATTTTTTTCACTAACGTTTGAATTACAAGCTTCATTACTCAAATTTCTGTATACAGTTCATTTCTGCATCTTCTGGTCAAAACATAAGATCCCCACTCATGCTCTCTACATTATTTCATCAACATATGTGTTTTCTACATGGGCTCGTGGTCGCCTTATCTGGGGCTCATACGCAAAACGTCTTTTGTCCTCCAGCAGGGGTACTGCACAAACAACTTCCCCCTTATAGTAGGGCTCAAACGCAAACGTAATTTGTCCTTTTGCTGGGGTATTTCATGGATGACGTCCCTCTTATCGTAGAGCTCAAACAGAAAAGAAAAAAAAAGTTGTGCATTGCACAACCATGCCTGCCTTTTGCATGGGCCAATCTAAGCAATGTCTCATTCACAAGCATAGTTTACCCTTCTGCAAAGATATTGTACAAACAAGGCTCACCCATTCACAGGGGCTCTGCAATTCTCATAAGCTAGACTACCCTTCTGTAGGGTATGGCACAATAGTAGCATGTCACCCAGCCTTGGCTGATGTTTGCATCATTAATTTACATTTCTAATTTACATTAGGTCCTAATTTATTTTGGGGTAAGCTGTGCTCCCCTGCCATCATCGCCACTGGCAGGATCTGATGGTTTAAGAAGCATCAAAGCCCTGAACTGTAGTATGGGGCTTACGCCAAATTATATAAGTATCTTTTCGTTCACATTATTCCAATAATCTTGATTCTTTCTGATAGAAATATAAGCGTTAGTGTAGTTCTATCAGGAATATCTTGGAATTCATTCATCAGGCATCACCATCCATCCATCCATCCATCCATCGTCAACCGCTTATCCTGTGTACAGGGTCGTGGGGGGCTGGAGCCTATCCCAGCTAACATTGGGCGAAAGGCGGGGGACACCCTGGACAGGTCGCCAGTCCATCGCAGCATCAGGCATCACATCCAATAATAATAAAGCTTCCACTTTATAAGCCTGCCAGGTGCCTCTCATTGTTCGCATACTTCCATGTTTTCACACCACATCCCACCCCATCACCGCCAGTTTAGGTCCCACCCTGGGCGGGTATAAGTTCCGCTCCCCTTTCTTTCATCGCCTCCGGCAGGATCTGATGGTTCATTTTCATGCAGCTTCGGAGTGCTGAACCGTAGACTGGTCGTGACGCCAAATTATCAATAATCTTTTAGTTCATATTCTCGAGTATTTCTGATAGAAATAAATTCACTGCTTGGAGAAAGATGGATGCAATGATGGCATGCAAATTTGTTGTCATTTTTTGACATTATTAAAAGCAAAAACTGTCCAAATCTGTCCATTATCTATCATTTCCACTGTTGTGCTAATAGATGAGATGCTGGGGAAAACAATTAAAAAGTCTGCCTCCTTGATGTGATTGTTAAAAATATTTTTGTCTTGTAAAACTTGCAGTTTGTTGTTTCCATTGTATTGCATTACTGCATTATGTTTTTTTTTTTGTTGTTGTTGCTTTGTCTTTGCCCTACAGTTCTACCCTTTATCTCTACCATTAACATCTTACACTTTCTGTGAATAACTAAAGTCTTAAAAGGGATACGTTTTTTTACAATACAATGAAAGTGAATGGTGACTGAAGCTGTCAGATATGGCTAACATTTCCTTTTGTGTTCCACAGAAGAATGTAAGTTATATTGGAACAGTTTGAAATTACATGATGGTGAGAAAATAATGAAATAATTTTCATTTTTGGGTGAACTAACCCTTTAAGGGTCATTCACACAAGAGACGTTCTTGCATTCCGTCTACACTATTTGTTTTAATTTCTGGTAAAAGTATACTTCCACCAGTTGGACATTGTTGGCTGTTGCATTGCCATTTATATTTATTTATTTATTTTTTGCACCATTGAGTGCCACCTTTTAGAAAAGTCAGTTCCACTGATGTGCCCTGAGACTTCTGCATTCTGATCCATTATATTGTGTTTCTGTGTAACTGAGGGAAAGAGAGAGAGGAAGCAAAAAAGTGGCAGGTTAAAGATTACTAGCAACAAATGAACTGATTGGGTGGAAAGAGGTACACAATTGTGGCATGTTTTTATTTTTCCAGGGAGGGAACAACAGAATGACTGGTTAATGTATGTTTCACAAAGTAGTCAAGGGAGATGGTAACATTTTAGCTAAGCCTTCTCTTATGGCCAGACCTCTAAGGCCAACAATCAATAGCAGTCTTTTTAGCTGTTTAGAGGGCATAAGCTGCTTCATTACATGAGTTATGACATACTACAAAAACTGCCTGCTCAACTCTAAACCATTTAAACAATCAGTGGAGATTGATTTAAAGTTTTACAATATGATGGTTAAATTTTCAAATGTGTCTATTATCTATAATCTCCACTGTCCGTTCTAATGAATGAGAGGCTGGGAAAATTTTTGGCCTCAATAGTGTGATCGTGAAAAAGATTTGTGCTTGGTTTGTCATTTCTTGACTTTTAACGTTTTTGTTTTTTTTCAGTCTTAATCCTATAGTGGGTTATATTTCACCAATTTCTGTTTGGAGCCTTGAAGTCCCCATGAAATGCCTTGATGAGCTCAGTTTTCTTTCCTGTCTTAACCTATTTCCTATTGAAACAGGAACTTTTGGCAGAAATATCAAAGGGCTCCTCCCTTGTTATGCTTTAAAAGCCTGTAGGCTTTAGTTTACATCACAGCCAAGAACTATGATTTGCAACTTGCTATTTCTATTTGTTGTCAGGTGAGAAGAAAGGGGCATTCTCATTCAAGAAAGAATTTTATTGGACAAAAATTTTGAAATATTTTGAATGGTTGATACAGTATGTTTAGAGGTGTGACATGCTAAACTCCATCTAAAACTCTTTTAAACAGCATTTTTGATCATTATTTTATAATCATACACATGAAGCTTTTATGTCTTTTTGATCATTGACAGACTACAGTACATGTTTTATTATTATTATTTACTTTTAAAAACCCATTTGTAACATCACAGGATCATTTAATAACTGCAGGCAAAAAGGTTATTAGAAATATGAAAAAAACTTAAAATAAAGGAGCTAAGATTTCTTTGGACATGTTATCTTATATCCATTCACCCCATTCAGGATCCTGTTTTTAGGTCTGATTGTTCATTTTAATATCTACTAAAAGTTAGTCTTGTCATTTTATTTAATTTTTTTAAGATTATAGATTGTCTCAAATCTAATATAAATGGATTAAAAAACGCTAAAGTCTAGTTTAAGGGACTTAAAGTCTTCAAGGTCTGTTCACACAGGACAGGTTCTTGTTTTATTGTTTTTCTATGTACATACAGTATAAGTCAGATGGATGTCTTTACCTGTTGTGTTGCACCTCACTGTTTTTTCAGCATCTCCCGGCATGAGCAGCATGTTTCCAAGACTCCGTGCTGAATACAGTGCTGGATATAGTGACTAAAAATGGCATTTTTAAAAGTTGTTCTTAAATAAAATGCAGAAAATATAAATGTTGTTAATCTAGTCCCGTCAAGCTCAACACAACTATGTAAGTGTCTGCTCACTGTTTCGACAATTCACCCTAACTCCACCTTTATTTCTACGATTTCTATCTTATATTAATTAACCTCCATTAATTAAATAGTCCAGGATGTACCTTGCTTAAGACCTTTTATTATGGACCACAAGCCAAACATCATTATCTGTAATATTTTTAAAGGATTATATAATAAATTTAACACATGAAATAGAATATCCTATAATCTGGTCATGTTGCTTAATAATGTGACAAATTGCATTCCTGCCCCATTTCCTCCTCTGGTTTCCCATATCATTTCAGTCACTTTCGTTCTCTTGTTTGATCTACAACATGAACATCCTTTCTAAGATCTGCATGCATACTCCTCTTGTGCCATAGGGGATATTGTGGCCTGGATTGGATGTGCCAACCAGCATAACTTTGTATAATTACTCTTTGCTCTATTCTGAATTACCATTTAGGCAGACAAATATTTGACAAGTGTACACAAAAGGATAGATTGTTTGTCATTATGCATCCATCATTATAGCCTTATTTGAGTACCCAATTCAATATTGTACACATCTTTTTAATCAGTCATCTGCTCCTGGCTACATTAATGTTCACTGTATCCAGTAAACAGAATGAGGAATTGGAAAGCAATAAAAGATGGAGCAGCAGATTTCCATAGAGCATAGACAGATGTGTTTTTGACTTCTATGTGTGTTTTTAAATGATTGTTCTACAGCGGCATACTGCAGCACCCCATACCCTCCCGTGAATGGCTCTGTACACAGCCAGACAGGCACAAAGCTGGGAAGCACCTTGCGCTTCAACTGCGACCGAGGCTTCAACCTGATTGGCCAGAGCACTGCCACCTGTACTCGAACCCCACAGGGCATCTACCAATGGAATGCTCCAGTGCCGCTTTGCCAAGGTGAGTCTGAAAATGTTGTTAAAGACACCTTGCATAAAGTCTGGAGGCTATTAACCGCCCCTCCTTCCTCTGTGACTCCCCGCTCCTCTTCAATCATCTCAGAACTTTGTCTGCGATAGACCAGCACCACTGAAGCTAATTCTGTATTCCATCAATGTTTAGGGCTTGGCTGCATCTGTCAAATTGCTCATCACAATAAATGGGTTGGCCAGGAGCCATAGCTGCGAGATTATTGCTAATGTGCTGTCCAGGGGGAAGAGTCTCCACAGAAAGATGCAGTTACCTAAAGGAGGGGCCTCCACAGAGTGCACCTTTTTGCAGTCTCACAAGAACTGTTTTATCATCTCTACCTGACTAACGAAGGCCTCAAGTATGAGAGAGGTGGATTTCAGTTTGACAGGGAATGTACATGGTGCCTCAGGCCAAGAGCCTCTGAGCAATCCCTCTGCTCTAGTAGAACACTAAAAATGCTCTAGAGACTATAGAGAACTGTATGGGTAGTTTTGATGTTGTCAACATTGTGGCCTTAAGCACGGCTTTTTATAATCCCAGGTTGATCCAGGGGGATGTCCCTGTAATGTCCCTTTAGGTGAACCACAAGCCACTTTGGATAAGTGCAATTAAAGGAGGCAGAACTATGACAACTCAAACTTTATTAATGCATGTCATCATTTTGTTGGTGCTCTCCATTAAATGGATATTTCACCCAAAAAATGAAAATTCTCTCATGCCATCACAAATGTGTTTGACTTTCTGCAGAACACAAAAATGAAGAATGTCAGAAGAATATCTCAGCTATGTTGCTCCTCGGAATGGTGACCAGAACTCAGATGGTCCAAAAATGACATAAAGGAGGAATGGAAGTAATCCATATGACTCCAGTGGTTAAATTCATATCTTCTGATTAACCACTGGAATCTTATGGACTTCTTTTATACTGCCTTTTGGGCTTTCACCATTCTGGAAACCATTCTTTTGCATTGTGAGGACCAACAGACCTGAAACTTTATTTAAAAAAGTCTCTGTTTGTGTTTTGCAGAAGAAAGAAAGTCATACACATCTGGGATGTATGAGGGTGACTAAATGATGACAGAATTTTCATTGAGTTAACTACGCCTTTAAGTGATAATCAAACAATCTGAAAACCAGTCATGTCAGAAGACATTTATTTTTATTATATTGTTTTTGCAATTACTTCTAATCAGTTGGTCCCAAGGCCATTTTTAGTGGATATATGATGTCAGTTACAAGGTGTCCTAGCAGAGTAGCCATAGTTGTAGTACTTTTGTATTGTCTCGCTGGTGAGTTTAGGATTCTCATGATGTGGCTCACACCAGCAGCTCTAAATGGTGCAGGAAGCACCAGGCATGCTCTGTGTTTCCATGCCCAGATGTAATCTCCATCTTGAATTGAGCCCTGTTCTCTAGCAGCATGCTGCTTTTGTTGTGTTCACTTAGTGTATTTACCCTGACTGTTCTTTGAAGTGTAATGGCGAAAATAAATATCCAGTTTCCTTGGGGTTTTGTGAAAACATACTTGAGCAAGCCTCCCTGTCTTTCTTTCTCTCAGTTGTGTCCTGTGGGATGCCCATTGCTCCGGTGAATGGCACTATCGTCGGGGAGCACTTAACTGTTGGCTATAGGGTCACGTTCTCTTGCAACCCTGGTTTCCGACTGGCTAACACTCAACCAGTGTCAACGGTTTGCCAAGAGTCAGGGAGATGGAGCACGATCGAGACCCGCCCTCGCTGTGTCCGTGAGTTAATGAGCCAGTTTTAAGTCTTATTTACTGTTTTCGATAAAAAGAAAAAGTGTGATGTCTTATCTTTGAATTAGAACAGTATATAAATCTAAGAAAACTTTTGATATGACTAACATAGATCCCCTGTCTCACACTCAGCTGTTACCTGCCCTGACATCGGCCACTCTGCAGTGGATCATGGGAGATGGAGACTTATCTACGGCATGCAGAATAAATATGAGGCCATGATGATGCTGACCTGTGACCCTGGATATTTCTACAAGGGGCAAAGGGTCATCCGTTGCCAGGCTAACGGCACATGGGATTACCCTCAACCCAGAACGTACTGTGAAAGTGAGTATATCAGTCTTTAAAATATATAGGTCAAAAATACAGCATGTTTCAAGATTATTATGAGGTATTTTGTTTTCTTTTTTTTTTCTTTCTGTTATATGCATAGACCCTAAATACAAATTAATCTCCACTTTTGGAAGTTCATATACCTAATGAACATATATGTATCAATGTTCCTTTTCATTTAAAATAACTTAACTTTATTGAGTAATTTTGCATGCCAATTATGTTATAGGTAAGCAAATTAAATAAATTATATAAAAATAATGATAATTAAAAAGAAATGCTGATATCTAATTTATTATTTTCTGCATATTTAAAAAAACACACACAAAATGATATTTTTATATATATATATATATATATATATATATATATATATATATATATTTTCAAAATCTCATTTTGTGTGTGTTTTTTTTCCCAAAATATATATTATTATTCATTTGTGTTTACCCAGTTATATCATGTGGGGACCTTGGCACTCCTCCGAATGGGAATAAGATAGGAACATTGACTGTATATGGAGCTACAGCAATTTTTTCCTGTAACACTGGGTATACTCTGGTGGGCTCCAGAGTGAGAGAGTGCATGTCCAACGGCCTGTGGAGTGGAGCTGAGGTCCAGTGTCTTGGTTGGTATTTTCTATTCCAAACTGGAGAAAATATTACATCTTGCAACTCTATGTGCTCAGTATGATTATGTCCATGTCCAATGTTTTCCTTCATTAGCTGGACACTGTGGCACACCTGAGCCTATTGTGAATGGTCAGATAATTGGAGAAAACTACAACTACAGAGGTAGTGTTGTTTACCAATGTAATCCTGGATTCCGACTTATTGGTGTGTCAGTCCGCATCTGTGAGCAGGACCACCGCTGGTCTGGAAAGACTCCTGTCTGTGTCTGTAAGTGACAGTTAAATAGCCAATATATATTTTTATACCCCTTTGTCAAGTTTTGTGACTGTAAAGAGTAAATACATGTTTATATAGGATTAATATTTGGCCCTTGTGTTATTTAGCTATCACCTGTGGACATCCAGGCACCCCTGGTAATGGTGTGACTCAGGGAACGCAGTTTAACCTGAACGACATTGTGCGTTTTTCCTGCAACCCTGGTTATGTTCTGCAGGGAGCGATCAAGTCTCACTGCCAGCCAAATGGCCAGTGGAGCAACACTGTACCCAGGTGCAAAAGTAAGTCCTGCAGCTTCATCAGCAGCTATTAAAATTGTGTATGGGTTTTGTGTGAATAGCACTTTGTGCCACTTTAGAACAACTTAACTGCTCTATTCAACTCAGCTCTATAACAGCATAGTGCAGAACAAGAGCAAATGTTCTAATATAGAGTTCTTTGCAAAGAATAAAATAACCAAAGTAAAAAAAAAAATAAATGGACTTTAAATAACAATAATTAAGGGTTTTCATTGAAAGACTGATTTTGAGAACAAAAGTAGGGTAAGCACACTAAGGAATTGTTTACATATAAATAATAAATCCTAAGGAGGCGTTCACATCAAATGTGTTTATGCGTCACAATAAGAGATAGACCCTACGCAACAACTGGAACAGAATGCAACTGCCTCGAGACACATTTTTAAAAGTTTAAATGACATCTTAAAAATGTGGTGCTCCTGAAGAAAATGCTGAAAAAGCAGTGAGAAATGGCTCATTGATCAAATATGTCCGTCTAGCCCATGTAGATATACAGGTGCTGGTCATATAATTAGAATATCATCAAAAAGTTGATTTATTTCATTAATTCCATTAAAAAAGTGAAACTTAGATTTTATATTCATTCATTACACACAGACTGATATATTTCAAATGTTTATTTCATTTAATTGTGATGATTAAAACTGACAACTAATGAAAATCCCAAATTCAGTATCTCCGAAAATTAGAATATTAATTAAGACCAATACAAAAAAAGGATTTTTAGACATGTTGGCCAACTGAAAAGTATGAACATGAAAAGTATGAGCATGTTCAGCACTCAATACTTAGTTGGGGCTCCTTTCGCCTGAATTACTGCAGAAATGCGGCGTGGCATGGAGTCGATCAGTCTGTGGCACTGCTCGGGTGTTATGAGAGCCCAGGTTGCTCTGATAGTGGCCTTCAGCTCTTCTGCATTGTTGGGTCTGGTGTATCGCATCTTTCTCTTCACATTACCCCATAGATTTTCTATAGGGTTAAGGTCAGGCGAGTTTGCTGGCCAATTAAGAACAGGGACACCATGGTCCTTAAACCAGGTACTGGTAGCTTTGTCCTGTTGGAAAATGAAATCTGCATCTCCATAAAGTTGGTCAGCAGCAGGAAGCATGAAGTGCTCTAAAACTTCCTGGTAGACGGCTGCGTTGACCTTGGACCTCAGAAATCACAGTGGACCAACACCAGCAGATGACATGGCACCCCAAACCAACACAGACTGTGGAAACTTTACACTGGACTTAAAGCAACGTGGACTCTGTGCCTCTCCTCTCTTCCTCCAGACTCTGGGACCTTTATTTCCAAAGGAAATGCAAAATTTACTTTTATCAGAGAACATAACTTTGGACCACTCAGCCGCAGTCCAGTCCTTTTTGTGTTCTGACGCTGTGTCTTGTTCAAGAGTGGCTTGACACAAGGAATGTGACAGCTGAAACCCATGTCTTGCATACGTCTGTGCGTGGTGGTTCTTGAAGCACTGACTCCAGCTGCAGTCCACTCTTTGTGAATCTCCCCCACATTTTTGAATGAGTTTTGTTTCACAATCCTCTCCAGGGTGCGGTTATTCCTATTGCTTGTACACTTTTTTCTACCACGTCTTTTCCTTCCCTTCGCCTCTCTATTAATGTGCTTGGAAACAGAGCTCTGTGAACAGCCAGCCTCTTTAGCAATGACCTTTTGTGTCTTGCCCTCCTTGTGCAAGGTGTCAATGGTCGTCTTTTGGACAGCTGTCAAGTCAGCAGTCTTCCCCATGATTGTGTAGCCTAAAGAAGACTGAGAGACCATTTAAAGGCCTTTGCAGGTGTTTTGAGTTAATTAGCTGATTAGAGTGTGGCACCCGGTGTCTTCAATATTGAACCTTTTCAAAATATTCACATTTTCTGAGATACTGATTTTGGGGTTTTTCATTAGTTGTCAGTTATAATCATCAAAGTTAATAGGAATGAACACTTGAAATATATCAGTCTGTGTGGAATGAATGTATACATTATCCAGGTTTCACTTTTTGAATGGAATTACTGAAATAAATCAACTTTTTGATGATATTCTAATTATATGACCAGCACCTGCAAAATAGGCTGGATGTTCTGTGTGAAAGGTCCCTTAGTCTTACTGTTATAGACTCCAAAACTGTTCCACGTGGAGTTAAATTCTTGCAGCATGAGCTGGCTTGTACTGCGCATCACATGTCAGAGAGTCTGACCACATGTGGCATCAGAATTTTTGTTTGTAAAAGCAGATTAAGATTTTTTGTTTTGCTACGAAACAGATTGTTACTGTCCCTTGTAAAATTAGTACTACAAATTATTTTTTAATATTTTTTGTGTGTATTTGGAGATACATAATTGGTGTCTTTATCTGAGTCATACAGATGCAAAAAATGGACATAATTACCCTGAGATAAATGCACGGAAAGAGTACCCCTCCATTGTCCCAGTTTGACCCAGTTTATCACCTACAGTAAATTATGATCTTTAAAGTTGCATTTTCCTTCACCTCAGTCATTCCTTTTCTTTGCATTATAATTGTGTGATTACTCTGTCTGAGGAAGTTGAAGTTGTCTAATGATATAATTTACATTCTCCTCTCCATCACGGCCCATCATTAGCACAGAGCGTGGGAGGAAGTTTGCCTAATGGCACAAAAGGAGCTGGTAAGAAATGCTGAAGCTCTAAGCGGCATTAATAATTAAGTAGGTATCTGCATTGCCTTGCTAATCAGCACAAATTTGTTTTTGAGTGAGTCACTTCTCTCTTCAAAATGGCCCCCTAAACAAAGTTGGCTTGAGTGGTTTAGACACATAATCTACAGATAATTGAACCACTTCTACACAAAAATTGCCACTGCCCAGCAGGAGCCTCGATTTTAATATCGAATTATGTCCAAGCCATTCTTTTCTTTTCTCTTCTTTATTTGTAAACTTAACAATTAACATTTTAGCTGAATATCAAAATAATATTGTACATTATAAAAGGTGACATAATTGAAAATTGTTTTGGCTGGCTCTGCGAAGAGCTATTAAATGCATGCACGCATTACTACCCTGGTAATCGTAATTCTGTAGACAAGAAGTCCCTAACGGAGATATTTTAAGGGAACGTTGCTGGTCTTCAGAACATAAGAAAGCTTGACCACTTCATTTAGCTTCATTGTTTCCCCATAATTACACAAATGATGTCAGTGGAAGTGTGTTCCACGAAATAAGCTTTAATTATTTAGAGTATTTAAAGGTGAAAAGGCTCTTTGTTTGCTCTTTTGGAACTACTGCCAGAATTAAAGGTGCAGTCAGTAAGATTTAAGCTTGCTCATAGTCTTCCCATCGTTCTCACTAGTTCTTGTGGATTTGGACAATATACGGACACCCAGCTTGAAACAGATTTGTAAAAATCATATTACATGTGATTAAATATGATTATTCCAAATGGATTTGCACAAAAATGCAGCTGTTCAGACTGAGTGAACTGACAGTCTGAACATAGTCTAAATGCTGTCGGTTTACACAGAATATGTTCGTTTATCTTCTGTTCTATTACTTTTAGTGTATCAGAATACACACATCCCTATAATCCAAACAAATTTTTGGGGGTTGTTGCACGCTAGATTGTGACTGTGCAGCTAGACTTGGTGTTTGATCGCACCGTTTATCTGTAATCCGCGCAGTGAGAGCTGTTTTGGTAGCGGTTTGTTTCATGACTCCAGCAGGGACCTCTTTTTTGTTTCCACTTGCACTCTTATTCTGTTCAGACTGTCTGGTGCATCACACTGCTTTTTATTAATACCATGCCATCACTCTCTACTGTACTGTTGACTTGGACTTTGTTGTTGTTGTTTGTAGTAAGTACATTGTGTTTGTTGTTTTACCTCCAAGTCTGTCATTCTGTTTACAGAACACCTGTCGTTTGTCACAGTGACAGTTGTACTATTTCTGGAAGGGTCATTATCTGTGCATCATTCCATTTAAATAAAAGAAAAATAAATCACCTTTGAAGAACCCCAAATCAAATTTTTGAATTTAATTGCTTGCCGTCTTGCTTTCGTTGCCACAATTTTATATTGCACTGTTATTTACTTTGTTTTGCCTTTCTTCCGGCTTGTGAACAAATACAAATTACTGTTGCTTTCTGCCCTAGGTTCTCCATTCAGATTTTTTTCTCCTCATTTCCTCTCTTACGCTGCCTCTACCCATCTGGCTCATAGCTAACACACCACCTAATCTCTCTCCATCGCTCCTCTCTCTGAGCCCAATCCATTCCCTCAGTCATTCCGTTCAACAGCCGTTAATGAAGCAACTGTTTGTGTTTATTGGTTTTCAAATATTTGCAGAAGTTTGCCAGAAGCCCTTTGTAAATATGCATATTTTTCAGTGCTTTTTGAGGAGCTTTCAAGTATTTGGGGCTAATTCACTAAACAATTGTGCACAGTATTTCAGCACAAAAAATAAATAAATATTTGTTTCTTATTCACTAGCCTTCTGTAATCCACTTTAATCAGATGCTAAATGTGCTGATATAGTTCTATGCCAAATTTATGTCAAGCCATTGTAATACTTTTTAGCACAAACACCCCCCTTTTCTATGTAAATTAGGCCATTTATAGATACCGCTCTTTTGGCATTTGCCTTATTCACAAAACTCACAAAGTGCTATTTGCCTTTTACCGCCCATGGAAAGCAGGTGGTAAACTGGATTTTATTAAAAGAGATGTTTAATTTCGTTTTGATTATGGCATTAGTTATTCATCAAAAAATGGTAAGACCATATACGTGTTATAACCATACTCATATTCAGACTCAGGTGTAATCAGTGGCGCCTGCAGCTATACAGCCGTAAGCACTGTGCGTGCACTCCGACTGAGCTGAGAAATATTTACACTCAGTAATATTGTAATTTTCAGTGAATTAGCCAATAGTTACATGAAAAAATTTATAAATGCTTATCTCAAAGTCACCAGAATTGATGACTTATAAAATATGTAAAAACACCATATGTGTTTTTGCTCACGTCTGTTCTGTTTTGCCATTGTTTAAACACTTGCTAGAGGAATGTCTTTGATATTTGCACCGCGCCCGGCTTTTTCTTCAGCATCTAGTGTAGGTTAGGGTTAGGGTAGCTAGGGTATGGTAGGGTTAGGCTTAGGTTTGTGCATGGGGAACGCATTCTGACACAGGAGAATTTGACATTTACATTTATGCATTTGGCAGACGCTTTAATCCATAGCGACTTACAGTGCACTTATTACATGGACAATCCCCCCGAAACAACCTGGAGTTAAGTGCCTTGCTCAAGGGCCCAACAGTGGCATCTTGGTGGTGCTGGGGCTTGAACCCCTGACCTTCTGGTCAGTAACCCTGAGCATCAACCACTGAGCCACCACTGCCCCGTAACACATTTTACAATCATATACTGTTCCCATACAGATCTGCTGGGGGAAACGGATCCTGATGGGGAAACAGAGTTCAACACAACACCGGCACTGTTTAAACAGCATGTCAAGTTAAAAAGAACTTCAGATTTTCAAAAACGCATGTTCAGACACTTTCGCTCCATTTCATTCTTTGGAATGAAATGCAATTAGTGCAGTTGTCACAAAGCTTAAATATCATAGAGGGGACTGTTGCATTGTTTCAATTCTTGATTGTTCTGCACCAGATTAAGTTTTAGAGCATAAACGTTAACGCAATAACGTTTTTATTCTCCTTCTGCTCTAGTGTACAAAGGGGCTGCTGTGCCTTGTTAAAACTGTGTATGTTTACTGTTTCAGTACTGTTACGAATGTTGCATTTATGCTTACGTAAAATACAGCCTATTGCAACAGTACTTGCTAGAAAATGAAATGAAATAGTAAGCAATTTCAGGTTCGGGCCGGGTTCGGGCTTAAAATCTGACAGTATGGTTCAGGTCGGGTTTGAGTTTCATTTTAAGGTGCGTGCAGACCTCTAGGCAGATTTCTCTGCATACCCTCAGATTAAATCCTGCAGGCACCCATGCATGTAATCAAGTGCACTTTCTGCATTTTAAAAAGCCGATTCAGGTGCCTGGATTACAGTGGTAGAGTAATGCTGAACAGTTCCATCATATTATACTAAGTGTAAATAGTTTTAACAATGTTACATGATTGGCACAATTCCATTAGTGAATCAGGCTAAAACCACACAAAATGTGTGTGTAAATAAGCTAACAAAGTGTTTAACTGGTGACTTCCTTTGTATACTTAGTTGAGAGAGTGGAGATTGGATGCTCATTCAAAACTGACAAAACAGACTATTTTCTTTACATCTATCAGTCAAGTTTTTGTCAAAACAGTTGTTTTGCTAAAAATATTTTGTATAAGCTGCTCTGTCTCTCTCTCTCTCTCTCTCTCTCTCTCTCTCTCTCTCTCTCGTCTCTCTCTCTCTCTGTCTGCATCTTAGTTGTGAACTGCACTGATCCAGGACATGTTGAGAATGGTGTCAGACAGGTCCTGCCCAGCGGGCCTCATCGTTACAGTTTCCAGACCACAGTCTCTTACACCTGTAACCCTGGATACTACCTTCTGGGCACCAGCACTCTGAGCTGTCAGGGAGACGGCACGTGGGACCGCTCCCTACCCAAGTGCCTCTGTAAGTCAGCTTAACCTTACAATTTATTATGTAACTAATCCCTTAACTCCTTTGTTTTTAATTGGCACACATCTTATAAAGCATACTAGAGGAATAAACGGATGATTTGTTTACAATCTTTAAAAGCGATGTGTGTAATTTCTCCACCACTAGCATCAATTAACGGAGTTGCACAAATACTGAATTTCAAGCAGGTTTTCCATTAGTCTAGTCTGTCATTGGTCAGATAAAAGGATAGTCATGCCCCAAACTCACACCATTGTTTGAGCAGATGTTGCATCAACAAACATGGCAATATTTTAATAGCGCTTCAGAGCTTGTGTTTAAACCTTTCAGGGGGAGCAACCTACGAATTAAAACATTACAAAATTAAACACTTCACCGTTAAGGACTTTGATCTGACAAAGTGCATTGTAAGGTTTGTCTCAAAATGAAGCTTGCTTCTTAAAGTTTTAAAATTCCTCTGTTTTTCTCTCTGCTGCAGTGGTCCTCTGCGATCGTCCCAGCATGCCTCCATATGCACAGATCTCTGGGGACAGACGCACAGTGGGCTCCGTTATACGCTTTAGCTGCATTGGCCAGCGAACCATTGTGGGCAATACCACCCGCATGTGCCAGCTGGATGGCCAATGGAGCGGCTCCCTACCACACTGCTCCGGTACTGCAAGCCTCTTACCTAACCATCATGCATATATTATCACACGCACATTTATTATACACCACCAGTGAGGCAGGGGCTCCATTTTTTTGTTTTGCTTTAACATCTCTGAAGTCTTGTAAGTGTGCAAGATGATGAATCAATGGCTTTGGGATTACAGCCCAGATCAGTGGGCGGTAATACAATATTGGCATCGAGCCAGCTCCTGAAAAGCGAGAAGTTTGTCCCTCCATAAATCTTTAATCTTCTCATATTTGGCTTGTTGACATTGACTCCCACATGCCTCCCAGGTAATGAGCTGCCCTGCTCCACTATAAACACATCAGTCCCTTGCAACCCTCAGATGTGCCATAAGAGCTTCATCCATGGCTATGTCACTAGTCACTATTATGTCACTATTCATAATACACACACACACACACACACACATATATATATATATATAAGTAAAAACACTGCTACTGAAGAAATAATTCACTTGAACATGTCGAAGTACTGAGAAATATTATGACTCAAATAAGAGTAAATAAGTAGTTTGCTGAAATGGTTGCGCTACTATGCGGAAATCACAATATAGTGAGTTTTTCCCCATTTAGTGAGGTATTGAGTTTTTACAAGTTGCTTTTCACTTGCAAGTCAAAGTTTGGTTTTAAAAACAGGCAAAAAGAAACACATTTCTCCTGAAATTCTATTTTCTCCTAAAAGCTGTTGTTTTAGAGATATGAAGGCTATTCCATGCATTGCTGTTTTGAAAAAGAATCACCAGGATAGAGAGGGAAGTAGCCTCCAGATGCACAACAAAAAGACAAGTAAATCACAGTCTCTAGTCTGAGAAACTGACTCTTCACAGATCTTTTCTTCACAAAGACCTGCACTGCTGCAAGAGGACTTATTTTTTTATTTAAATAGAAATAGCCATTTGTAACATTCTAAATGTCTCTAAACTACGTAATGTGCATTGTACTGAAACACATTCCTATTACATGTCTATTCTAATTCACATATGTCCAAGTATTTTGTCTTTTAAGTTAACATACTGAACAAAACTAATATAATGCAATAGAGGAGGACATTTATCCTCTATGATATTGCAGCAATTATCCAGATATGGAATGAGATTATTAAGCAAACTAGTGATGCACCGAAATGAAAATTCCAGGCCGAAACCGAAAATTCAGGATACACTTGGCCAAAAACCGAAAATGACTTTTTTAAAAAATACCTATTATAAAAAAGTTTTGTATTGTATTAATTGTATTAAATTGTATTAATATTATACTTTTTAATTAATTTCATGAATTTAATTAATCTGAATTGATAAAATACAAATCAATAAAATGATTATACTTTTATTGAAAGTAACACAAAAATTGGACAGAAAATATATTATAACAATATTAAATAAATATTAAATATTAAAACAATTAAGTGGCAGGTTTCCACACCACTGACATCGGCCTTTGCTTGGCAGCATCGTGATTATGATTTGATTGATCGAGAGTGAAACCTGATCACTGGCATATATATCGGCTCATATTTTAGGCCTTTTTTCTTTTTCGGCCTAAACAAAAAATGCCATGTAGTTGTTATCAACTACATGCCAACTGAATAAAATAGGGTAAAAAATAAACATTTCACGCAGTGTTTAGTGAGAGATATGAGAGATATGATCGATTCAAACATTAAAAGTGTTTTTTCTGTATATGTATTACTGTATTACAGTTGTAATAATAAAGTGATAATTAACATTAGGGTTATTTAACATATTGAGATATTATTATTAAGTAAATTAGCATTTAGTAAATAGTAGCATTTGGTTATATTATGTTTTGTGATTTCTCATACCTCCCTTTTGGACTCTTTCAGACAGACTTTTCAGACAGATAAACAGCAGAACAGGGCAGGGAAATACAGTACAGCACCATGAGCAAGTGTTGCCTGCTAGGACAGTTTATTATGAACAAGAGAGGTGAATAGTTACGGAATTTAACGCAGGAGTACAATACCGAACTGATTTGGATTGATTGAAGTGGACTCGTCTGTGTGTGCAATGGTGCAAGGAACCGGACAGCGGAAAAAAAATTATGTTCATTGAAAAGTCAAAATAAGATCGCAATGTATGTAGTTGTTACTATATCAGTTATTATTAATAAAACACGGAACTCGTTGCTTGGTCTTTTTTTGCCCCATATTTTGACATTTCTGGGATATTTTTGTCAATTTCGACTGCATTTTCCCCATTATCTCCAACGCTATTGGCACTGTATCTTTCCAAGGATTTTTTTAAAGTTTATTTTACACATATAGTAGCAAGTAAACAAGATATCCCCACATCTATGTAAAAATACATTGTGTTAATGTTTGACACAGTTAAAACATTGCCTACCAAGTGAAGTTTGATCAGTGGTTAAACGTGTTCAGACGGTTCCCTCGTACCTGAATGAATGGCTCCTTTCCAGAATAAAATTAAATATGCAGAAAATCACAGTATTACAGTTGTTGTATAGTGACAGGGCAGAAAGTCTTGGAGAAGCTAGAGAAGAGAGGACATTGGCAACAGTTTATGCAAGCTGCTATGCTCATGATGCTGTGCCCCACAGGCTTCCATTGTGCTGTACACAGTTTTAGTTTATAAACAGATTTAGCACCTATAACTTGAAGATTTCTTCTTCCCAAAAATTCAAAAATATTATTTCATTTTTTTGTACTTTGCAATTGTGGTGAGATATAACTGTTGTGAAGTTGAATACTTCATTTTTAATGAACTCAAGTAAAAGTACTATTATTTTTTTATACTTAAAAAAAAGTAGAACAATTTACTCAAGTACTGTAACGAGAGTCTTTGTAATTCATTACTTTCCACCTCTGGTACATATCCCTAGTTAATGTGATGAGGAGAACTGGTTCATCCACTAAAAATCACCTTGACACAAGTAGTCAAAAAAGTGTAGTTAGTTCTGAGAAAAGGTCTAGCATCGTTTGTGCGCAAGTGCCACTTACTTTGATGTTTTGTTAATGTAATCCTAAGAATACAGACAATTTATGTTTGCCTTTATTGTCTAAATAGTTTTGGAGTAACTGTATATTCATATAATATGTATATAAGTAGTAGTAATTCTTAAATATTTACTTCACCCTTTACTGTAATATTCACTGTTCATTTAGATTTTCCAATTGTTTGTTGAGCATTTCCAGGGGATATATGGGAAACAGAAATATTTGTTAATGCATCAGTGGATCAAAAATATCCGGATTTACTAAAGAACACCAAGCAGTGTTCAAGTCCGCATTATGAGCAGGGAAATTAAGGGAATTTTTCGGTCCCGGTGCTTTCTTATCCAAAGTAAATTATCACCTAACCCAAGCTGCTGTGATGCTTACTTTCTTTCTTTTTTTTTTTTTTCATCTCTTTGCCAGGCCTACCACAGAGAGTTGTTCAATAAATATGAATGAAATTATGAAAGAAATGACTCATTATCTTATCTCAGTTAACCTCTTTAAATAAAACCTAATGCAATAGAGAGCAAGTTTCAAAGTCCTGTGGCCTGTTTAAATAGTAGTTTTATAGTTATTCGCTGTCAGTGGATCTAAATTGGACTTGTAGAAGAGTATTTGTATGCAGACTGTACACATAATACAAAGCTTCCAAGTTCACATTATACACATTGTCCTAACCAGGCCTGAGAAAAGGACTTGTAGTGCTGCAAAAATAGTTTTTTTCATCAGTATATTTGTCTTGTTTTCCTGTAAAAAAATTTAAATAAATAAATATTCAATCATCCTCACAACAAGCTAAATTTACTTGAGGAGCAAAAATCAATAGGATTTTAAGACTTATTTCAGAAAATATATCTAGAATTAGGTTCTAACCCCATTGGCATGTATGTATATACAGAATTTATATATATATATAGTCCCTGCTGCTGAAGAACACCCCACAGCATGATGCTACCCTCACCTTGCTTCACCTTTGGGATGGTATTGTGCAGGTGATGAGCAGTAGCTGGTTTCCTCCAGACATGACTCATGGAATTGAGGCCAAACAGTTCAATCATCGATTCATTAGCACAGAGAATCTTGTTTCTCACAGTCTGAGAATCCTAGGTGCTTTTTTGCAAATTCCAAGCGGGGGAGAGGCTTCCATCTGGCCACTCTGTCATAAAAACCAGATCGGTGGAGTGTTGCAGTGATGGTTGTCCTTCTGCAAGTTTCTCCCATCTCCACTCATGATCTCTGGAGCTCAAACAGAGTGACCAACGGGTTCTTGGTCACCTTTCTTACGCAGGCTTTTCTCCTCCGATTGCTCTCTTCGGCCAGGCAGCCAGCTCTAGGAAAAGTCCTGGTTGTTCTAAACATCTCACATTTAAGAATTATGGAGACCACTGTGCTCTTGGGAACCTTCAATGCTGTCAAAAAATGTTTAGCCTTCCCCAGATATGTGCCTCGACACAATCCTGTCTCTGAGCTCTGCAGGCTTGGTTTTTGCTCTGATTAGCATTTTTTAGCTGTGAGACCTTCTGTAGACAGGTGTGTGCCTTTCCAAATCTTGTCCAATCAATTAATTTTGACACAAGTGGACTCCAGTCAAAGTATAGGAACATACTGTATCAAAGATGATCCAGAGGAATGTGAAACACCTAAGCTAAATATCAAGTGTCATAGCAAAGTGTCTGAATACTTATGTCAATCTGATATTTCTGTTTTTTCTTTTTAACATTTTTGAAAAGTTATCAAAAATCTGTTTTTTGCTTTGTCATTAAGGGCTATGGAGTGTACAGTAGATTAATGTAAAAACAAAAATGCCTTTAAGCATTTTAACATATGCTGCAACATATTAGGAAATTAGCTCTGGAAACGTATCACACCATGCCTTGTTTGAACAAACTGTTAGTGTACATATGTTTGTGTGTGTTTTTGCTTCAGGGGATTCTGCTGGTCTGTGTGGAGACCCTGGTGTTCCGGTGCACGGTATCCGTCTGGGAGAGGAGTTCTCCGTACGGAGTGTTGTACGATTCAGCTGTGAGTCTGGCTACATTCTGAAGGGCTCCTCTGAACGAACCTGCCTGGCTAACGGCTCCTGGGTGGGCATCCAGCCCGAGTGCCATGGTAAGAAAAATCAAACCTGGGCAGCTGTAGAGAACATGGCTTGGATGCGGGTGATTAATGACCAAAAACAGTATGGTAATGACTTAGACACAGATTTTTTAGCTTTGGAGTTTGATTCTACTTACATAGCTACCTTGTTTTTAACCTTAAAATACTCAGATAAAAACAGGCAGAGATCTAAATGTTTGGTGAGAAGTTTTTTTTTATGTCTTTATTGGTTTCCATATGTCTCTTGGTCTCTGCTGTGACTTTGTAGTGGCTCAGTATACCTAGGGTGTACATGTTACACTTTCGCTCCAGCTGTTATTCTTCTCTCACAACATCCAGTTGTGAAGCCCAAATGACTATGCCAGCCCCACTTGTCCCCTGGACACTGCACTGCTTTGTTCTCATTTGGTCTCTCTCTCACTGTCTGTCCTTCTCTCCATAACTGCATTATTATTCTGCTCATGTTGGTTTGTGTAAAGTGCCTTCAGAGTCAAGCTGACAACTCAGAGAAAGGCATGTCGAAGAAGCAAAAAACCCAGGTTAATTGCCTGTGTGGATATGCATGCCATTTCTCTTACCCAACTTTTACACCAACCATTTGTTTTATCTCACATCTTGTTAACAATCACCCTTAAACATTTCCTATAGTTTTAGTTTCAAATCTCTCACAAAAGCACACTGCCTGCGGAATCCATTCCTACTTCAAAGATTTATGAAGCTGTGCATTTTGTAAGGGGCGTGACTGCCTAAGTTTGTGTTTCTCTATTGATTTGACCCCTGGGCTGTTGTTATCCACACCACTTTAGCAAACTGCGGTGGCTTTAAAGGTAGATTCTCAGAAAATGTAGACGTTGAGAGAGAACAAATCAATAACATCCTAAGCTCTCTCTCATAAATTTGCATCCTAAACGGACTATAAAAAGCACCTGGTCTCCAGGAAGAGATCAAGAAGAATTATTCATTTATGTATTCATTACATATCTCTCATGTCCCAGCATTCACCTATTTCAGGAAATCAGTTTTCTTGATGGGTATTATAATAACATGATATAGCATAAAGCTGTGGCTCTCAACTGGGTTACAACACAACAGTGGGTCGCAGGCCTGTTCTGATAGGGTCGCAAACAGCAGGGAAAATAAATGTCGAATGTAAATTAAAAATCACAACTTACCAAATGCTACTATTTTCTAAATGCTAATTTACTTAATAATAATATCTCAATATGTTAAATAACCCTAATTTTAATTATTTGGCGTAATTGTATGTATATTGTTTATATATTGTTTGTTCTAGAAGTAGAAAGTCTCTGTACTTGATCTGCAGCTGCAGCAGCAGCGTAGCAGATCTAGTCCACCAAGACCAATGTTCTATCAACATATCATACCCACATTAAAATGCTAAATCTTTCAGAGAGCTGTCATGACTGAAATAGGCTTGTCAACTTTTAAAAAGCTCCCCGTATCTTTTGTTGTTTATGTCAAATTATGTGCATCCAATCAAACTCTGCATGACAGATTACGTGACAAAAACTATTGAACAAAACTATTTAAGATATATTGTTGTATAACAATACGACTAAGTATGTGGTCAGTTACAACAAAGAGAAATACAAAATTCACAATGTGTTTTGTGTGGTGAATTATTGACTGCCAAGAGCATTAATTAATTTAGTTCAGGAGAGGTCCAAACCAAAAAGTCAATTTTTATTTTCATCTTGATTATACATTGATGGGCTCATGCAGATCTTAGTAATATTAATAAAGAAATAGAAATGTTTGATTTAAGGACATCTGAATTTACTTTTGTATGATAAATAAAGTTACATGTAAAATCTGGGTCCTGAAGAAAAAAGCACTTGAAAACCACCAGTATGAATGACATGGTATTTTCACATTAAAACCACAAGTATGCCATTAGATATTTGCATCCCAAATTCACTGCTCAAATTCTCTGTTTCCATGTTAGTAGGTCTCCAGTGCCAAGACACTTGCCCATATTGGTAGCATCTCTAGATGTTAGCATCTGCCCACCTGCTTTTTATTGGTCTGCACTTATTGGCACACACCCATGATTTAGCGCCATCTGCCCTGTCCTGGGACAAAGAAGTGTGTAATGAGATCTCCTGCAGTAAATGTGTTTATAAATTAAATGGCAAATTAACAAATAACTGTCCAGGTCTGAGGAGGGGCATAATGCAGCTCCATTGAGCCTAGCACTGTACCTGCATTAAGTATCTCTTGTATCATTCACACCATGTTTTCTGTTGTTCTTGTCTTATACACAGTGGTCTCATGTGGCAACCCTGGCACTCCTCGCAATTCAATAATCCAATTCCATGATGGACTTGTTTTCTCCCGCTCTATCACCTATGCCTGCAGAGAAGGCTTCTACTCCACTGGCCTGCTCACCCGTCATTGTACCGTCAACGGCACTTGGACCGGGGATATGTTGGAATGCACAGGTGCCCTATAAACAGAGTTTTAACAGAGTAGACATCCTGTTTCTTTTGCTATCTTCACTAAATTTTAAAGACACCACTAAATCAAAATGGTAGTTTTGTAGCTTTTACACCATGTTCATTAGCTTTGAGGCAATCTATATTCTTGTATACTCCTAAACGTTGCCCAAATTCACTTTTAGCAGATATATGCAATTCAAATTTACAGTCTTTATTGTCTGGTTAATAGTCCAAAACTATTGATGACTCAATCTGCACTACACAGATTTTTGTTCAATCAAGGGCTCTCTAAAATGAGAACGGCCCTTCCCCTGCAATGGACCATCAAGTACCAAATCATGTTTCATGGCTTTGATGAAAATAAGCGTATTGGATGTTTTTTTATTGGAAGGAATAAGTCCTTCGATATGTCCTACCCAAACTTCCTGTTTCAATAAATAAATAGGGCAACACAGACCAGAAAACTGCGCTCATCAAGTCGTGGGCTCTTTAAAGCTCTTCTGGATATTTGATGAGACTTAAAGACCCCATTAAATCAAAATTGCAGATTTATGGATTTTAGTTCATGTCTATTTTTTACAGAGGTCTTAAGCACATAATTACAATATGAAATATCAAGATTTCCAAACATTCCTTTTGCAAATAGAATGGAATAGAAGTAGAACAAGGAGTCCTGTAACAGATGGTATTGCCCCCACAGAGCCAGGATGGTTTGAGTATTTCTTTAACTGCTGATCTCCTGGGATTTTTCACACAACAGTCTCTACAGTGGAAAGCGAATGGTGTGAAAATAAAAAAACATGCAGTGAGTGGTAGTTCTGTGGGCGAAAATGGCTTGTTATCAACAAGAGGTCATCAGGGCTGGACTGGGAAGAGAAATCTGCCCACGATTATACATGGCAGCCGGTCCAAAACTTGTTTGCTGTCCTTTTCTGCATACCGCGTCACTGTTTTGTGGTCCATTCTGCTTAACGCAATGGCTTATTTTAGCTTACCATGGCCCATTCAGCACGTTTTGCTGCCAACCCACCGGCCAGCTCGGTTCTCCCGATGGCCATTCCGTTCCTGATCAACCTCAAAGTGCATCGGCCCACCAGGAAAACGCCCGGTATGCCAGATTACCAGTCCAGCCCTGGAGGTCATAGGAGAATGGCCAGACTGGTCCAAACTGACAGGAAGGTGATAGTAACTCAAATAACCACACATTACAAGAGGTCTATGCAGAAATGCATTTCTAAACATAAAACACGTCGAACATTGAGGCGGATGGGCTACATCAGCAGAAGACCCCTCTGGGTACCACTACTGTCTGCTTACATTGGAAAAACATTGCTTGGTCTGACAAATCTGGATTTCTGCTGATGTACGCAAATGGTAGGCCCACTGCAGCCTCAGTTTTCTGTTCTTGACTGACAGAAGTGGAACCCAACGTGGTCTTCTGCTGTTGTAGCCCATCCGCCTTTGACATGTTGTGCATTCTGAGATGCTATTCTGCTTACTGCAATTTTAAAGAGGGGATTTCTGAGTTACTGTAGCATTTCAGTTTGCTCAAACCAGTCTGGCCATTCTCTGTTGACTTCTCTCATCAACAAAGCATTTTCTTCATCAGAACTGCCACTCACTGGTTGTTTGTTTTTTATTTTTCACACCATTCTCTATACACTCTAGACACTGTTACGCATGTAAATTCCAGCAGATCAGCAGTTACAAAAACACTCAAATCAGCCCATTTGACACCAACAATCATGCCACGGTCCAAATCACTGAGATCACCTTTATCCCCATACTGATGGTTGATGTGAACATTAACTGAAGCTCCTGACCCATATCTGCTTGATTTTATACATGACACTGCTGCCACATGATTAGCTGATTAGATAATCGCATGAATAAGCACATGTACAGGTATATCTAATAAAGTAACTGGTGAGTGGATATACTGTACTTTGTATTTAGTGAATTGATAAATTATTCATGCAATTATTTTTTTCATAAAATATTCCCATTATACAAAAATGTTCACAACTGCCTAAAACTTTTGCACAGTACTGAAAATGCTTGAGTACTTCTAAAAAAATGTGTTTTTGTAAAAGTCTTATAAACATTTCTACCTGGAAAACAAACTAGCACGGTCATATTTACATATTTACATATTTGTTTTTTTTTTAATGACAGTGTCCCCTCACCCTAATACCACCTGCCTTTAATAAGTAGCAGTAAGTAACAAATCATGGTACACGGCTGTGACGTAAACCAAAAGCTAATTCTTTTAGACGTCCCACCCAAACTTCCTGTTTTGAGAGGAAATACATCAACACAAGAAAGAAAACTGCTCAACATGCTATTTCATGGGGTCTTTTCAAGTGGCTTAGAAAGGCACAGTCTTTTTTCTTGAGCTTTTCTAGTGTTACACTAAACTGCTCTGATAAGTAAAGCTCTTAGTGGCCATGCTCTTGAGGAATCCATAGGCTGGGTTGAATTGGTTTTGTTCACACAGTGCTTTTCAATGCATTGTGGGACCAGACTTAATAATGAGGGACAGTGCTCTCCATTATCTCAGCCCTGGACACAAGCTGATCAGGGACGTCTACATAGCAGGCCTGTGTTGGAGAGATAGAGAGAATCCCCTCTGCCCCCCGGCTCTTGGCAGCAGTCTGAGTGACTTGCCTTGCTCATAAAAACACACTGCACACTCTTTAGGCTCTGAGCAAAGGGAGGTCACGTGCAGACATTATGGCTCCAGACATATTGGTGTCTTTGGCACAGAGCAGGTGTTGGTGGCTTCAGACTACAGCAGGTGACTAGAAGAAAGAGCCTCCCAATGCTGTTTACTAGAACGTTTAATTAATGTAAAAGCACCACTTAGAGTGATTAAACATCTTGTTGCTTCCACGTTATGACCCATTTAATATGAGAATATTTCTTTTATCTGTGTAAATTGTAGGGAATTTGGTCATATAAATGTAGATGTGATCAGTTAAAGTGCCCGCATTCTCACACCAATATATGTTGGGAATTTGGTATGATGTAGATGTACATGGTATGGATTAAAGTCCCGCAATTCTACACCATTATATGCAAGGAAACAATATGTGCAGGGCTGGACTGGCAATCTGGCATATTGGGCATTTTCCCCATGACACACTTTGTGGCTGATCAGTGGCGGACTGGCCATTGGGATACAAGCAAGCATTTTCATACTAAATATGACATTCTTTCATGAATATTATATGTGCAGGTAACAAAACATGAAAATCCCTGGTTACAAACCATACTGGTTAATTTTTTTATTTTTGCAATAACTACAATTATTTTGCAAATTAATGTCAGGTGTGACTCATCACATGATCAATGCATATGCTCCATGGAGTTAATTCCGTTTTCTGAAATATTTAGCTTGAATAGTGTGTCTGTGCCATTTCTTTCTTTCTTTAATTTTTTTTCATATTACACAAAGACATTCATACATTTTTTAATTATGGCTTATGTGTCCAAATACTTTTTGCAGTCACTCCTCCTCTTGAGTTTAGGCTTCCTTTCTCTGTCCACATCTAGTCATTAACTGTGGAGATCCTGGAGTGCCTTCTAATGGTATCAGACTGGGCAGTGACTTTACCTATGGCCACACTGTGAGCTTCCAGTGCTCACCAGGCTTCACTATGGATGCTGACCGTGCCTCCACACTCATCTGCACCAAGGACCGCACCTGGAATGGCACCAAGCCTGTTTGCAAAGGTTTAAGTCCATCTTTTTTGTACTAAAGCTTACTGCATGAATCAACATGATTGGATGTAGTGGCTTTGTTGTTTGTAGAAGGTCATCTGTCAATTAAGGCCAGAAACATATTTTATGCTAACACATAAAGATGTGAATGTTTAGGCAACTCATTGCAAATGTGTGGCCTTGTTGTACATACTTAAATTGTACTTATTGCATTACTCTATTGATAATAAACTTCAGTACTTAAAAAGGGGATAAAGTTAGGACACATTCTGGAAATATTATGTGGCACTTGCATAGAGTAATTTAGGCCTAAATATTTATCCAGATGCAAGCACAGTGAGTGAAATTGAGTGAAAACATGAGCTGATACAATTGTATTATTTTCTCACATTAAACATAACCTGTGTCTGATTATCTATGTCCGCTTGTAGCCATTGTGTGTGCAGCTCCACCCAGTATCCCTAATGGACAAGTGGTGGGTTCTGACTACCAGTGGGGCTCAAGCATTAGCTATGCCTGTAATCAGGGTTACCAGCTTTCTCTTCCAACCATCCTCACCTGCCAGGGCACTGGAAACTGGAGTGGCGAACGTCCTCAATGTTTTCGTAAGTGTACATTTTTGGAAGGGCTTTTGTAGAATTGGACTTTAACCATAAATGTTTTTCTTCTCAGGGTTTAAATGCATTATGTCCACAAATACAGCTTAATTCGATGGCTGTTTGTATGTCTTTCAGTTGACTGTCCTTGTAGTTTTTGTAATCCTGATAATGCATGGTGATATGGTACCTATTTTTCTCTTTGCATTTATCTTTCCTCTCCAGCTGTATTTTGTGGAGATCCAGGAATTCCAGCCCAGGGCAAGCGGGAAGACCGAGGGTTCACTTACCTGTCCTCTGTTTCCTTCTCATGTTACCCACCTTTGATTCTGGTAGGCTCTGCTCGCCGTTACTGCCAATATGACGGAACCTGGAGTGGAAACCAGCCATCGTGTATAGGTCAGGATCTGATGCATAAAAGATTTTACAATTATTTAATAAAAGCACATTTTTATGAAGGTCACATATTAATTCCATAATCATCATCATGATATTAATCATGATATTAACAAGCTAAACAAATAATTGTGGTTTCTATTACTTTCTGATGACACTTTATTAAAAGTCAAACTCAAACATTGATTAAGTCAGTTGTATATTCTTTAAAATGTATTATTGAAGACTGATTTTGCATAATATGAAAAGACCATAGATAATTGCCATGTTATTATCATGCTATTACCTACTGCATCTAATATTTGTGGTACCTAATATTTTATAGTGTAGCTCTCTATATAGGCAAATGTAAGCATTCAGTTTTTGACGCATGCATATGTGTGTGCAAAGTAAGGCACATTAGGGCACAATAAGGCCTCTTTTACCTAAATGCATGGTGTCTGCACTGGATTCAACCATGTATACCAGCACTATCATAAACACCATGATGTGATTTAGTGTGAATTGATTGTGGAATTCCTTATAGATCCTAGTCACACCAACTGTGTAGATCCTGGAACTCCTCTATTTGGACATCAGAACAACTCTCAAGGCTACCAGGTGCTTATCACTTCAAATCAGAGTTAATTTCAATACATCTGGAACTCATTTTTCTTGTCATGTATTCACTGTATTTGTTTGTTTTAACAGATTGGCAGTTCAGTATACTACAGCTGCAGAAAGGGCCACATTCTCCTTGGCTCCATCTCTCGTAGCTGTCTGCCCAACCTCACCTGGAGTGGCATGCCGCCTGAGTGCATTGGTTAGCCACAATATTATTAATGTATCAGTGTGATTGTTTTGTTCACTTTATTAGTTTTCACATGCAAAAAAGTGATCAGTGTCAGTAGTGATGAACATTTTTTTTTTAAAGATGTTGTTGATTATTATTATTATTATTTAATACTTTTTTCTTGTCCTCTCCTCTCTCCAGCTCATCACTGTAATCAGCCTGAACTCCCCACACAGGCAGATGTAGGTGCTATAGAGCTGCCATCTCTGGGTTATACGCTTATCTACACCTGTCAGCCTGGCTTCTACCTGGCTGGAGGGTCTGAGCACCGCACCTGCAGGGCCGATGGCAGCTGGACAGGGAAGCCTCCTCTGTGTACACGTATGTATAAGACAAATTACAAATTACAAATTACAAATTACAGGGGTGGCTGTGGCTCGGTTGGTAGAGCAGGTCAGCCACTAATCGCAGGGTTGGCGGTTCGATTCCCAGCCCACATGACTCCACATGCCGAAGTGTTCTTGGGCAAGACACTGAAACCCAAGTTGCTCCCAATGGCAGGCTAGCACCTGATTGGGTGAACGGGACACAGTGTAAAGCACTTTGGTAACCGCTAAGGTTAAAAAAGGCGCTATATAAATGCAGACCATTTACCAAATACATTTTTAAACTCACTTATAAACTAAAGCTTACTGACTTAAAAATGTACTTTTTTGTAAAGGCCCCTCTCTGAAACATACCGAAAAATTAGAATATCGTGCAAAAGTTCATTAATTTCAGTAATTCAACTTAAAAGGTGAAACTAATATATTATATAGACTCATTACAATCAAAGTAAGATATTTCAAGCCTTTATTTGATATAATTTTGATGATTATGGCTTACAGCTTATGAAACCCCAAATTCAGAATCTCAGAAAATTAGAATATTACATGAAATCAATAAAAAAAAAAGGATTTTAAATACAGAAATGTCGGCTCTCTGAAAAGTATATAATCATGCATATGTACTCAGTACTTGGTTTGGGCCCCTTTTGCATTAATTACTGCCTCAATGCGGCGTGGCATGGATGCTAGCAGCCTGTGGCACTGCTGAGGTGTTATGGAAGACCAAGATGCTTCAATAGCGGTCTTCAGCTCTTCTGCATTGTTTGGTCTCATGACTCTCATCTTTCTCTTGGCAATGCCCCATAGATTCTCTATGGGGTTCAGGTCAGGCGAGTTTGCTGGCCAATCAAGCACAGTAATACCATGGTCATTGAACCAGGTTTTGGTACTTTTGGCAGTGTGGGCAGGTCAGCATCTCCATAAAGTTTGTCTGCTGAAGGAAGCATGAAGTGCTCTAAAATGTCCCGGTAGACGGCTGCGTTGACTCTGGACTTAATAAAGCACAGTGGACCAACACCAGCCGATGACATGGCTCCCCAAACCAACACAGACTGTGGAAACTTCACACTGGACTTCAAGCATCTTGGATTGTGTGCCTCTCCATTCTTCCTCCAGACTCTGGGACCTTGGTTTCCAAATGAGATGCAAAATTTGCTCTCATCAGAAAAGAGGACTTTGGACCACTGAGCAACAGACCAGTTCTTTTTTCTTTAGCCCAGGTAAGACGTTTGACATTTGAAGCCCATGTCCAGGACCCGTCTGTGTGTGGTGGCTCTTGATGCAGTAACTCCAGCCTCAGTCCACTCCTTGTGAAGCTCCCCACACATTTGAATGGCCTTTCCTGACAATCCTCTCCAGTCTACGGTCATCCCTGCTGCTTGTGCACCTTTTTCTTCCACACTTTTCCCTTCCACTTAACTTTCTATTAATGTGCTTTGATAAAGCACTTTGAGAACATCCAACTTCTTTTGCAATTACCTTTTGAGGCTTTCCCTCCTTGTGGAGGGTGTCAATGATGGTTTTCTGCACAACTGTCAGGTCAGCAGTCTTCCCCATGATTGTGAATTCAACTGAACCAGACTGAGAGACCATTTAAAGGCTCAGGAACCCTTTGCAGGTGTTTAGCTGATTAGAGTGTGACACTTTGAGCCTACAATACTGAACCTTTTCACAATATTCTAATTTTCTGAGATTCTGAATTTGGGGTTTTCATAAGCTGTAAGCCATAATCATCAAACTTATATCAAATAAAGGCTTGAAATATCTTACTTTGCTTGTAATGAGTCTATATAATATATTAGTTTCACCTTTTAAGTTGAATTACTGAAATTAATGAACTTTTGCACAATATTCTAATTTTTCGAGTTTCACCTGTATTTTATTGGATTGTGCTGGTTTTAATAGTACACATTCACACATAGTCTTTACACCCCACACCACTGCAGCAACATCTATTGTCTAGTCTGTTGTATAATTCTATTGTTTCACCAAACTATTAGGGTGCAAATAGCTGCATAAGGTGCAGATGCTATTTACACCGGGGTTCAAATAGACACTGTTACTTTTATTTCATGGGATCTTTAAAGTTTTATGTGGAAGTGTAGTATTAATTTGCATCGAGCACTTTCATACACCACAAGTCCCTACAGTATTTGGGTGTAGCCCATCTGCGTCAATACACACACACACACACACACACACACACCTAATGGTTTATCGTTTTCCATCACTTTGTGATTTTCTTCCACACAAATGCTGATTAATTGCTTGTGCACCTGTTTCATCTCCACAACTGCCATGATCACTGTTCTCAATTCATCATGTTATTGTTGAAACTTCATATTAGTAAAGCTTGATTAGCCCACTGGAATGTATTGATTTGGTCTTGGACAGCACATACTGCTGTGAAATGGCCACTGTTGGATAAATGATTCCTATTCAGGATTCCCTGGGTGATTGTGAGCATTGGACGAAATATCAGACAAACAATTATCTTTTTCACTCTGCCTGGAGAAAGATGGCAGGAGTCTCAAATTAAAGCTTTTATTTATCACACTCTTAAGAGCTGTTGAAATATGCTGCTGAAGTGTTTTAGAGCAGGATTATTAATGCAAAGCATAGTATCCATGTTATCCAGGATGATTTAAGATGGTTTTCTTCAAACAGTATGCATCATTTTCTTGTTTAAGTGCTTGTACTGATTTCTTGTTGCATGATTGTGTCAGTAAATTGTTACAGTGCTTAGTCATCATAGCAGCCCACTTCCTTTTTAGGGCAGACCAGGAGATAAGTGATTATTAGTAGAGATTTTGTAAGGTCTAGTTCAATGTGCCCAGTCTCCCTCTCTTAAACGTAATATCTTATACCCTATAGCTGATAACAGACCAAGCGGGAAAACAATTGGAACTGTGCAAGAGCCTCCCAACACCAAGCTACCTGGTAAGTTTTATACCATACATAAAAAACAACTATATATGAATATATATGTCACTTCAAATTTATTTTTATTTCATTTTGTTTATTGCTCTCTTTTTGTTCTGTTCCTATCAGTGCCAAGTGGAGTATTTGCTAAGAACTCTCTTTGGAGGGGTTCTTATGAATATCTAGGAAAGAAGCAGCCAGCAATGCTGAGTATAACTGCTTTTGAACCATTCAGTAATCGGGTCAACGGCACTCTCATGGACCACAGCGGTGTACAGCTCAATCTAGCTGGTGAGTGTTCTCAAATTTAACCTTACTACACAAGATGCAAACCAATCATTTGTTAAGATTTGTTAAGAAATGTATGCCAATTTCCTGGCTAAATCTGTTTGCAGTTTGCACTGTGTTCTATTATAAAAACAGTTTACCCAAAAATAAACATTCTGTCACATTGGAACACAAAAGAAGAGAAGTTTAGCAGAATGTCCGGGATGCTTTTTCCCTTGCAACAAAATGGATGATTATTTCACACTGCCAAGTTCCGAAATGGAAGAATAATGCACAATTAGTACAGTTTTTACGACTAGACGACTTGTTTGATATGGAAAAATATTAGGATACTTAAGCCACACTTAAAATTAAATGAATGTCATTGAATTACAGAACAAAATATAACCGCATTGTATTTATTATGAAGATATGTTTTTCACAAAAATAAGTTTGTTAGGTTTTAAGCTATTTCTGTAAATGCCTCACTCATTAAAATTAATACATAGTAATGCATTTTAATAAACCCACCCACACATGTTCTCTCCATTCCTGCAGGTACTTTTAAGAAGGAAGAGGACCAGCTGTTGCTGCAGGTGTATCAGATCCGCGGGCCTGTGGAGATCTTTGTTAACAAGTTCAAAATTGACAACTGGGCTCTGGATGGACATGTACGTACACTTTTCTGTTCATTTCCTGTAATCTTCCCTCGAATTGTCATAGTAAATCCTTGTGAGCAGTATAGCTGTAGAATTATTATTTTTGTCATTTTCACTCTCTGTATGGTAAAATGTGGAAATAATAATAACTGTGATGATTCTCCTGCTTTTCCAGGTTTTAATGGACTAGGTTCAAATACATTGTTTGCTTTATTAGGCAATCACAGATCAAATATTTAAGTAATGTCTACTTGCAAAAAAATTAAAACACTTTGGAAGTGCACACAGTATAGTTTTTGCCATCATAGATTTCTAATCATTGTAAAAGATGTGTTTCATCACGTGTCAAAAGTGGCAGTCTTTGATTGTTTAGTGTGACATGCTCACAGACAGTCAATTAATTGACTTTGCAATGAATCTTAACATCCAACAAAGTTCTTACAATGTAAAAAATGTTGGGTGCTGTACTGTGACTGCTACTATGATGGCTGTCTCTTGAAGAACCATCTAGAGCACAACAATTGATGGCATGTCTGTGACAATTTAATATCTATGTGTAAATTAAGATGGCAGAATAGACATGTACTGGTGAATTAAAACACTTAGTCAACATTGTTGATTATGACCAAAGTCTTCAGTAAGAGGCACAGTATATTGCACATTTTTACTTATTGTACAATCTGACAAGCATCAATCATAAGAGATGGCAAGAGATGCACAGTGTACACCTGGCCAAAGTGTAATTCAATACTCATGGGCTGATGTAAAGCCTCTTGTCTTGGGCCAGACCTTGGGCTGCAAAAACTTCTATAACTCTCACACATACACACACACACAAACCTCGTCACTTCTGGCCATAGGAAAGCACAGACAATGTTTTCCTTAATTAAAACGTCAGTTAAATCATTGCTGGGTAATCAGGGCCAGACGTCTCTTCCCCCCTTTAATGCTCTCGGGACAAGCACCTGGGAGAGTAGAATTAAAAATGGGGGCCATGAAGTGTGTGGCTTGTTTGTGTGTCTGTATTCATGAGAGAGAGGGCTCATAATAAAGCATTAAAGAGAGGAAACATGGGGGGAAAGCTGTGTGTGAGTGCGTGTGTCTGTTTTGTGCCATGCATGTGTGTGTTTTCATATGATCACTATTTATGGCTCAGTAAAGGTTGCTAAGTAAATGTCAAAATAAAGTAGTCTTTCACATTTCTGACACATTTTACCTCCCAAAGGCTCATTTTTGTCATTTTTTAAGGTACTTGACAATGTGAGACACTTAATGTTTTGCAATTTTCTCCATAGGTGTCATACATGCCTTCCTCTGACACTTTTGTGTACCAAGGCTTTGTTAGAGGAAAAGGCTTTGGCCAGTTTGGACTTCAGAGGCTGGGTATGTGTGGTTGTCTTATTGGACCATTCCGTCTTTGTTTTGTTAAAGGTGAAGTGTATAATGTTTCAATGTTAAAATGTTCTAAAATTCTAGCTTGCTTAGAGGCAGGTTAAATACATTGCTTTGTTAATTCCCACAGAAAATGTCAACACTCTGGTGCTATCAAAATATTGCTCTGTTTGTTAGAGCATCCTGACCACCCTCAGGCTCAACCAATGGTGTGAGTTCAGGGTGGGTTTATTGGTTTATGACCAATGGCAGATTAAGGGAATATTCTAGAAACATAAAAAGAACTGTCATTATCATTTGTTGACGCTATTGGTGCAGAAATTACACACTTCACTTTTAAGTCTGACAGCTTTGTGAAGTATCTTTATGTCTAGTGCATCTAAATTGACAGAAGAAATATTGGTTATTGTTGGAAATTGAGGGAAGGACTTAAAGTCATTGTGAAAATGTCTAGTCTCTGTAATTTTCTCAGACATTGTTTAACTGTTACATCTTTAAAATTGTATTTACTATCAATGTCCACCACGGTAACACTTTACAATAAGGTGTTCTATTTATTAACATTAGTTAAAATTAAAATATCATCAGCTAACAATGAAAACATGTTTTTAAAGCATTTATTAATCTTGGCTATTTTTAATTGATCAAAATATGATTGTGTTTATGCTACTTATGTTTGTATGTTAGCTAATGTATACAGTACTGTGCAAAAGTAACATAAGATGTTTCACAAAACATTTGTCTTAAGATGGTTATTTACTGTCAATTTTGGGGTAACAGTTTAGGAATCAGATGTTTGACATTAATTCATGACTAATACTTACACTTGTAAGTGACTAGTTATGAACTTGTTTGGCATTATAAAGTATTTATCAAGTATTTATTGACTGATTTCTTATTATTGCTTTATACCCCCTTTATTTGCTGTTTTCATAACAATGAATTTCTTAACTATAAACAAAGCATATCAATAGCTAGTATGATGCAAAATACATCCTTTATAGGTTCTCAGTACTCTGTGTGAGTGTGCGGCTTATACGTATGAATATATAATACATACAGTATTTCAACAAAGCAGGGAAGGTTAGGGTTAGTTTAAGGGGTAGGGGTTGGTATAGGGTGTTTTTTGGACTCTAATTAAACACTATAAACATGCTGCAGTGATGAATTAGGGGTGAAAATAGCATCTAACAATATTTGCCCTTAGGGCAAAGAGGATTAATTTAGTTGCTATTCAATAAGCATTAAAAGTCTTCGCCTTCTATATTTATTATATACTTATAAGTTGCACATTCACATAGTGTAATGAGAATATATAAAGATGTATTTTGCACCTTACTAGCTATTGGTATCTTTTGTTTTTACCTAGTAAGTTAATTGTTAGGAACAAACACATGTAGATGGGCTATTAGGCAAGGGTAAGAAATCTACGAACAAAGGCCTAATAAATACTGTACCTTATAATCCCAAACAAGTCCGTAACTAATCCCTTACAAGTACAATTATTAGTCATTAATTATTGTCTAATTTCTGATCCCTAAAATAAAGTGTTACCCATTTTTTAACATAACAGTAATATAATGAAATGCTATGAAAGTTTTTGTTCATGCTAACTATTGTACTAGGTGATTAGGTGATGCCATCTAATAGAATCTTATTGTAATATATTACCCCCAACCACAATAGCTATTAGATATTATTATAATCGAATTTAACAAAAATGTGTGTAGTTGTGTAAGAGAGAAAAATAGAACCAGTGTAAGTGTCTGATGTACTGCTTGTGGAAGCCAACCGTGACCAGTCTGTCAAATCCTGCCATAATGAAACATCCATAATCGACAGCTGTATAGACTCCTATCCCAACATAATCAGACAGATTGAGCAAACAGAATATTTATTAATAAGTGGGACCATATTCCATAACTTCCTGCTGGTTTGATGGGCTTGCTCTATTGAGTTAGTTAATTGAATCCCTCTTTTACTGGCTTGATGTTACTGGGAAGCTTTTTGGCATTGTCTTATGAACAGGTGCACTGACACTTCCTTGTTATTTAAGATAGCTCTGTGGCCTAAATTGAAAAGTGAATTCGGAATGACTTCATCATTGCCGTGCCTTGATACCAGTAATTAAAAAGCATTGTCAAGATAATGCAGTTTGATGTCTCTCAAAAATAAGTCTCTTGGATATGAATTTTTCCCATTTAATTTTTTATATTATAATTTTTTCTGTTGTTTCAAATGAATTTGAACCAGTGGCGGCTGCTGGTCTTTCAAAGAGGGGAAGCTCATTTTCGGCCTACATTATAAACTTATTTACCCTATTTTTTGCACTAAATCAATCTTAGGTGTTGATCTGCCCTGCTGTTTAATTCAAATTTTTTCCTCGTAAGGAAGACTTTCAAATGGCTTCGCCAAAATCAGGTAGACAATATTAGCACCGTCTGCCATCGTGCGCAGTTTCACCCGTACGACGCTAGCCTAGCCTACTGTATGAATGAATGAATGAACAAACGAACGAACGAACGAACGCTCTAAAACAAAATATATTAAACTTGGTAAAACTGAAACAAGGAATGTGGTGTATAATTGTGTGAAATGTATTATGCAAATTGACTAGCAATTTCGCCAAACAAATATAAAGAAATAGGTTGCAGCAGTTTGTCTTTCGACTACACTTGAGAAATCCACGATGGGACTGAGCGCGAAATAGCTTCAGTGACTTCTTATAGTACAGATTCGCTGTCAATCAAAAGGAGATGCAGTCTTTCGACAGATCCTCCAATCATCACGCTGAAGCCCGGAGTCCGGGCCAGCCCACTCCTCATTCACCCCCAGAGACGCTGAGCGTCCGTGGGCGGACATAATCGCAGCATTTATCCAATGACCGTCTATTTTCGGAGCACTGAAAAAAACTGTTCAGAGCAGCCCCATTGAAGTCAATGGACGCTCGGCTTCAACAGGGAAATGCACTGACGCTACGGGAATGTATGAGAAGTAAATCGAGTCAGCCGACCTGCTATATGTAATGTAGCTGATTCTGAACGAACTCGTCTTCGAGATGAACGTGTTCTAACGCATTTTTATTATATTTGACCATTATTTTTTTTACATTATAGGGGAAGCTGAGCTTCCCTTGCAGTCTTAAAGAAATCCCCACTGATTTGAACACATGCACTTTCACTTGTGATTAGTTATACTGTATCAAGTCTTGTAAAAAAAAATATTCCCTATGCAACAAAAAAATTTTGTGCTTTTTCTATTGTCATTCGTGTTTAGGATGGAAACGACACTATTTTCTGTTGTCATCACTCAGCTAATCTGATTGTGCCTGATTATTCTTTATTTGTGTGTTATTTTACAGAGGGGCTTGATCCAAATGGGGAGAATCCAGGCTACAACTTTGCCTCCAATAGCAGTTCAGTGGCAGCAGCCATTTTAGTGCCTTTTATTGCTATGATCATAGCAGGCTTTGCACTCTATCTCTACAAACACAGGTAAAACAGCTCACACAAAGATACAGAGGTCTGTTCTTGCCCTTTCCAATCTCTGTGATATTGTTGTGTACCTTGCTGTGCTCATTGAAGGATTATTTGTGTCAGATGAAGCACTCTACAAGAACGTTTGCTAATATATCTTGTCTTCCTTTCAGGAAAAGGCCCAAAGTACCCTTCAATGGTTATGCGGGCCATGAGAACACCAACGGAAGGGCGACCTTCGAGAACCCAATGTATGACCGCAACATCCAGCCCACTGACATCATGGCAAATGAGACAGAGTTCACGGTCAGCACGGTATGCACAGCAGTATAGCGACCGCTTTCTTCAAAGGTGAGTCTTTAACTGGGATAAATAAATCATCAGACAGTTACTGTCTGTAATTTATGCACCACTAGCATCATCAAATGAAATTGCGAAAATAGTGGTAAATAAAACAAATTCATCTGACTATAAATTCGGATTGGGTAAGCAGCCTTCAAAGCCTTTGTAAAATCATATGCACACCTGTAAACACATTCTATATTAAAGTGCCAAGTTGTTGCACGGAAACCAAAAACCGCCTTTATCCACACTAATGAACTAAATTATATTTACACTGAACTTCAATTATTATTTATAAATGTATCATTGCACTGAACATTTGTGTCTTTTATAATAGTGCACCTTTAAATAAATATGCTCTTGTGAAACGGCATCCTACTTCAGTGAATTCGATGAGCTGGTTGTGATATGATATTTTTTGTATTTTAATTTTTTGTTATTTATTTTTTATTATTTGCCAAAATATAAATCTTTTTTATGTTGTAAAAACTTTGTAGACATTTTCCAGAGCTAAAAGACACAACATGACCTTAGCTTTCTGCATCCACATCTAAGATGCTTAATTAGGCAACTGTACAAACTACTGTGACATCAGAGATGAAAAGGTCATTGCTGAGCACAGATTAAATCTCACAATGTAATAAACTGAAGGAGGACATAGACCTCAAGGAAAGGGGGGAAAAAGCAATATATTCTCACATTTCTCACAGTTGCTGTGAAATGATTTAGTGGTGTCCTTTGCTGTGGATTTCTACTATCATTTCCCAAAATATATGCCTTTTCAGCATAAGTGTGGAGTTTGAAATACTTCCAAAACTGTGTTTATCATTGTTACGATCCCTGGTTGTCTGCCCCGTGTTTCTTGTGTCGCCGTCACCGATTCCAATTATCATGATTCCCGACCCTCATCACTGTGTCATTGTGCTCACCTAATTGTCTTTTTGTTATCATCTTGTCTTTGTGTACTTAAACCCCGCTGTTCCTCCATTCCCTTGTCGTTCGTTGTTCTGACTGTTCTGATGTTTCCTCTGTTGCCTGTCTTGCCGTGTTCATCCTGCCGTGTTCATCCAGTCCGTGTACCTTCGATGTTTTCATGTTTTAGTTTCAGTTTTCCCCCCGTGGATGTTTCATTTGTTCCTGTTTGTCGTGTTTTCACTAAACCCGCTTGTAGATCCTCACTCCTCGTCTGCCCTCGTCTGAATTCTAACAGAACGAACGACCAAACATGGATCTAGCGGTGTTACAAGCGAACTGCCGTCTGCTCAGCTTGGTGCAGGAAAACCGTCCAGTGGAGGACCACGTCCACGATTTCCTCGAACTAGCGAGTGCCACGGACTTCCTAGACTCCTCCCTGGTGGTTTTCTTCTGGGCCAACCTGAACAGTTCGCTCAAGGATTGGTTGCCACTGGCGACGCGCGGCTGGATGCTCCGCAAATTTATTGAGGAGATGATGCTGGCCTGCGGCTCGCCGTTCTCTGTGGGTGTAGTCGAGGAGGACCCTGCCTCTCCTCCCACAGTGGTGACCCCCCATTCGTCCATGCCTCGTCCCTTCACGCCTGCCCCTTCACGCCTGTCAGTGAGCCAACCCCCACGCCTGCCTTGGTCAACGAGCCAGCGCTGCCGGCTTCGTCCGCCTGGAGGAGGAGGTGAAGAAAGGCTTCCACTCCCCAGCTCACGCCTGCCACGGTCAGCGAGCCTGAGCCAACGCCAGCCACGGTCAGCGAGCCAGAGCCCACGCCAGCCACGGTCAGCGAGCCAGAGCCCATGCCAGCCACGGTCAGCAAGCCAGAGCCCACGCCAGCCACGGTCAGCGTCCCAGAGCCAGCGCCTTTAGCCTCGACCAGCGTCCCAGAGCCAGCGCCTGTAGCCTCGACCAGCGTCCCAGAGCCAGCGCGTGTAGCCTCAACCAGCGTCCCAGAGCCAGCGCCTGTAGCCTCGACCGTCCCAGAGCCAGCGCCTGTAGCCTCGACCTTCCCAGATTCAGCACCTCTGGAGCCTCCCAGGGCTCCGCCTCTCAAGCCTCCCAGGGCTCCGCCTCTCGAAACTTCCCGGGCTCCGCCTCTCGAGCCTTTCTCGGCTCCGCCCCTCGAGCCTTCCACGGCTTCAACCCCAGAGCTTTCCACGGCTCCGCCTCCTGAACATCCCTTGGCTCCACTTCCAGAGCCTTCTACGCCACCGCCTCCCTCGGCTCCCCCTCCCGAGCCTCCCACGGCTCCGCCGACCACAGCTCCACCTCATGAGCCTCCCACGGCTCCACCTCCTGAGCCTCCCTCGGCTCTGCCTTCCACGGCTCCGTCAACCATGGCTCCGTCTCCTGAACCTCCCACGGCTCCGCCTACCATGGCTTCGTCACCAGAGACCTCTACGGTTCCGCCTTCTGAGCCTCCCACGGCTCCACCTCCTGAGCCTCCCTCGGCTCTTCCTCCAGAGCCTTCCATGGCTCCGCCTCCTGAGCCCTCCACGGCTCCGTCGACCACGGCTCCGCCTCCTGAGCCTCCCACGGCTCCGCCTACCATGGCTCCGTCTCCAGAGCCCTCTACAGTTCCGCCTCCTGAGCCACCCATGGCTCCGCCACCAGAAACTTCCATGGCTCCCTCGGAGTTCCCCATGGCTGTGGTCCTGAGGCCAACTCCCAGACCTCCTAAACCTGTCCTATGGCCGACTCCCAGGCCTGGGACCCTGTCCTTGCCCTGTGGCCGGCTCCCAGGCCTCCTGAACCTGTCCCTGCCCGGAGGCCTCCTGAACCTGTCCTCGTCCTGCGGCTGCCTCCCAGGCCACCTGAACCTGTCCCTGTCCTGTGGCCGCCTCCCAGTCCTCCTGAACCTGTCCTTGCCCTGTGGCCAGCTCCCAGGCCACCTGACCCAGTCCTGTCTTGTGCTCCCCGTGGACTGTCTGCCTGCCCTCTGTGCCTCCTTGGACTGCCTGTCCGCCCCTTGTTCCCTCTTGGACTGTCTGGTTGCCCCTTGTGCCCCCTTGGACTGTCTCGTTGCCCCGTGTGCTCTCCTTGGTCTGCCTGCTCCCCCTCACTCCTTGGACGATTTTGTTTTGTTTTTTGTGTATTTTTTGTTCTCTTTTAGGAGCGTCTGGAATCCACTCTTCAGAGAGGGGGTTATGTTACGATCCCTGGTTGTCTGCCCCGTGTTTCTTGTGTCGCCGTCACTGATTCCAATTATCATGATTCCCGACCCTCATCACTGTGTCATTGTGCTTACCTGATTGTCGTTTTGTTATCATCTTGTCTCTGTGTACTTAAACCCCGCTGTTCCTCCATTCCCTTGTCGTTCGTTGTTCTGACTGTTCTGATGTTTGGCCCATGTTCTGATGTTTGCTCTGTTGCCTGTCTTGCCGTGTTCATCCTGCCGTGTTCATCCAGTCCGTGTACCTTCGATGTTTTCATGTTTTAGTTTCAGTTTTCCCCACGTGGATGTTTCATTTGTTCCTGTTTGTCGTGTTTTCACTATTGTTCAATAAACCTGCTTGTAGATCCTCACTCCTCGTCTGCCCTCGTCTGAATTCTAACAATCATTATAGTTTTCCTCTTTAGACAAAATGCGTGATTGTATAACAAATTTAAAACAAGGTGATAAGGATAGAGTAGTTTTACATTTTAATTAATTCATTTTTGCTTTTATACCCTCTTTCAAGTTATTTCCTTAAAGAGCACCTAATCTGAGCAGCAGACGATGAACTTTGGCAGGCTCTGTAATTGGTTTTCCAATGTAACCTATGTGTTTATATCTGTTCTGCTGATTTCAACTTGTAACAGCTCTTTGTCATGAGGGAATATGTTTCTGCTTTTCTACAGTTTCAGGATGTTATGTAATTGGTTATCCAAATTAAATAAGAGATAAAAATGTACCTCTGATCTTTTTTTATGATGTTATAATGTCAGACATTGTTATGTTGAGCGTCACTAGCCAACTAATTCAATTTTTCAGTAGCTTGACAGTAGCTCATCTGTTAAATAGCGTAGCTTTTCTTGTAAGAAGATATTTTTTCAAACTAGTAATGGTGTTACATGACAAATCGCTTCACTGTTGAGGCAATAATCAAATGTGCTCTCTCTCATATCTCTCTCTATATATGTGTGGGCCACCCCAGTAGCGGTGTTGTGAGCCACACTGGTTCCACTGAATCTTGAGTAAAATGGTAGTAAAATATCTTATAAGATAAATGTCAAGAAACGTCTTGCATCAGCAAATGGGACCCCCAGGGTAGACCTCACTCAGGTAGTGATGGTGCTGGCTGCACCAACCGAAGTGACCCGAAACAGGGCTCATCCCTGAGAGGGGGGAAGAGGAAGACCCATATACCTGGTCTAGTGGTTACAAGTTGCGGTGGTGCATTGTTTGGGATGGGGGCTTTGGTGTTCTTGCTGGGGCGGGTGTGGGGTCTGTACCGCATGACCGGTGAGGCTGCACATACTCTGGATAGTTGCCTCATACAGTGACCTAGAGCTACTACTTAATATAGCATTGACCATAATTTACTCCCTATTTAAAACTTCATAAACTCTCTCTCTTTGCCACAAAATCAACATAACATAACAAATAACCAATTTTTTATATATCATACACCCTAGTTTATGTACATATATTTGATGATCTTTATACTGTAAATAGGCTACTTGCTATTTTTATCTCATCCTCCTCTCCTAATATTTTCCATCCTCTTTATTTTCTCCCCACTTCCTTTCCTTTTGAAATAATATATTGGGGGCTCTACATTTCCGCAATGTTGTCGTTTTGTCTGTGTCTCTCTCTGTATGTGTATAAATGAATAAATAAGTGAATTGGCTCATACAGACGGTTCATTTAAATGACCCAGTTTAAATTTTCAGCTTCAGTTTCAACAATAGCTTCACCAACACTGCTGACAACTGTATACTCTTTTTCCTAACTCTTTTCCCTGTTCTCTTTCCTCTCGTCACAGGTTGTTCTCCACACAGCAGTTCTCATAGTTATGAATGGGCCAAATGGATGAACTAAAGAGGAGGATTGTGTGTGTGTGTGTTGTGTGTGTGTGTGTGTGTGTGTGTGTGTGTGTGTGTGTGTGTGTGTGTGTGTGTGTGTGTGTGTGTGTGTGTGTGTGTGTGTGTGAACCAAACCCAATTGTGACATATAAAAGTGATAAACCCTGACAATGATGCAGCAAAAAAAGCATCAACAGAGAAACACAGAGACAACCACATTAAAAACTCTTACGCTATTCTCCTCTTTTTGCCCTATGAGGGAACCTCCTGTTAACCGTGGAACTGCACAGGGACAAATGTGATGCTCACAGCTATCGCTTGCCAAATAAAAACACAAGTGGTTCATTTGTTTGGTTAAACGAGGGCCCCCCATTCTTACATGTGAGGTGGAGGATGTCTTTGTGGGGACATTGGTTGTGCTCAGGAAGTCTAAAGTGTCTCCTGGAGAGCCGAAGCTTGTTTTACTTTTGTACATTGAGTTCTTTCCACAGAGTGTTTTGGCTTGTATTCCCCCTTCGAAATAGTAAAATTGCAAACAAGTGCAGACTTTGTTCACATCACAGAGGACACTCTCACTGACATCTTCACCATCAATTCCCTGGAAATGCAACGACACCTTCACCATCAATTCCCTGGAAATGCAACGACACCTGAGGGCTCAGACCTCAAACTGAAGTGGAATGAGATTCTGGGGCTTATTAGAAGACATGGATTCTATCTGTAGCACCTCTCTCTCCTTATTCCTGCCTGGAGTAAATATTTTTGCACCATCTTATCACAATCCTGACTGAAACTGGACAGTCACTGCAAGCCTCCAAATAACCAGTTGGAGGAGATCATGGTGAACGTGTTTTTTTGTGTTTAGAGGCTTTATGAAACTGACGTCGTGGCCATTATCTGCTGTTATTTCTTTTCCGCATTGACAGAAGAATTGCAGCCTACATTTGAAAGCAACTGTTATGCATCTTTAATTATTTGGAGAGCTATCTGAACAGCACTGTGCCCTTCCTCGTCTGACTGGTCTTCAAAGTATCTTCTGAGTTGTGATTGGTCTGTAGGCTGGGATGTAATGCAGAAGAACCATTTGCTCGCATTTAAAGATATGATGTCATTTATTTCAGACTTTAGGTTGGATTCAGAGATTCTTTGGGGTTTCTGATGTCATTGGAATTGTATGAATCAAATTATTTTCATATATATATTATATATATATATATATATATATATATAGCCCTTGGACACTTGAAGTGCGAAGGAAAATGTATGACTCAAGACATGTCTTTCATTACCAGATTCTGTCCTTGTATTCTGAAGTCAAGGATAAAAATCACATTAGGTTTAAAATGGAGCCTGCACCAAATAAGCATCAAAATATTTTCAAATGTCTGTAGCATTGTCATAATCTCTTTCCGTACTAAGACCTTTGTGTCATCCATGCCAACTCCACACTTTTGATAAGTAAATGAGACTTAAAGATTTCACCCTTGAGTAACTTATCCAATGCCGGTTATTTATTTGCAGACTCGTGTCCCAGAAATTCGATGGGAAGGTTTGAAGATGAGCAACAGCATAGGTTTTAACAGCAAGTTTACAGTTTTCACAACTAGAGGAGTATAGATAACTTTGATGATGTTACACTCAACTTAAACATTTCATTTGCATCACACTTAATATTCATATGCTGTGCTAAATAAACAGCAGCTGTTGTTTTATGAATAGCTGTTGAATGCAATATGATAGGAAAAGATGATAAATGAAATATTTTATTGTCAATGTTCCAAGTACATTATATTTTAGGGTGCAGTTTCCTTTATATGGCCAATGTTTAAGAGATTATTTGTTATTGAATCTCAATGTCACAGCCGTCCTTCTCTTATGACTTAGTTATTTGATACTTGCTATATTTGCATTTATTTTCATGAGAATTCCTCTAGTTTATTTGCTGTACACAATACTTCTGAAATCTATTGCTGAATTGTTGCTTCAGTCTGTTTCACCTCTCTTTGGTATGATTACTTTTACAGGTTTGTTACTTTTGAAACCTGTAGCTTATCAAAATTCAATTGTGAGTTGATAGAAAAGGTAAAGATTCCCTTGTTATTTCGCAGGCAAAGCATTAGGCAAGCACATTATCTTACAGCTGTTGGTATTCACTTCATATTTATTAAATTGTCTTCTTTTTCCCTAGCCTATTACTTTTCATTTTGAAGTGCTTCATCAGTGTGGATGGCGTCTCAGTAAGTGTTTGTGTTCCCACATATCAGACACCAGTTATGATTATTTCATTGCAGTTTATCTCCTACTGGCTTGGCTTTTTACTTTATCTCACCCTGGTGTTTTATGTCTTAGCAAACCAACAGCAATAGAAGTGGATAATAAGTGCATTAAAAAGCTGTCAGATTTATAATATTCACATAAGATTATCAAGTAAATGTATCCTTTTAAATCCTATCCTATGAAAGATGCACCTTGCAAGTGATAATACACCAAAAAAAACTAAAAAAAACAATTCAAGGCACAAGGGCTTTAGAGTCACATCTCTTTATAGGTGTAGTATGTGTACTATATATATATATATATATATATATATATATATATATATATATATATATATATATATATATATATATATATATATATATATATACAGTACACACCGATCAGCCACAACATTAAAACCATCTGCCAAATATCGTGTAGCTCCCCCTCGTGTCACCAAAACAGCGCCAACCCACATCTCAGAATTGTATTCTGAGATGCTATTTTTCTCAACACCATTGTACAGAGCGGTTATCTGAGTTACCGTAGATTTTGTCAGTCGAACCAGTTTGGCTATTCTCTGTTGACCTCTCTCATCAACAAAACTGCTGCTCAATGGTCTTTTTTTGTTATTATTTTTTGGGCACCATTTGGAGTAAATTCTAGAGACTTTTGTGTATGAAAATCTCAGGAGATCAGCAGTTACAGAAATACTCAAACCAGTCCGTCAGGCACCAACAAACATTCATGCGATTATCTAACCAGCCAGTCATGTGGTAGCAATACAGAGCATAAAATCATGCAGATATGGGTCAGGAGCTGCAGTTAATGTTCACATCAGCTATCAGAATGTGGAAAAAAATGTGCTCTCAGTGATTTGACTGTGGCATGATTGTTGTTGCCAGATGGGCTGGTTTGAGTAATTCTGTAACTGCTGATTTCCTGAGATTTTCACACACAGCAGTCTCTAGAATTTACTCCGAATGGTGCCCAAAAAAAAAGCATCCAGTGAGAGGAAATTCTGCAGACGGAAATGGCTTGTTGATGAGAGAGGTCAACAGAGAATGGCCAGACTGGTTCGGAGTACTGTATCTCAGATAACCGCTCTGTACAATGGTGTTGAGAAAAATAGCATCTCAGAATACAATTCTGAGATGTGGGTTGGCACTGTTTTGGTGACACGAGGGGGAGCTACACGATATTTGGCAGGTGGTTTTAATGTTGTGGCTGATCGTGTGTATATATATATATATATATATATATATATATATATATATATATATATATATCTACAGTATATACTAACATCTTGAAATACTCTTCTAATAAGTATCCATGCAGCCTAGGTATCATGTTTGACATATGCATTTGTTTCTTGTAACAGTGCCTTGGTCACTTTATCTATAGATTATCCAGCTACTCAAAGAGAGCTTTGATTCTCTTCTCTGCTACATTTTTTCCTCCCAAGAGAATAAAAGACCAGCACCCCGAAACATGCAATTAATTAACAATTTCAAACATTCCTTTTCACATGCTTTTTCCGTCATTTTCCTTCACAGATAACATTTGCCATTAGAGTGTTCTTAATTTATACTTACATTGTGGGTTGAGAGGTGTTATTAATTTTGCAAATGTGATTTGCAAAACCGATAGTGCTGCTTTGCCAAAGTCAAAGGCATCAGCTGCCTATGTGAACACCAACCAAAAGCATAAATAATTTACTATATGACATACTGCAATTCTACAAAACACAAAATATTTTGTTGTCTGTGTTCCAGCCTGTGTAACTGTGTAATCATTGTGCCGATGACTGTCGACATGTCAGATACTGTAGATGCTTCCTTCTCTGTGTAATTTTTTATTTATTTTTTTTACCCCAAAACTGGTGCTTACATCTGTGTGTGTGAGGAAATGTGCCTGGTAGCCCACCATATACTTTATTTTATACTCTGCCCAATTTAAGTATACATTTTATACATAAAAATAAAATGGCAACCAGCATGATTAAAATTCTCACATATTATATTTGCATATTTGTGAGGAGTTTGTCAACCCTTTTCATCAAAGGTTTAGTTAGTTAACAAGAAAGTGTGCTTCTTTTAAATATTCTTATTTCATTTGGTTTTCTCAAGTTAATTGTAAGTAAATAAGTAAAAGAAGTGAATTTCTTTCATTTCTTAAGAGTGTTTGCAAGTATAAAATAACTGGGATGCATTGAATGTTTTAATTTTTATATATATATATATATATATATATATATATATATATATATATATATATATATATATATATATTGTGGCATCATGAGAGGGCGTGTTCTAGAGGGCAGATACATGGCCCTCAGATGGCTGGAGCAAGATGGCCGTCTGTTAAGGACTACAAAACCCAGGCTGCCTTGAGAGTACAGCTGCAGCTAATGAGACCAGCACGAGGCTCTAATAGTGGGTGTGAGAAACTGTTGGAGTGTGTGGTTGGAGAAAGGACGCATACCTCTGTGAAACAAAGACGAATAAGTTGCATTTGAGCTGAAGAGATTTAAGTTGTAAACCTTTTGTTAAATTATTAAATACACCGACATACTGAAGAGACTGTTGAAGTGGTGTTTACTGGGAACTTGCACACACTAAAGATTCTGACCCTCTCATGCTGTCACAATATATATATATATATCTTGGAATGCTAATTATTTCTTCTCATGTCCCCAATGGTAACATATAACAAGATACTCTATGTGCAAGCTACAAGTCTTAATATATAACATAGTGGGAAATCTCCACACCCAAAAGAATGCATATCAATATATTTGAACATTTGCATATTGCATCTTATATTGACAATGTGTGCAATTAAAAACATATACTGTATAGCATAGTTCAATGAGAAAATATTGTACTAAGGGATGCATATATCAATTTTGTGTGGCGATCAATGTGATTATATTTCAGTATGCACTGGCAAGTAGTCGTCGCCCCCCCCCCCCTCATTTTTAAGAACTACAACAATGCATTTCTCTTTGGTCACCAAGTGAATACAAGCCCAGCCTTGAGGGACTTTTAAAGGACTGCTCTGGCTATCCAGAGCCTCAAGGAATGCTGTAAGTTATGAGCTGCATACTTGACCAGAAGGATATTTGAAAAGTGACATTAAAACTACAGTACAAGGACCTTAATGGAGCAGTCATGTGGATACACAGATAGAACTCAGAGACTGAAAAGAAGAACTAACGAATAGAAAACTTTTTTTGTACAGAGATATATTTTTATGGAAATACATTTGTAATATAAAAAAGAGAAAGTGTGTTGACAGATCTGTAAATGTTTTTAATTATTGTATTACAAATGCTAGTGGGGATTAGATATTACATATATATATATATATATATATATATATATATATATATATATATATATATATATATATATATATGACAAAATAGAGACACATTTGTTTTGTTTGTTTTTTGTAAATGTAAAAAAAAAAAAAATTGTATATAGAAGTTTACATATTGTAAATATGTAATACCCAACATGGCTTGTCTGCAATATATAAAATGTATTTTATCTGTCTGTATATGATGCTTTGCATTGTTTAAGCTTGATTCTACTTTCTTGAACTTGAAAACTATTTTGAAGTTTTTGGAATAAAAAAATGAAAATATATTTCACTGATCTTTTATCCTATTTTGTAACTGTGCATTTTGATGACTGATTGACAGAGTGAAGGCGATTGGGCAATTAAAACATCTAGAATCTATAAGTTTTTGTGCCATGCAAATATTCTCTTTTGATAGGTGTAAAGAATTGTTGCTTTCCAAGCCACTTTATTGACTGCCACCTGTCACATTTTAGATAACGATAACCATTTTGCCCCAGGGCTTGGCTTGAATTATAACTACCAGTCAAAACTTTTGAAACACTTGACTGAAATATTTCTCATGATCTTAAAAATATTTTGATCTGAAGGCATATGCTTAAATGTTTGAAATTTGTTTTGTAGACAAAAATATATTTGTCCCACCATATAAATGTCATTATAATACTAAAATGTTATAAAAAAAAAAAAATTAATTGATGGCTTGGACCAAATAATAAAGAAAAGCAGCCAATACGTGCACAAAATAGATGGGAACTCCTTCAATACTGTGTAAAAAGCATCCTAGGGTGAAACCTCAAGACGTTGGTTGAGAAAATGTCAAGAGTACATGTCTGCAAATTTTAGGCAAAGGGTGACTACTTTGAAGATGAGAAAATATAACAGTTTTGATTTATTTTGGATTTTGTTTAGTTACAACATAATTCCCATAGTTCTATTTATGGTATTCCATAGTTTTCATGACTAAAATGTGAATATACAATAAAGAATGAGTAAGTGTTTCAAATCATTTGACCGGTATTGTGTCTGTGTCTGTATATATATATATATATATATATATATATATATATATATATATATATATATAGTACTGTTCAAAAGTCTTCACAAAAGGTTTCACAAAAACATATGGTTATTTATATCTTCAGCTTTTGTGTGTAAATAGGAAATATAAATGTTAGACTCCCAAACATAAATTTTGCAAATAGTGAAGATTAGAATAGAAGAACAGGGAGTCCTGCAACAGATGTCATGGGCCCCACTGAAAATAGATAGAATACTGTGGCAAATTGTCCAAGAAGCTTAGAACATCCTATCTGCCAACAACCAAGAAATACTTTGTCCAGGTGTACCTAGGAGAATTGGTGCGGTTTTAAAGGTAAAGGTGGTCACACCAAAAATTGATTGAGCTTTTTTTATGTTTACTGGACATGGTACGACATTAAGTGATAAATGTAAACTATTTATGTCATTATTTTTTTATGACATCCACACTATTGTAACAAACTGGCCATGGAGACGGTGTTAGGATCCATGTACAAGAAGTTTATTAAGAGACACAAGCAAACAATCCAAAACAGCAGGCAGAGAGACATCGGCGTAAAGCAGGCAGATAAATCCAATAAACCAAATAGATGGTCCAGCCAGGCAACAAAGGGTTATCCAAAAAGCAGTAAATCCAGAAAAATAGGCAATGGTCATAACATGAATCAATAAACAATAGCAATGGAAAAACACTTGGTAAGGCAGGGTAAACTGGCAATATTTTGCACAGAACAATGGAATTGCATGACTATATAAACAAATGTGGTAAACAGGAAATGAGCATTAAAGAAATGGGTGAAGATCACCCATTCTGGTCTCCCTCTGGTGTTTGGTAGGATGGGTAACAACCTCAGATGTTACAGAATCTCCCCACACGAACAACTCCTGGTGATCTTCTGCTGGGACGTCCCTTTGGTCTTGGCAGCTACCCAGGATATCTCCTCTGGTCCGTAGCCTTCCCAGTCCACCAAGTATCGCATCTGCTCCCTCATCAAATTGAGTCCATGATCTTTCTGACCATATACGCAGGTGTTCCATCAACCTCCAATGGAGGTGGAGGCTCGGGATTTGTGATTCCAGGGCCAGACGCCAGGTGGACCGGTTTCAGCAAGGACACATGGAAGGAGGGAGAGATGCGGTAGTTAGCAGGAAGCTCTAATCGGTAACTTACTGAGTTTATTTGACAGATAATTCTGAATGGACCCACATACATTGGACTGAGCTTCCTTCAGGGTAGCCGCAGCTTGAGATCCCTTGTGGATAACCAGAACCTCTATCCAGGCTGATAGTTGGGGCGAGGGCGCCTCCGCCGGACATGAGCGCTGTCCCACACCTCTCGCTCCGCCTGATCCAATCATCCACCGCTGGCACTGTAGATGATTCTCCTGACCAAGGGAACATTGGGGGTTGGTATCCCAGCACACATTGGAAGGGAGTTAGTCCCCTAGAGGTATGAGTGAGGGAATTCTGTGCGTATTCGGCCCAGGGCAACAAGTTGCTCCACTTTTCCCGTTCACGGCTACAATAGCTCCGTAGATATTTGCCAATCTCCTGGTTTAAACGTTCCACCTGTCTTTTGGCTTGGGGGTGATTGCCTGAGATTAGACTCACATTGATGTACAGTTGCTTACAGAATGCATGCCAAACTCGGGATGTGAACTGTGAACCTCGATGGGACACAATGTCTTCTGGTAATCCATAGACTCTGAATACTTGGTGAAATAGAGCATTAGCAGTTTCCATAGCCATGGGTAAACCCTTGAGAGGGACAAGTCTACTTGATTTTGGGAATTGGTTAATAATTACCAGTATGGTGGTGTATCCGTTGGAGTTTGGAATGTCAGTGACTAAATCGATGGAAATGTGGGACCATGGTCTTTGGGGTATTGGCAGTGGTTTGAGTACTCCCGTGGGCAGTTCCCTGGGGTCTTAGATTGTGCACACACTTGACAAGACTTCCCATAGTTGGTAACATCACGAATCACAGATGGCCACCAGAAGGAATTACGTACAAGTGTTATTGTTCTTTGGATGCCAGGGTGTCCTGTGCTCAATTAACTCTTTCCCCGCCAGCGTTTTTAAAAAAAGTTGCCAGCCACCGCCAGGGTTTTTGACGATTTTCGCTAAATTTTAATGGCCCGCAGAATATTTTCTTCCATGAATATATGAAGATGCTATATATCACAATAAAGATCTGAGCCTCTGCTTTTAGACAAAAAAAACGATTTTATTTTATCTTCATTTGTTCTTTTTTTATTGCGACTTGAACAGAGGTTGGTTTTGTCAAAAAACAACATTTCAGACAAAAAGCTGATAAAAAGGCATGTTTATGTCTGATATTTTGAGCTTCTCAATACTCCACTTCTTCATGTTTGAGACGAACGCAGTCTGTTTCTTTGATCAAAGAGTTCTTTCAAAACATGTGCAGAGGTCTTCCTTACCGTATAACACCTAAAACACGGAAACCCGGAAAATTCAGTGTTTGGCGGGGAAGCGTTTTTTCATAAAACACGGAAAATTCCGTGTTTGGCGGGGAAAGAGTTAAGTGTGGACCTATTGGATGGTTCTCAGATGTAGAGCTTGTGGTACAAAGTGCTTGGTTGGGGGGCAGTCAGGTGGTGGGTGTTTGTGCTGTTGTGCTCATTGTATTTCTTATATGTTATCCCAACTAATCGGTGCAAAGATCACAGATAGTGGTAGGATTGATCCAGGATTAGGTTGGATGTGGGGTGGATCATGCCTGAATGAAAGTGCATCTGCTTTGCTATTCTTGCTGGCAGGGTGGTAAGTGACAGTAAAATTGAACCTGGTGAAGTACTATGACCATCGGGCTTGGCGTGGATTCAGTCTCTTGGCTTCCTTGATATATTCAAGGTTCTTGTGATCACTGTAAGATTATATATGCAGAAGAATTCCAGCAAAATGATTTGAATCAAGCAAAAACTCAGCCTTTCAGTTTAGAATGTTTAAATGTCATAAATTACAGGCCTTCAGCTTGAACCCCCACACAAAGTTAAACCAGGCTGTTCGGTGTATGGTTACAAGGACCATCAGATTTACACAATTCTAAGACATTTAATTATAATCTAGCCTTGCTAGATAATTCTGAAAATCACTTTGAACTGTGGTAACGTTTGTACCTGACAAATTAATGATTATAGACTGATGGACCTCTTTAAAATGTTTGTAGCGATGTGCAATCACCTATAATTGATAAATATAATCTTTAATTTTGTAAGATTTATCTCATTCTACTAAGAATGGTAGCTATAAGGCTAAACTTGATAAAAACCATGTTGTATAACCCTTGAATTAACCAGTATTATTTTGTAACCATGGATTTTCATGTTTTTTTACTTACACGTATAGCATTCATGGAAGAAATGTCATGTTTAGTGTGTAAACCTTCGCTGACATATTGCAGAGAAAGCTGATGACCAGTAATATCATGTCTCTTGTACCATTCTCAAGATATAAAAGCTCATGATTAAATATGCACTATTTTTGGAGATTTGCAGGAGATTGTGAAGACTTTGGAACAAAGGACCATAAATCAGCTGTTGGAAAGGACAGCCCAGTTGACCATTGACTTCTGATTAGCGCGGGACACCTTTGGGGATGCGGCCAATTTCAGTTAAAATATTTCCAAACAGGAAGAACACGCACTCTTTCCTCTCTTGTCTCTCCTTCTCCTCTCTTCTGCCTGCACGTGCTTCGTCTGCTGACTGCCAGGTCCATGCGAGGCCCAAGGAAGCTTGGGACTCGACGTCCCGAGAAAGCTTATTACTCTCTATAGCCTCGCTTCAAAGCTAACCCCATAATTCATACAGACAATTACTCTTCAATCATACAGAGATCAAAACATCGACGGATGAACTTTCGACCAAGCGCCAAGAACCAAGCAACACAAAGAACGCAAGGAAACACCACAAAGACACGCAAGTACATCTCCAATATTGTGCTCAAAGTGCTGGTGTATTAATTAATAATTTGGGTATTCCGATAGCAAATCGATGCAGACTCAAAGAAGGATAAATGGTTCTTAAGGTATTGTCAACATACTCCATAAAGTTTTTTTCACTGTACTGATCATTTATTTCACATTCTGTCACTTTTTTCACCAACCTGTCTTATGTATATATGTATTAGATTAATGTTTAGAATAGTAATAAAGTTTGTCTGTGTTCAAAGACGACATGACTGTGGTATATTTTGATAAATAATCTCATCCCTGTTTCTAAGAGATTTAGCTTCAAAGCAGTACCTAAATACGTGTGATATTATTTTCAAGAAGCCATGAGTATAATATCACTCCAATAAGTGAATTTATCATAATTCACTTATTAAACTAATTCCTTACAGTAGAAATTATGAGCGGATACAACGAAACGTTGTATCACAATTTTAATAGTGGAGAATCTATTAAGATAAATAATCTAGTTATTTGTCATTTATCTCATTTATAATGGCAGTGGGTAACTGTATTTCAAAGTGACCATTCAGTTCAGGCCTCAATAGTCTATGCATAGACATAGACCTCAATAATTTTTCTCCATGAAGAAAAAACCTGCAGCTGCTAGAGAGGTTGATGTAAAAGGAGGCAAGGGCTTCTTTGATGTAAGTTTCCATAGCTAGGGTCTTGGGGTGTGACAGTGGATAAGCCTTGCTTCTCAGTGGAGCTGTATTTGTCAGAAGTTCAAATGGCGCAGTCCCATGGATGATGAGGAAGAAATTGAGTAGCTTTGACTTTACTAAACTTCATTGGATTCTGCATACTCCTTGGGAATCATGGTTACGGTTTGGAATTCAGGGCTTTCAATGCTGGTGGTAAGACAAGGCATGGAGACAGCAACATGGAGACAATGTTCAGCCAGCAAATCATGACCAAGGATGACCCAAGATACGAGCATGATTAGGTGTGTTTGACATACAGTGAAATGTTCTCCACATGAAATAGTCCAATCTTGATGGTTATGGGAACAGTCTGTTGGGTTGTACCAGTACCAATGGGAGCATTGTCAACTGTGGTGATATTAATCATTGAATGGTGGGTATATTCAGTTCTTGTACAATCTCTTGACTTATGAGATTCACAGCAGCCCCCGAATCCACTAAAGCTGTAACATTTTATATGATCACCAATGGAGATCTCTACCGGCAACAGAAAACTGTGAAGGATAGCTGATACAAAGTTTGTGGTACTCACTTTCAGCCTTGAATCAGGGGAACTTGATTTCTTGTGTGGGCATGCAGCATTAAGATGACCTGGTTCACCACAGTAATAGCAAAGTTATTTGTTACGTCGACATTGGCGTTCCTCCATAGAAACATGGGTGTAAACAACTTGCATAGGTTCGGGTGATTCAGTGGATGCCTGTGCTGAGACTGTAGACTTCAAAGTGGAGTGAAACTGATGACATGGAGCATTCTGAAGCAGTTTATCCATTTTGATAGCCATGGTAATGAATTCAGACAAAGTAGAACACTCACCCTTGCATGTCAGTTCAGCCTTGAGTATTTGGAGAAGCCCCTCGTGGAAAACAGTTTTCAGAACGACATTTTTCCACTCACTTTGAGCCACTGATGTCCTGAACAGAATTGCATAGTCTGCTGATGATTGATGGCCCTGGTTTAAATGAAGCAGCTGAACAGAGATATCTTGACCACCCGCTGCATGGATACTTAAAGACTTCGTAGATCGGATGAACAAAGTAGTCAAACAAGGTCTGGATTTTCTTAATTAAACAACACTGGTCTTGATAACCCTTTAAAACATTGCACTGGTGTGCAAATGCAGCCTGGATCTGTGAGACTTCTGCTGGATCCATGGTACATTTACATTTATGCATTTGGCAGATGCTTTTATCCAAAGCGACTTACAGTGCACTTATTACAGGGACAATCCCCCCGGAGCAACCTGGAGTTAAGTGCCTTGCTCAAGGGCCCAACAGTGGCAATCTTGGTGGTGCTGGGGCTTGAACCCCCGACCTTCTGGTTAGTAACCCTGAGCCTCAACCACTGAGCCACCACTGCATGGTAGGTGAAGTATTCTGTAACAAACTGGATAAGGGAGACCTGGTGTTAAGATCCATGTGCAGGAAGTTTATTAAAAGAGTCACAAGCAAACAATCCAAAACAGCAAAGAGACGTAGTTGTAAAGCAGGCAGATAAATCAAATAAACCAAATAGACAGTCCAACCAGGCAAAAAAGAAAGGGTAATTCAAAAAGCAGAAAATCCAGAAAAAAAGTTTGAATCAATAAGCAATGGAAAAACACTCGGTAAGGCAGGGTAAACTGGCAAAACTTTGCACAGAACAATGGAACTGCATGGCTACATATTCATGTGGTAAACAGGAAATGAGCATTGAAGAAAAGGTTGAGGATCAGTATTCAGGAGAGGGCTCCATCTGGTGGTTGGTAGAATGGGTAAGAACCTCAGATGTTACATGCAACATTTTTCACAGGTGCCTAAAACTTTTGCACAGTACTGTGTGTGTGTGTGTGTGTGTGTGTGTGTGTGTGTGTGTGTATGTGTATATATATATATATATATATATATATATATATATATATATATATATATATATATATATATATATATCAAAAATAAATATATACATTAAAGAATTTCAAGCATTGTATATTTGTGTTTGTAATAATCAAACATTTTAATTAATAATAAATTAATTAAATTAGTTAATTAATAAATATTTTTAGCTTAAGATTACCTTCATTTGCAACTTAAATTTTGTGGTGGAAAATATATCTAAATACTTTGCATTCATAAAGTATTCAGACCCCTTAATATTTCACATTTTGTTATGTTGAAACCTTATGCTAAAATGCTTTGAATTATTTTTTCTTTCACATCAATCTAAACTCCATTCCCCATAATTAAAAATTGAAATATCACAAGTATTCAGACTTATTTGAAGTACCTTTGGCAGCGATAACAGCCTCAAGTCTTTTTGGGTATGATGCGAGAAGCTTTGCACACCGGGATTTGGTGAATTTCTGCCATTTTTCTCTGAGGATTCTCTCAAGCTCTATCACGTTGGATGGGACTGTTGGTGGAAAGCCATTTTCAGATCTCTCCAGAGATGTTCGATTGTGTTCAAGTGCAGTCTCTGGTTGGGCCACTCAAGGACATTCACAGAGTTGTCCCTAAGCCACTCTTGTGTTGTCTTGGTTGTGTGCTGAGGGTCCTTGTCTTGTTGGACGGTGAACCTTTGGCCCAGTCTGAGGTCCTGAGTGCTTGAGTGTTTTCATTAACCTATTGATACGCAATTTCACCGCACTCGGGAGTGACGTCACTCTGCTTACATTTAATATATAATTTACCGTCTATAAATGTAATTAATGTTAACAAATTATACATCTTTTCAAAGGTCTAAGGGTTCAACATTGATATCCGATCTCTGTTTTACGATAGCAATGCTCCGGAAACAGCAATTTAGTTATTTGTGCCAGGAGTACAAATGAAAACAAGCAATATCAAAACGGGACTTCATACCTTTGTTATGAAATACATGAAATACAGATGAATCCAGTTCCCCACACTTGGGTCAATTGTCCATGTCAAGCGTTCATTGAAAAACATCCAACAGCACTTTTTGTCCATAGAAGTGATCAATCTGGGAAATATTGATACAGTATATTCTCCATTTACCCTTCATCATCGTTCGGCAACATTCATGTATATAACTGTATATTATCTTACATATTAGAGTCTAGTTCAAAATATTAGTTCAAAAATGTGGCATAGTTTTATTCATAATAGCTGAGCAGTGGAGTCAGATTTTGTGTCGTCTTGAAAGGCGGAGCCTTATTTTTACTCTGTACACCGGCAGCGATTTTCAGAGAAAAAAGCTTGCAGGAACCTCATTTTTGGTTAAATCATCATCAAATTTGAAACGCAACTTCGTTAGACTTGTGGCTTTGAGAACATTGCATTTCTGGGTTGTCTTGGCACCTTTATTTGTTTTTCAACACAAAATATTTCCATTACTATAAACTTCAGCTTCTTTAACTTTAAAAAATAACATCATATATTAATTCTGAAACTTGGGAAATAATGCCCAAAGTGTCTTTTTTAAAAAGATACTACAACTGTGTCAATACTCCAAAGTATCCAGTAAATACAACCATTTCATTTTCATGGTTTGTGCTCAAAAAGGGGGTGCGTATCAACAGGTTAAGGATATCTCTTTACAGGCCAAACAGTTCAATCTTCATTTCATCAGACCATAGAATCTTGTTTCTCACAGTGTGAGAGTCCTTTAGGTGCTTTTTTGTAAATTCCAAATGGGCTTTCATGTGTCTTGCACTGAGTTGAGGCTTCAGTCTGGCCTTCCCCAGATCTGTGCCTTGACACAATCCTGTCTCTGAGTTCGCAGGCAGTTTGACCTCATGGCATGGTTTTTGCTCTGATATGCATTTTCATCTGTGAGACCTTATATAGACAGGTGTATGCCTTCCAAATAATGTCCAACCAATTGAATTTGCCAGAAGTGGACTCCAGTGAAAGTGTTGAACCATCTTTAAGATGATCCAGAGAAATGGGATGCATCTGAGCTCCTTTTCAAGCGTCAGAGCAAAGGGTCTGTATACTTATGTCAGTGTGATATTTCAGATTTTTTTCTTTTTCAAAGTTATAAAAAACCCTGTTTTTTTCTTTGCCATTATGGGGTATGAGTGTAGATTGATATGAAAAAAAAAAATAAATATATATATATATATATATATATATATATATATATATATATATATATATATATATATATATATATATATATATATTTTTTTTTTTTTAAAAAAAAGCATTTTAGCATCAGGCTGCAACATAGCATAATGTGAAAAAACAGGGGTCTAAATACTTTCTGAATGCAATATATATATGTATATAGTCAAGTCAATTTTATTTGTATAGCGCCTTTCACAATTATTTAGATAAAATACGATTTTTATTAGTGTTTAAAAACACTATTATTGTATAATAACCCCAGTGAGCAAGCTGTAGGCGACTGTGGCAAGGAACACAAAACTCCATAAGATGTAGATTAATGGAGAAAAATAACCTTGGGAGAAACCAGACTCACTGTGGGGGCCAGTTCCCCTCTGGCTAACATTATGAATGTAATGTAAATATTACTTATGTATAGGTAAAATCATGGTTTAAAATGATTAAACTAAGTGTTAATGGTCAGTGATTATATATACACATACATATACATATGTGTATATGAGAGAGAGAGAGAGAGAGAGACTGTTGGAAAGGAAGTAATTTTGAAGTAGTCGTACTTGTATGACTGAAAATACTGTAGCTGCCCTAAGACAATACCAAGATGGCCTTTGAGTGGACTGACTTCATTAAAAACTTTGACTTGGTATCCTGAAGCTAAAAAAGTGGGGTGCCCTTATAATTAAACATTATGATCTGACCTATTAGAAAATCTGTCATTTTTCCAGATTAAAACTTTTTAGCTTACTTTAACAATTATTTACAAATACATTTTCTTGTAAAATAAAATATAAAAAGTATGCATAAGAACTGGAAAACCTTATGCATTAAGAACCCTAAGAAACCACGACACTAGGTAGAATAAACTAAAAAAATAAATGAAGCTTCTTAAGAAGCAACTTCTTTCTGCGTTTGTATTTTTATTTAATTTTTTGTACAGATGGCATTTTGATAGTGTATTATTTATTCAGTTCTTGTCATTAGTGTCTTCTTGTTCTTGTTCAGTCATTGCTGGAAGGAACACACTTTTATCAGAACATTTGCAACAATAGCAACTAGTAGGTTTAAAGTTCTGACAAGCCATGTATCATTAAAAGTAAAAAAAGCAACCCAGATCTCCCAGGGTTGTACATATTTCCCACACTGCTAAGAGAATGAAGATAGAGATTCTGGATACCTGCAGTGTCATTTTGCTCTGGGAAAACTATTTGTATCTAATGAAAGGCTTTACCAAAATTACCTTGGACTAAAATTTATTGGGATTTAATTGGAATTTTTTATAGACAGTGGCATCTATTATATTACTGCGCATTAATTTATCCATTTACCATAATATAATTGCATTTATGAATTAATGACACAATTATTATTATTTTATTTATTACATTTTGTTTTTTCAGACAAAAATGAACAACATTCTGCAACGTTTTATGGAAAGGACAAGGAGAGTGCACAGTTCTCACCTCTGATTGACAACACTGAAGATGAGCAATAATATTAAAGAAAGCATGATAATAATTCACTAAAGTTTAGTTTGTAGGAGTTCAAAGTGTTTAAATACATGTTAATTAAAAAATAATGAATTCAAGGAGAAATGTTGGTACAGAGTTGCCATATAGCAACGTTTCCCTTTTTTCTTCCTTTTTTTGTTAGAGGTATTTTATGTCAGACAAACAAATGGGGAAAAAAATATTCCATCACACCATACAGGAAAGTATGCATTCCTCGTCACTGTATTACATCCTTTACAGTTAAAAACAACTCACTTTATTCACTTTTAACACCCTCTGTGGGCATTTCACGCAGAAACAGGAACTCACATGTGCCCCTATGTTCAAAAACAAATTGATTTGCTCAAGAAAAGTCAACCTACTGTATCCAAATACACTTTCAGATCAGTCTGGATCTGGGATCGTAAATAAGCGATGATGAAAGATGAGATGGAAGGGGACTTTAGGTCTTTAGGTCTTCCATCTCTTGATCAACACTCACTCATGAAACTTCATTAGACAATGACTCAGGGTGAAATTGGTTGAAAAAAATTCAACCAAATAAGAAATCCAATGATGTGTATGTTAGAGAGTGGCATCATACCCACAGGTCTGGCTCAGAGTTTAATCTAAACCATTCAGTGATTATTGTGTGTGTGTGTGTGTGTGTGTGTGTGTGTGTGTGTGTGTGTGTGTGTGTGTGTGTGTGTGTGTGTGTGTGTGTGTTCCAGTTAATTTTTTTTAAGTGGAGTGGTGAATGGTGGGCTAATAATGATGGGTGCCAGGCTGGGTTAAACTCCACTCTTTATTGATTAAATCAACTGCCACCCCAGCTCATTAGTCACCATTGGTCCTTTCTGCTCTTGGCAGTCATCAATCATGTCTTGAAGGTCCACCATCCACTGAACTGTAGTTCTATTGCAACCCGCCCCCCCTTTTTTTCTTTAATTTTGTTATTTTGAAATGATCTGTTTCCCTGCACCCCTTCTGTCACTCACTCGACATTGTGTCAATGTAGTGACACTAGGGGGCGCTGTTGAGGGACCTGAACACCTCCCATTCTTTGAGAAAAGGCCAATGAGAATTGGCTAGTGGAATTTGCCAAGCTGAATACTACAGCTGTGTTCCATTCACCTCTTAAAAAGCGTATGCTGTTGGATATACAGAGCATTTCCAGCGGCTTTCTCTCCTTCTGCAGATTTCGCCCCTGGGCGTTTCGACAGCGCTAAAATAGTGTATATTCCTGCTAAAGAGTATAGTTTTTCTATTAGAGCACACACCTTGAATGTCTTTTTAAAGACGTATCTTTATAAAGATGCCTTTCCGTCTTTGTGTGATTCCGTTATCTCTCTGCTTCCGACGGCCATGGGCGCTCCCTCACGTGTCTGGGCAGCGATCACACTGTGGCAGCGTTTGTGGATGGTTCATGTTCTCATTGCAAGAATATGACCATGGCAACATTGCGGTCACGGCTGTCCTTCTTCCCCCGTGCTGCACCTTCTACCCACGTGTATGAGGCCGGCCCGGCTTGTGCTGGAGGCGATTTGGGGATTTCAATGGGTGCAGTCTCACCAGGTAATTCCCGGCGGATCTCCCATTCTCCAGCAAGCTCGTTTGCTCCCGTCCGGTTGTAAAATGAGACCCGCCCGACTGGGCCAGCATGATGTCTCTTTCTGGGCCTGTGAGCAGGATGAGTCTTCGATCGCTGCATCGGAGAGCGCACTGGTGATGTCGGACGCTGATTACTCACACCTTTGGGTCTGAACGCCCAGTCTGAGGCTGACGCAGAGCTGACCGACATGTTTGCCCGGGCCTCGGCGAGCATCATGTTGGACTGGAACACTCCACCCTCCCCTGAGTGCTCATGGTTTGAAGATTGGTTCCTGGTTTTGGGGCGCCGCTCATTGTCCCTCCACCCGAGATGGGGAAAGGTTTCTACAGCCCGTCCTTCATCCTGCCAAAGAAAGGCAGTGGGTCGTGGCCAATCGTGGACCTGCAACTTCTGAACCGGGCCTTACATAGACTCCCTTTCAAGATGCTGACCCATAAAAACATTTTGATGTATGTCCGGCATCAAGATTGGATTGTGGCGGTAGACATGAAGGACACATACTTTCGACACAGACCCTTCCTACGGTTTCCTTTGATGGCCAGGTGTATCAGTTCAAGGTCCTCCCCTTCGGCCAGTTCCTGTCCCCTCACGTCTTCATGAAAGACGCAGAGGCAGCTCTTGCCCCATTAAGGGAAGTGGGCATCTGCATACTGAGCTACCTCGATGACTGGCTGATTCTAGCACATTCTCGAGAGTTGTTATGTGCACAAAGGGATTTGGTGCTCAAGCACCTCAGCCATCTAGTGCTTCGGGTCAACTGGTAAAAGAGCATGGAGTTAAACTCAGTCTCAATGATTGCGCGCCTCACAAGCGAGTGTACACAGTCGGAGCCTTAAGTCCTGAGATGGGCATGGCCCCACGGCACACATCGCGTAGCTATCACGGGGCGCTGTGTGTTCCTGGTCAGGACCGCGACTTGGTTGGCAAATCAACTGCTTAGAGTTGCTGGCTGAACTACTCAACAGACAGACTCAACAGAACAACAGACTATTGCTGTTGATCCAGGGCAAGCATGTGTTGTTCCGGTCTGACAGCTCAGCGACAGTAGCATATATAAATCGCCAAGGCAGCGTACGCTCTCGTCGCGTGTCGCAACTCGCCAACCTCCTGGTGGACTCTGGAGTCAGCAGCAGATGAGGTCGGTCCACTCAAATCCCGCAGTCTCAACGCCACAGTCATAGCAGGCAACGCTCAGCGGAGAGTGAAGTCTCCACCCCCAGGTGGTCCAGCTGATTTGGAGTAGAATCAGCAAAGCACAGGTAGACCTTTTCGCTTCCTGGGAATCCTCCCACTGCCTGCTCTGGTATTCCCTGACGGGAGCCCTCCTCTGGACAGACGCGCTGGCACACAGCTGGCCCCGGGGGCTGAGCAAATATGTGTTTCCCCCAGTAAGCCTACTTGCACAGACTTGCAAAGTCAGGGAGGACAAGGAACGAGTCACCCTTGTGGCCCCATATTGGCCCACCCAGACATAGTTCTTGGATCTCACACTCCTTGCGACAGCAACTCCCTGGTAGATTCCACTGAGAAAGGACCTTCTTTCTCAGGGACGATGCACCATCTGGCATTCGCACCCAGACCTCTGGAACCTCCATGTCTGGCCCTTGGATGGGACTCAGAAGATCTAAGTGGCCTACAACCAGCAGTCATAGACATGATCACTCAAGTTAGAGCTCCCTTTACCAGGCAGCTTTATGCCCTGAAGTGGCATTTGTTAGCGAATTGGTGTTCTTTCTGAGCCGAAGACCCCCAGAGATGAGCAGTCATCATCCTGAGACCCCGGTCGGACTATGTGCCCAAGGTTCCCACAATCCCCTTCAGGGATCAGGTGGTGAGCTTGCAAGCACTGGCCCAGGAGGAGGCAAACCCAGCCCTGTCAATGCTGTGTCTATCCAGTGCGTGCTTTGCGCACATATTTGGATTGCACACAGAGCTTTAGAAGCTCTGAGCAGCTCTTTGTCTGCTTTCGTGGACAGCGGAAAGGAAATGCTGTCTCCAAACAGAGGCTTGCCCACTGGATCGTGGATGCCATTGCTCTGGCATACTAGGATCAGGCCGTACCCGCCCCTTTGGGACTACGAGCACACTCTACTAGGAGTGTGGCATCCTCGTGAGCACTGGCCAATGGCACCTCTCTAGCAGTCATCTGCAGAGAAGCTGGCTGTGCTACACCCAACACCTTTGCGAGATTTTACAATCTCCGAGTTTAGCCGGTTTTGTCAGGTATGAACAGGTAGAGTTTGGGTCCCTGAGTCCTCAGGGATGTGGGGAACTACATAACGTCTTATGGGGCATTGGGGGAGGTTATGCGCAGACTGATGCTCTTGCTATTGGTTACTGTCGTAACCTCTGTTCTCTGATGGAGGGAATGAGACATTGTGTCCCTCTTGCCACAACACTGTACTAGCTGCTGAAATGGCCGGACCTTGTCTCGGCTCCTCAGCACAAAACCTGAATGGAGTGTGCATTCCAGCTTCCACATGCAAATTCCACATGGCAATTCTCATTGGCCTTTTCTCAAAGAATGGGAGGTGTTCAGGGCTTTCAAGAGCGACCCCTAGTGTCACTACATCGACACAACTTCTCGTTCCCTCCAACAGGGAACTGAGGTTACGACAGTAACCATTACATTTCTTTGTTAAGCCTGAATCTTGCTTCACAAAATTATCCATAGGGAAATCTGCCCAAAAAAAATAAAAAAGTTGTATGATACCACTCATTCAGGAACTCCGTTTGAATAAGCCATTAATTCCTAACATTGGGATACTTCGGAAGGCTATGCAGATATTTTTTACATGATCAGCTCATCTCCCACTTGCCATCATGTAAAATCAGTGCAGTGTTATCGAGCATTATTGCATTGCTCTCTGGAATACTGGATTCTGATTGGTCAATGTCACCATCAAGCGGTCAGATATTGCTCTGCTACAACCGCACATCCAGGGATTAAGACGTAACAGACCGCCCATCGTGGTTCTGCGAGCCATCTGTCCTGCTTCTCAGATCACTGTGTAATCTCTGTAAGCATGGTAATCAAATAATTTCTTCTTAAATCAATGTTTCATGTCCATTTATTTGTTTATTTGACAAGTAGTCTCGTAATAGGCTGAATATTGAGGAGTCAGGCAGTAATCGTCACAAAATAAACACCAACAGAATTCCGACACAAACCAGAGGTTGATTCCAACTGTTCAGTGATTTCTTTTCAAGAAAGAGAAAAAGATCCCTCCACCTCGCGTCGGGTCCTGATCACACAGTCAGGTTTATTGTGCGATAACAACCAGCTGACTGTACATTACACCTTACTAAGTAGATTGCAGATGGTAACCCATGCCTGTTGCTGTTAAACTGAAAAGTCCAGTGGGAATCGACAGCACCGATTTGGGGGCGGCTGTGGCTCAGGTTGTAGAGTGGGTCGGCTGCCAAACGCAGGGTGGCGGTTCCATTCCCGGCCCACACGACTCCACATGCCGAAGTGTCCTTGGGCAAGACACTGAACTCCAAGTTGCTTCCAATGGCAGGCTAGCACCTTGCATGGCAGCTCTGCCACCATTGGTGTATGAGTGTGTGTGTGAATAGGTGAATGAGATGCAGTGTAAATCGCTTTGGTAACCGCTAAGGTTAAAATAAAAGCGCTATATAAGTGCAGACCATTTACCATTTACTCCCAAAATGCTAATATTTATTTATTTCTTTGTTTGTTTATATATATATATATATATATATATATATATATATATATATATATATATATATATTTTATTGTTCAAGGGTCAAAATATACTGTGATTTTAAAACAGATAGAGAGAAGATATTTTAACCACTTCACATGTTTTGTTTGATCATTTGTGCTTTTGTAATAATGCAAGAAATGCCTGAAAAAGACTCTGTAAGAAGCTCTAAAAGAAAAAAATATCAAAGCAGCCCTCTCAGAAATTATGGCAATTAGGGCTAAATTTCACATTCTATTTCTTGTTAGGAGGAAATGGAATATACAAGTATTTTTGTTCTATGGCTGTTCCATGGACATTTATACTACAAAATATGGGCACTTTATCTAAATTGTAATTTGTATTTGTAAAGGGGTTGTAAGAGAAAGGAGAAGGCAAGAACCGGCTTGACAATATAAATTAAATTTATTGAAAACAGACAAACATAAACACATATAGGGCAGCTTAGTGCTTTCTCTCTCTTGAACTGCCATTTCGCATTTATCTCTCGCTCGCCTCATCAGGCTGATTGGGGTCCAGGCGTGCATCATTCCCCGCCCTCCTCCATGCTACAGTATTTTTCCAGGTTTTATTTATAATTTCAGATGTATACTGTATGCTACTGTATTATAATATAGCTGTGTGTTATTCAGTTGTACATGAATCTAAATTCATGTACAGCTGAATAAAGAGGGGCAAAAAACTGACGATAAAGGAACACAGGCTTGACATTACTGTAAATCCAGTTCACACTGAATGTGAATAAATTGCTGGAGATTGGCAAGTCTCAATGCTGTTAGTCACAAGTAGACGTTCCTACTTGACTGCTGCATCCAGGTGTATCAGGTGGTGGATTATTGTCCACACTCCAATTAGTAGTCACTGCACCTTGTCCCTGCTCATTTGCAAAACTCTGCTCAACTTTTTTGCCAACCATCAATAGCGACTCCCTTTAAAAATAATAACCTTCTAGTCACTATGTCACTGCAAATTGTTGTTAGTGTGAATGCTCCATTATTCTGTTTGAACTTAAAGTGTAGATGTTTGAATTCAAGAGGGCAATCTTTAAGAGTTAACAGCTTTTGTTTCAGCAACACTGAACTCAGAATGCCATATTAATAATGTAACCAGTCTGACTGTGGGGTTCCAAGCAGAAATATTGATATTAATAATCATAAAAAACAGCATGTTTTCTATGTTGTTTACAGATTAGTCCATAAGTTAACACCCAAAGTTATGTCAGTTTATGCAATGCTGAATAAATGGGAGAGAACATTAATGTTTGCGATGCTTGTTGTGATAGTATTTCGATGTTCTGATATGATCAAAGGTGGCACTTGACCTGACAAAATCCCCCTTGATCTCTAATTTCAAATCTGCTGTTTAATGAGATAATAAGTATTGGAATGTTATAATGTTTTATTTATTTATTTGTGTGGCACTGTGAGATTTTTACACAGATATTTTAGAACATGTGATGAACAAATGCTTGAGTCATCATTCATCAAACTTATTATAAACGGGTCTATTTTGGATAATTAACCTCTATCAGATTGTTTAGATGTTTAATGCAATTACTTTCCATTTAATGTGTGTTAAATAAAGGCAGGAAATAAAGATTAGGAATTCTTAGAGAGAGGTTCTCATTTCCATGCCAGCTCCTGTTATCCCTTAGATATGGAGCTTTTTAATGTTGGCAGTTTCCTGTAATTTGAATGTTTCTCATTAAATCTGGGTTGAATATGGCCTGGCTGAGCTGGCCCTAGATGGCTGGACCCCGACTTTCTCCTCTCTAATCATAAGGACATGCTCATACACAAGAAATTGATAGACTGGCAGGGCTACCGATCTGCACCATTTCCCAGTAAAATTGAATATAACCTGCATGCACCTAAAGCGCAATGTCATGGCAACCAACACAGTGCACCACTAGGATCTGGACTGCTTTAACAAGTTCTTGTACACATTTGTGTTCTCTCGGTTATTAAAACAGCTAATGAATTCATTATTCCTCCTGCCATTTCATTTACACTATCCTACAATGCTTCCTACCGTATTGGAGAGATCAAGCATCAAGATCTGCCACTGGTCTTTCGTGTGGAGATCCGCTGTAGTTTTACATATGATGGTTGTAGTAAAGTGTATTTAATGCAAACAGAGCAATGTTTTGAAAGTGCCAAAGTCACAGTGTTTACACTTTTGGGGGCCGTCAACCTACAAATTGCTTCCTTGTTGTTATAGTCTATGTAAATTAAACTGGAATACAAGAAAGTATTTTAACATACAGGTGAAACTCGAAAAATTAGAATATCGTGCAAAAGTTCATTAATTTCAGTAATTCAACTTAAAAGGTGAAACTAATATATTATATAGACTCATTACAAGCAAAGTAAGATATTTCAAGCCTTTATTTGATATAATTTTGATGATTATGGCTTACAGCTTATGAAAACCCCAAATTCAGAATCTCAGAAAATTAGAATATTACATGAAATCAATAAAAAAAAAGGATTTTAAATACAGAAATGTCGGCCCTCTGAAAAGTATAATCATGCATATGTACTCAGTACTTGGTTTGGGCCCCTTTTGCATTAATTACTGCCTCAATGCGGCGTGGCATGGATGCTATCAGCCTGTGGCACTGCTGAGGTGTTATGGAAGACCAAGATGCTTCAATAGCGGCCTTCAGCTCTTCTGCATTGTTTGGTCTCATGTCTCTCATCTTTCTCTTGGCAATGCCCCATAGATTCTCTATGGGGTTCAGGTCAAGCGAGTTTGCTGGCCAATCAAGCACAGTAATACCATGGTCATTGAGCCAGGTTTTGGTACTTTTGGCAGTGTGGGCAGGTGCCAAGTCCTGCTGGAAAATGAAGTCAGCATCTCCATAAAGCTTGTCTGCTGAAGGAAGCATGAAGTGCTCTAAAATGTCCGGTAGACGGCTGCGTTGACTCTGGACTTAATAAAGCACAGTGGACCAACACCAGCCGATGACATGGCTCCCCAAACCAACACAGACTGTGGAAACTTCACACTGGACTTCAAGCATCTTGGATTGTGTGCCTCTCCATTCTTCCTCCAGACTCTGGGACCTTGGTTTCCAAATGAGATGCAAAATCTGCTCTCATCAGAAAAGAGGACTTTGGACCACTGAGCAACAGACCAGTTCTTTTTTTCTTTAGCCCAGGTAAGACGTTTGACATTTGAAGCCCATGTCCAGGACCCGTCTGTGTGTGGTGGCTCTTGATGCAGTAACTCCAGCCTCAGTCCACTCCTTGTGAAGCTCCCCCACACATTTGAATGGCCTTTTCCTGACAATCCTCTCCAGGCTACGGTCATCCCTGCTGCTTGTGCACCTTTTTCTTCCACACTTTTCCCTTCCTCTTAACTTTCTATTAATGTGCTTTGATGCAGCACTTTGAGAACATCCAACTTCTTTTGCAATTACCTTTTGAGGCTTTCCCTCCTTGTGGAGGGTGTCAATGATGGTTTTCTGCACAACTGTCAGGTCAGCAGTCTTCCCCATGATTGTGAATTCAACTGAACCAGACTGAGAGTCCATTTAAAGGCTCAGGAACCCTTTGCAGGTGTTTAGCTGATTAGAGTGTGACACTTTGAGCCTACAATACTGAACCTTTTCACAATATTCTAATTTTCTGAGATTCTGAATTTGGGGTTTTCATAAGCTGTAAGCCATAATCATCAAAATTATATCAAATAAAGGCTTGACATATCTTACTTTGCTTGTAATGAGTCTATATAATATATTGGTTTCACCTTTTAAGTTGAATTACTGAAATTAATGAACTTTTGCACGATATTCTAATTTTTCGAGTTTCACCTGTAGAACAAATTACACACTTCCCCTTGAAATAAACACTTTTGTATTTTGATTCACTTGACCCAAGGCTGATAATATAATAAAATTTCTGAAATAAATATTCTCACTATCCTTTCTCATTAAGATGATATTGGCTTTGAAAAGAGGTCAGAAACTCACTGGTGGTAGACATTGTAAAAGCAAGGTTCCTTTCAACAGTAAGTGCTGATGAGTCTTTGGTGCTAAAGATAAAATATGAATAGCATATATAAAATAGTCTGTTATTTATGGAGATTAGATTATGTTAAAACATATTAAATTTAACTAATCCAATCTACTGTGAGCTAAAATCCCCATGGCTTAGCACCTCTGAACTTCCATTCTGTTATTTTAATATGAAAAGGTATTGTGCAGTGTAGAGTCTGGAGGTTATTAATTCACTCCACTGTTTACCCCATCATCACCCTCTAAACCTTTGCTAATTATTTATTTAATAAATAAATAAACAACTGGCTCCTGAGGCCGCGACTGGGCTACGTGCCCAAGGTTCCTACGACCCCCTTCAGGGACCAGGTCGTGAGCCTGCAAGCAAGCTGCCCCGGGAGGAGGCAGACCCAGCCTTCTCGTTGCTGTGTCCGGTACATGCTTTGCGTATCTATTTGGACCGCACGCAGAGCTCTAGATGTTCTGAGTAGCTCTTTGTCTGCTTCGATGGAAAGGGAACACCATCTCCAAACAGAGACTGTGTAATTGATGCTATTTCTTTATCTTATCACACTCAGGCCGTTCCCGCCCCCTTGTGGGTTCGAGCACACACTACAAGAAGTGTGGCATCCTCGTGGGCACTGGCCCTTGGCACCTCCTTAGCAGACATCTGCAGAGCAGCAGGCTGGGCAACACCCAATACCTTTGCCAGATTTTACAATCTCAGGGTTGAGTCGGTCTTGTCCCGTGTTTTGTCAGGTCCGAGCTGATAGAACACGGTAACGCGGCACAACCGACCGGGTGTTCCGCTTGCACACTGCGCCCTTCACCAAGTTGATCCAGGGCGCCTTCTATCCCAGGTTAGCCACTAAGCGTCGCTCCCTGGATTTTCTCCTCCCTAGCCAATTCGCGGATATACCAACTATGAGGGTCCCCCTGTCGGCGGACCTGCGTTTCCCTTTGGCTGCCCCGGTCGCCATGCTTGTAAAGTCCCCCCTCATTAAGCTGGACCTACCACCGCGCCATTTCCCACAAACGGCTTCACAAACCTCGTGGTGTATTTGCCACATGTTACCTCCCCCTAGACTGGGCAGGATGTGGCCTCCGCAGGCCACATCCCCCTGAAAGCATAGGACCGGGAAAGACCGCCTTCCCCGACTGGTTTCATAACTTTAATATAGCCCCAGACGCTTCACGTCCTATGTGAGAGACATAGTTAGAGAAAAGGCACGGCTTGCTCCCATGCTAGTCATGTAGTGCCTTTTCCCCCCCTCAGGGGTGTGCGGGGAACCTAAGGTCTGTATATGACATCTCTTTGGGGGCGTTGGGGAGGGCTACGTGCAGCCGACACAGTTGCCTCTAGCACGCAGTAGCCTGCTTGCACCTGTCTCCACAGTTCACATAACACGGTCAGTGCATGGCGCTTTTAGATGGGACCCCTTGTGTCACTTCATTCGACACAACGTTGAGTGAGTGACAGAAGGGGAATGTCATGGTTACTATTGTAACCTCCGTTCCCCGAGGGAGGGAACAAGACGTTGTGTCCCTCCTGCCACAGCACTAGACCTACCACTGTAAACAGCCATACCTTATTTTCGGCTCCTCAGTGCAAAATCATGACTGGCACTCAGTGCCCCGCTTCCCTTTATACCCGTATGTCCGGGGCGGGGCATGCAAATTCTGTCTGCCAACTTGATATTGGCCTTTTCTCAGGTTCAGAGGTACGATTGGCATCCCAAGAAGACCCCTTGTGTCACTTCATTCGACACAACGTCTCGTTCCCTCTCTCGGGTAACGGAGGTTACAACAGTAACCATGACGTTTTGCTACTTCCATTTTTGTCAAACTTGAACTTCACTGTTTTTGGTTCATGGCCACTGGTGATATCATTCACATGATTACATACATTGCTTCTACTATTAGCAAAAACACACCCATGGAATTTACCTACATATTTGGGAGATAAGAATAGTATTCAGTAAGCAATGATGTTGATGGGGGAAGGCCAGTGTTCTTAATCAGGTAGTTTCAGACTGTTGACCGACAGTCTTAAAATACATTAATACATGTTAAAATACATTAATAAATGTAATAAATAAATTTTCAAAAAGTAAAAAAAATAAAATAAAACTTTATATAATGAAAACTTATCTGTAATGAGTGGGCTGCCACATTCTGTAGTTCTGAGGTAACTTAGCACAGTTTCATTTTTAGGGATTTGGCATGAATCTACTTTTCAGCTTTTATTTATTTTTTCCACCAAGACCACATCATCTCAGTTATAGGCCACAAACATTCTGAGCTCTGACACATGTTAAGATTTCTGCTCGGCATTGTTGCTGGAGGTAGAGTCACTTTCATCAACATTCCCACAAAGAAAAAAAAAAAGAAAAATACACCACACACATATTGAAGTGGCAGTCCCTTGATGCTCAGTAAAGCACTTTGACACACCTAAATGTTGCTCTCATAAGCTCCCCAATCCATTCTGCTGTAAAGCAGCCAGACACAATTTGAAGCACTGGGCGCTGTGAAACTGTGAAGTAATGTCCACATTAAAGCAAGGATACACCGGAGAAAGGGAGTTTTATATCATCTTGAAGAGGAGTGGAAGGGAGAGCAGGTCAAGGAGATGCAGGCTGTCCCAAGGACCACTTGGCAGGCTATACAGAGGCTCATCCATTCACAATGAACACATGAAGGATTCTTTGTTTAAATCTGATAAGATCTACCCCTACAGCTTGACACATGCTGCAAGCTGAATCTGAAAAGTATTATTCCTCCGTTTCTCTCTCCCTAATGCTGAATAGGAGGTGTCTAAAAAAGTCTTCAGACCAATTTGGGGATTTCTTAGTCAAACCCATAAGGTACACCATTAGCTCAATGTTTGTCTCTTTTTGCTGTTGTTGTTGTTGTTGTTTTGTTTTTTGATAGTTTTAGCCTTGAGACAATTGTCTTGTTCTTTTGAGTTTTTGCTCATCTAGAGTTGAATGAACTGTTTTCATTTTCTGCATTCTTACCCACCCTGTAACATATACATTTGCAGTTTATATACACTACCGGTCAAAAGATTTGAAACACTTGACTGAAATGTTTCTCATGATCTTAAAAATATTTTGACCTGGAGGCATATGCTTAAATGTTTGAAATTAGTTTTGTAGACAAAAATATATATGTGCCACGATATTCATTTATTTCATTATAAAACTAAAATTGTATAAAAAAAAAAAAAGTTTATGAAATAAATAACGTGGACCAAATAATAAAGAAAAGCAGCCAATAAGTGCCCAACATAGATGGGAACTCCTTCAATACTGTTTAAAAAGCATCGCTGGGTGATACCTCAGGAAGGTTGAAAAATGTCAAGTGTACATGTCTGCAAATTCTAGGCAAAGGGTGACTACTTTGAAGATGCTAAAATATAAAACAGTTTTGAATTATTTGGATTTTGTTTAGTCACAACATAATTCCCATAGATCCATTTATGTTATTCCATAGTTTTGATGACTTTACTATTATTCTAAAATGTGGAAAAAATATATAATAAAGAATGAGTCAGTGCTTCAAAATGTTTTGACCAGTGGTGTATATACTGTATATAAAGGGTTGGGGAGCAATGGAATACATGTAACAGGAATATGTATTTAAAATAAAAAATGTAAATACAAAATATAATTAACTGTATTCCTTTACAGTTACAATTTATATAATTGGTATTGAGAATACAGTTACATTCAAAAAGTATTTTGATTACTGAAGAGATTACTTTGCATTTATTGTCATTTGTTTCATTTAATATTTAGTCCTTTCAGATAGAAAACATTTATACATATAAATTATATTTTGGTATTTCAGAGAATGTATTTTTAGCATGTGTGTTTTGTCTTACTGTACTGGAGTTTTTATAGTCCAAACAAGTGAAAAAATTGTTGAATAACAGTGCTAGATAGAATAACAGTGCTGTAGAAGTAATCCAAAGTATATAGAATACATTACTAACCTTGAGTAATCTAACGAAATATGTTACAAATGACATTTTACAGCATGTATTCTGTAATCTGTAGTGGAATACATTTAAAAGTAACCCTCCCAATGCTGAAAGTCCTGCTGATGTTTAGCAATTTATTAATTTTTTTGAATTTATTCTTTATTTTCTCATTGTTAATTTCTAGATTTGGTTGACAATGTATAATAATAATGTAAACTATTCTTTGATAAAAAATATTTGTTTAAAATAGGCATATTGGTGCAAAATCGGTGCACAATCCACATAAAAAAGGTCTGTTTTCATTCCAGCTCAAAAATTAACTATATTGGCCACTATATCGGTAACCGGTGAATTTTTCCACTCTAAAATCAGTATCGTATCGATCTCAGAAATAACATAACGGTCGGGCTCTATCATGTACATGTGTACTAGCATATCAGAAAGATCAATTCCTCCCATATGCTGATTGTAAGCAGTAATGAGTACTGGGAATGGCAATCTTTGCATGGAATGGCAATCTTTGCATGGTCTTTGCTCCACCGTTTGACAGTTGAAAGAGGCATGATACCACAGGCATTGCTCAGAAGGTTGACACATTTGTTGTAAAATACCAATAGCAATGAAAGAAAAAGTGAAAGCAGAACTGAATCACATGACTGAGCTGGGTGTGATAACACCCGTAACTGAGGCAACAGAGTGGGTATCAGCCATGGTTGCAGCCAAAAAAAAAGATGGGTCTGTAAGGATTTGCATAGACCCAGTTCATCTTAACAAAGCCCTCCTCAGACCACGGCACCCACTAAAAACAATTGAACAGATCATTGCAGATATGCCTGGTGCTAAAGTGTTTACCATTCTGGATGCTAAATGTGGGTTCTGGCAAATCCCCCTTGATGAAGCTTCATCCAAATTAACCACATTTATGTCCCCCGTTTGGCCGTTACAGGTTCTTGAGGATGCCATATGGAATCTCAACAGGCAGTGAGGTCTTTCAAAGATCAATGGAGCAATTGTTTGCAGGACAACCTTGTGAAATTGTAGTTGATGACATTCTCATCTGGGGCCGTACGCATGAGGAACATGATGATCGTTGCGACGGGTACTAAACAAAATTCGTGCCATTAACATGAACCTCAACCCCGACAAATGCAGATTCAGAGTCGATTCGGTCCATTATGTGGGTCACCTGCTGACCGCTGAAGGTGTCAAACCTGACTCTGAAAAAACTAAAGCGGTATGTGACATGCCAACACCTCAGGAAAAACAAGCTCTGCAGCAGTTCCTGGGCATGACAAATTACTTATCCAAATTCATTCCCCAGTACAGTGATATCACTGGTCCTTTAAGACAGTTGCTTCATCAGGATTTGGACAAGGCTTTTGCAAGACTGAAACAGGCTTTGACAAACCCCCCAGTGTTACAATATTTTGACACGTCCGTACCAGTAGTTCTCTCTGCGGATGCCTCCCAACATGGCCTTGGGGCAGTATGCTTACAGCGAGGGCGGCCTGTGGCATTGATTATTATGAGAGATTGATTATCCCACCTGCACTGCAGAAATTTTATGTAGGCCAGTTAAATCAGGGCCATCCTGGTACCACAGCAACAAAGCGCAGGGCTAAGGAAATTATGTATTGGCCACAGATGTACACTGATATTGATGTTGAACTCTCTCGTTGCGCACCTTGCAATGCTCTCAAACCTCATCAGACAAAAGAACCTCTGCAGCTCCATGAAATCCCGGATCTTCCCTGGTCTTTCACGGCTGCTGACCTGTTTGATTGGCATGGGAAAACACATCTAGTTCTTGTGGATTCATTCTCGGGCTGGTTTGAGCTAGATTACCTAGATTACGTTATCGCAAAGCTGAAAAGACATTTTGCAGTACATGGTGTCCCGCACACTTTAATGACTGATAATGCTACTCAGTTTGTGTGCAAAGAATTTGAAGATTTTTCACGCACATGGGACTTCAAGCATATTCGCAGCAGCCCTCACTATCCCCAATCCAATGGACTGGCTGAACGTGCGGTTAGATCTGCCAAGCATCTTCTGGAAAAATGCTACCGTGATCATACTGACATCCGTGCTGCACTTCTCCATGTTCGTAATATTCCCCGAGATGGCTTACCATCCCTGCACAACGCCTTCTTTCCAGACAAACAAGGACTTTCCTCCCAATGACCAAGGCAATGCTTCAGCCTGTAGTTCACACAAACATAAAGGACACCATCACAAAACAAAGACTGAGGGGAAAAGACTATTATGACAGAAATGCTCATCAGCTCAGTGCACTGAAGCCAGGGCAAACTGTCAGAATGCAGACAGCACGCGGTTTTGACAGGCTAGCAATTGTGAATTCCCCTGCCCAGCAACCAAATAGCTACGTTGTGACATCGCAAGGTGTCAAGTACATCAGGAACAGACGGCATTTACTCCATGTCTCAGAATCCCTTCCAGCTGACTTTGAGGATGATCTCCCAGTGGTGACTAATGATGAGACACTCGCAACACCATCCAATGCTGAGGGGCCCATGCAGCAACCACATTCTCCTAAAGTGGAGTGTTGCACTGACAAACATTCAGTGGTGACTTGTTCTGGAAGAGTCAGTAGTCCTAACCAAGGTTACAAAGACTATGTCATGACCTGATTGAAATGTGCTATCTTTCTCATAGTTCTTCATGCGTGGTGTGCATGTTATGTCTGATTTTTGTGTAGTTAGATGTTCTTGCTTATTGCACATGTTTTGTTATCCAATGTTTAGTTTTGTTTTTGTTTTTTGTTGTTGTTTGTCTTTTGCAATTCCATCTGGTTATCTACTAAAAGAGGGGGGATGTAGAGTTATGTGTATGTCCCCTTAAGGTCAGCCCCGCCTTCTAGGATGGGTAACAGAGAGCACGGCGGTAGAGCCGGCAGTTCAATAAACTAAGAGTACGGAGCCAGACGGTCTTTTGTGTTTCTGTCCATAAAAAAACTACATGAATTGACTCTTATTAGTTTTATTTATTTATTTGTATAAAGATACATAATTCTATTCAGTAAGACCTCTGAAACTATAATATGTCGAAAAAATATGCTTACCTTTGAAAATTCTGCCAAACCGAGTCCTCGTGTCTGGAGTGACTTTCTTGTTGCTAAATGCACACTATTTAAAGACACAGCGCTATCTAGTAGATTTTTTTAGCATAACATACCTAAACCGAGTGGTAGAGATGGTGCAATCAAGCTGAGTTAAGTTCAACATATTTTTCAACTAGCTATAGTAATCAAAATTCTAATTCATTAGTAATGTCTCATAATAAACCTTATAATATGTGAGCAGAACATTAAAGATAAAAATCAGCAAATGATGAAATCTGCTGTAATTCTTCATGTGTGGTACATGTCAGTCATTCAAGCAAACCAAGCAATGCAGCAACCATCTACTCACTAGGGATGAAGGATCTTAGAACCCTCTGTTTCACTTGCAGGTGCGATTACTTTATCAAAGCCTGATCCACTGTCATATGACAGTTCAGAAATCAAAGTGTGTGCAATGAAATGAGCATTTCATCAGTATTTAATGGTATTGCACCTCTTCTGATCATCGCTGTCACACATGTTAAATGTTTAAGGCATTTATTTATTTTTTCCTTTATTTTAAATGCATTCTAATTCATTAGTAATGTCTCATAATAAACCTTATAATATGTGATAACTTCTCATGAATAATTGTAACCACAATTATAAAATGTACCTATTCAAAATATACACACACTAATAACACAAGCAACATCCAAATGTATCTGCAGAAGTTATAATGTATTACATATACTTTTATTACTATTATTAAATATATTAGAGGGCTTTTCACACTGGACTTAACCCCAGGTTATCTTCATTCTAAACCCTGCTTTTAACCCAACACCAACATTTCACATATGTAAAATTGAAAGAGGGTTAGCACCAGAGGCTGAATTGATTCCAGTCTTATGGGGGTCCCCACCCCTTGAGGCATTGAGGTCAAATTATTATTTTTTTTAAACAACCTTACAGGCAGCACAAAACTACATCAGTCCTGATGGATCTCCTTAAGCCACTAATAAATTAATAATATATTGATGACATTTTATACTTCCATTTGCCATTAACAAACATATACTGTAGGTAGGCCTAATTCTTAAAAGATTAGTAGCTAGTTCATCAACATTTCAATTTATCAAATCAAACTTTCATGACATTCATAACTACATTAATGCATTTTCAGTTTGAACTGTCTATTAAGCGTTGTATAACGCAATAATGCTAAATCTGTTATTCATGAAAGTTATACAATTTTAATATATTTTATGTGAAGCACCAGACCACCGGTTACCAATCTTTTCACCTTGAAGCCCCCTCTCCTTATATATAAGCCTACTCATAAAAAATATTATCTTTATTTATGTGCACTCTCTCTCATAGCGCCCTATGGGTTTGCTCGTGTGCCCGTGCGAGAGAGCATTATCATCGATGGCTGTGAGATATGCAAAATGATGATTACAATACAGTGATTTTTTGGAATGTGCATTGCCATGGATTTTGCATAACCACGATGGAAATGATACTTGATACATTTCTATTTCATATACACAGTGATGCAGAGCCATGTAGCTGCTTAGTGGTCTTGTTATAAAGCATCAAAAAGATATGCCGTTTTAATTAAACATTTTTGCAGTTTTGTAATGCGTAGTTATGATATTATACAATTTCCATAACTAATAAAGATACAAAAAAAAAATAAACCCACAAGCACTTGTCCACATGACAGCCAGTGCACCTGCGTTAAAAGCAGAATCCTGTAAGTTTATCCTTACGCAGCTGGGCAAAGAGGTTGTTAATGGTAGTTACGTTTCATGATTTCTTTCATATATTATTTGTTTCTTTTTTATTTGTGAGATTTTGCTCATCATGTTGAGTTAGAAGAGGATGTTGGCATGCTGTTTACTGTTATCGCACATTTTATGGATTCACACATTTTTATTTGACTCTGAATTTCAGAATCTTGAGTGTGAGCGTGAGATTAATCCCTCATTATTCCAGAAGTTGTCCATCATTCTGACACATAAAAGCAAGCAAGAAAATCCACTTAAACCATCTTCACGTGGTATCTCCCCTTCGATCTCTGTGTGCGTATGAAAGAAAGAGAGGGAGGGAGAGGAAAAACGGTGCTTTTAATGCAAAAATAAGTAACGCCCCTCTTTAAAAAGTATTTGGCATATGAGGAAAAATGCATTGGGGAGTTTTTATTCTGATGGTAGGCTGCAATAATAGGTTCATATCTTTGGGCGTTAGATCAGCTCTCGCCGGCGCGCCCAAATAATTTTCCGCTTTCACAGAATACAACTTGGATTACTTTAAATAATGGTTCACTTGCTGTAAGAATTAACATTTAGAATTTCTGACTATTATTTCATATGGCAGGATTTATAGGGTTAATACATTTTATTTATTTTATTTTAAGGACATTTTGGTTTAATGTCTTAGGCTATGATGAGCAATTTATGTGTTGTGTTTGGTCACCACTTGATGTCCAAATTAAAATATTGTTCCTGAAACAAAAACAGTTGAGAAACATGTTCTAAACATTGATCATAATACTAATCTTCTGGTCCTCATTTACCACTAACGATTAATTTTAGCGGTGTGTGTTTTCTACGAGAGATTCTATGAATGTTCCTTATTTTTTTACATGCATTTCCCAAAACTGCACTTAACATGAATGTGCAAGGGCGTGCTTAAAGTGATACTTAAAGTTGGCTAGGGTGTGTAATCTTTTCCAGAAAATTATTTTGTTATACTGGTTGAAAGTCTCTTCACATCCTGATAGCAATCAATAATTTAAGTGGTCTAAATGTAAAAAAATATATAGATATATCTTCTGTGGTAGAAACAGAACTAAAAAATGAATGTAATGTAATGATAGGTTGCCCTTCCTGTCTGTCAATCTATATTTGCATACAGCCATATAACTTCTTCACAGAGACTATCACACGTCATCAGTGCGGGATCCTTGATACTGTGCAGAGCAAGCACGAGAATTATTATGTCTAACCTGTGAATGGGACATGAGGTAAACTGAAACCGTTGCGATCGATTCCACCAACACATCTCTCATCCTGGCACCTGGCGTCATTGTAACTATATTATATTTGTGCATAACTTTACAATAAAAATAACTTTACAATTTGGAATTTACATTTTATATATATTTTCTTAAATATTCAATATAATTAACTACATATTTGCATTTTTTTTTTTTTACAAAATTTATGTGCAGAACAATATATTTTTTTACACAAATTTTTTTTACTGCTTCCATAATCAGGTGTGCATATGTAATATTTAGTCTTCACAAATGTCCCTCAATATGAAAGCTTCCAGGATTAGTGAAGACAGTGGAGGCCCCTTGTAGGATCCTGATCATTACAAGCATTCATTGAATATTACGAGGTTTACCATGCTATCATGCAGCGCACAATAAGGAGACATTTAGAAGATGCGCTTTAGGGACATTCACCAATAAAACAGAGGTCTGCTCTTTTCTCCCAAAATCGATAACGGTGACAGTAATGCTGTATGTGTGGTGCTACACAACTTGTAGTGCTGGCGAGAGTGCCTTTAGCTCTCAGATAGGAAGAGGAGATAAGGATGATAAACCAATATATAGCCTACTGATGATTTTCATGCTGTTGAATTTTTTCATTTCTATCTGATTTTAATTTATATAGTTGTCTGCATCAATCATGCCACCTCTTTGCTGTTACCAACTAGTCCACACAAATAACTGAGCCGTCCCTTCGGTACTGACCTAGGTAGCGTGCATCTGGCTGTGTGGTCAACCTCCAATAAGATGTTTCGAGAAATTTACTTTTTCATGCTGTTTTTACTCAGACTGTAGTTGCTGAGATATGCAGCTTTACAAACCGTCAGGGGTGGGAGCTCATCCTAAACTGTAGCGCCACCAACTGGTGAAAGGAAATGTCACTTTAATAGTGTTGTCATGGCAGTGGATTAAATTACATGAAGTTGTAGTCAAACTGGAATGGTGGCATATATCTATTACACATTGTATGTTTAGGGTCCAAGTTTACATTAATGTAGAGTTGTTGCTGTGTCCATCATGCTTTGTTTTACGAAAGCCACCGAGTGGAAATTGACCCATGGTGCTTGGGCCCGTCATCGCTGCTTGCAGCTATATTTATTATTATTATTATATTCATCTGTTAAAATAAAAATGAATACAACATAAAAGTATCCTGATATTAAAGTGTTAGCATAAAGTATAGATATTTAAATTGTAGGTGTTTAAATTGTATCAGGTGTAAATTTGCCTTTGTCCTGCAATTGTCTACATAAGTCTATTTCCTTACAATGCTTTTTGCACTGTATGAGTACTCCAGAGCACTCTTAAATCTACAAGCGTTTTCAAGTACTACTTAAGTTATGATGCTATTGGGAAATGGACAGCAAAACTAAGATGAATTTTAAGATAGATTATACGATCTACTTAGGCTTACGGTGCTTTTGGGAAATGAGGCCCTGAGCTGGATCATGTTACAAGGACAATTATTGTAAAAACTGGACAGATAAAATCAGTTGTTTCCTTTTAGAAAAAAGGCACTGAGATAATTCTTATCTTGTAACTGCTGAGCCACAGCTTAGGAAAGAATAATGTCTCATTTATACATTGAAGTAGAAAAACGTAGTATACCAGGGCCAAATGCAAGCATTCAATGAGAAAAAAAAAATCCTGAGTCATGCTCTAGTAATAGAATCGCTCCTTCATCCTCCAGCTATCCCGCTCTCAAATCTGACACAGTGATTATGTCCATTCTGGGCTCTTGGCTTAATTACACCTGATACCTGTGGAGAGTGCACTTGTATCCATGCCCTGATTGGTTATCTAGGTTTTGTTGACTCTGTGTCTGGTCTGGCAGGTGTGGTGAATTAAAGAGGAGACATTCATTTGTCAGTTCTCCACTATAATGACCCTTCTGGCTGATGGAGGAACTGACCTCTCTTCTCTTTTTGGTGATATTCATCAACACTGGCCTCTGCTGTATAGTTAAAGCACAAAGCAAAAGTACTTCAAAATGTACCAAAGTCTCTTGAGCACAATACGTCATCCAAATCCATGTACGCATTTGGCAGAGGCTTACTGTATATCTAAAGCGACTCCAAGTTATAGTACATTTAATTTTATGCTGTATCATTATTCAACATTCCCTGGGAAACAAACTCATGACCTTGGCATTGCTACCATTTACATAGCTATACCAATAGAAACATAAGAGTCATAAGAATGCAAAATCTTAACAAAATCATATCATGTATATAAAACATTACTGTTTTTAATATGTGTCCAAACAATATTAAGATAAAGTATAACACAGCATGTTCTTGTTGTCAGTTTGTACCTACAAGTACTATGTGTCCATATGCTGTGCATTCCTTGTGATTTCCTAAATACATTTTCTTTTGTTTTCCATTTGTTCTCAACTAACATTTAGAACTAGCCATCTTTTATTTCTTGAATTTATTTCCTAAAATGTTGATGATGAAAATAAATTGTGATTATAATCAAAGCTAGGGCAAAAGTCAAACAAAGATATACAGTATACAGTACTGACTGATCACACTGTGCATTCAGCAACAGGTGGAAATTTCGAAATACTGCCCCTACCTCAGTGTTATTGATTGTATGGCTGCATGGGAGCTGTAGAAATGTCCACAGAGTGGTGCTAAAAACCAGTTGTATTTTTATTTATAAATTATGTCATACAGTAAACAGGAATGGTTTTTTTTAACCACACCCCAAACCCCAACCTTAACAGTCAGTTTAGTTAATTTAAGAGTGAAAAAGCAATCTTCGAAATATGATTGTGAACATGATTACTTCTTGGTTTCCACATTGTCAGAACCCATGTATCTGGAGTTGCTTGCCCAACATGCTATCAGTACTGCCAGAGAAAAATGTCTAATGGGGGATTAAACTTGATGGGGTTGATTTCAGTGTAAGGGAGCTTTCACACTAGCACTTTTGGTGCGCACCCCGGTTCGAATGACGTCAGAGTTCGGTTCGTTTGGATGATGTGAACGCTGTCTTCCGAACTCGGTGCGCACCCGCGAACCGTACTCGGGTCCGCTTAAAAAGGTGGTCTGGGGTACGGTTCATGTGAACTCCAGTACGGTTCGCTGCTGATATGAACACAATCGAACCAAACCACGGAAGTGAACCGCTATTGATGACGTATAATGTGGTCGTCAGTCTCACACGCGTCACTTTCAAAATGAGCGGAAAGAGTTTACTTTCGTGCGTGCGTGCATGTGTGTGTGTGTATACACTTACCTTGATGAAAAGCGGGATTGACGCACACGCACTGCAAGCAGAGAGATGATTTCTGCTTGCCTTCACAAAAATTGTCTTCGGCGGACAGCCCGCTGTCTTTTGAACAATTTCAGTATTTTTGCGGCAGAGAGACGCAAGTGTGTTTCTGTATCTTGATGTTGAAAACAAAACCAAAGGTTAAAAAAAAGAAGAACAAATGTGAACCGAGCAAGTCTATTCATTGAATTTTGACGCCTTTTCATTTCGCGGTTATCAAGCAACACGATTACGCACCAGCTGCAGCTTGATGACGCAAGCGTACCGCGGTTCGGATACAAATATATAATGTGAACACAGTCCATCGGGGGCAGGGGGGAGGGGGGAGCAATCGAACTCGGGTTCGGAACAGGCAATCGAACCAAGTGTGAAAGCCCCTTAAATGTACTTTTGGAAGCAACATGTCGTTTTCCCATTTGATCATGTAATATGTAATATACAGATCATGTTATATTTTATATATATAATATGATCCGTTTCTTATATCATCTTTAGAGCTTTCACACCTCACTTTACATACCAAAAATGTTCTATCAATCCTTACACTAACTTTTTACATATAAATGAGAAATTAGAACAGGCTTGCAGAAGAGTGCCATGAAAATAAAATCCCATTTGTTGTCATTTAATCCACAAACACAAATAGCACTTTGACTCTTGGCAAATTGATGAAAATGCTAATTTGATGCATATGACCAAAGCACCTTAATTTGCATTGGATATTAATTATAACCTAAGTCATCATATCACGCTATGACATTTCTCAGCACTAAAACTGCACAAAAAAATTCCAATGGGGCTATTTTTTTCTGAAATCCAAACTGTGATCAAGATTCAATATGTACTGTGCTTTTTAAAATACTGTCATCAGGAAATGGGTTAAAAGCAATTAAGTGAATGTTTGAATACTAAATATAAATAAAAGTTCAATCAAACCTTAGTGATCTACTGTCTCTCTACTACTGTTAATATTTCTGCTGTATGTAGCCAGGAAACGAATATTGAATGGTTTCTGTTTTCCATTGTCAGAAACTAAATGAATGCTGCCTTATTCTTACAAAACATGATCAATTAAAATTCTACTGGAGCAAAAGATGTCAGTTTCAGTATAACATGGGTCAAATAATAGGTGATATAAAAAGTGTGGCACAATAATTCACATGATTACTATGCATAACACAGTTCATATGAAACTGGTGAGCCAACGGGAATTCTTCAAAATCATGGTTCATGGGTTGAGTTGTAGCACAAAATTAACAGCAGCTACTTGAAGATGGATAAGTGGCTGACATTGACATCTTGTAATCATTTCAAGTAAACAAAAACAGGGTTCACTGGCTTAGCATATTATATGAGGATTGTGGTATCCCTTGATACATTTTTCCAACATTACAGATTGCCAAAAAATTGCTGTTTTTTCTCAGGTCTAGGTAGTCAGTTTATATCTCAGTGAGGACAAACAGCTCCTGTTGTGTTCAAAAGGGTGTTTATGTCACCCCAAATGTAACCACATAATTTTGTAATTTCAGATGATTGAGCAGCCTGCAGAGTGCAGGGATGTGTCACTACATTTCATCACTGTGTGGCATCGCCTAGAGTCTGCTGTTGAAAAGCATACTGATAAGATTTATGTCATGTTTTCAGTGTCACTGTGTCTCAAAAAGTGTACTCTCCTGCCGACATCTAAAGGTTAAAGGTGAAATGTGTAAGTTTTGGATTTAATATAATGTATGGTCTCTCGTACCAGCTCAATCTGCAGATACAGCTATATAGAATACATTTGTAAGTTGATTTCCTTGTAATGTGTACTTTGCAGTGCAACCATGGCTCTGTTTGTTTTATCATCCCAATCAGTCAGGCACAGCAACTTTGGCCTAACCAAAGTTTTGTGGCACTTTGTTTTTTTGCGGGTGGAGGGGGTGTATATGTTTCAGTGTAAATTCCTTTTCAACATAATGATGCATCGTCATGCTGTACATGCTACATTTTGTTAGGAATTCCTTGTCTTGTTTCACTGTTGCCCTCTGTCTGCCATTTTTGTCACCTTTGCATTCCATAGTTTTCACTTTTGTCCCTTGTTTAGCTCCACTGTCTCACTTGTCATTGTTTAGAACTACACTTCCCAGAATCCACCTGCCATCATCACTGCCATTTTGTTCATTGTTTTCACCTGTGTCTCATTCTGTCATCACTCACTGTGTATTTAAGCCCTGCTTTTTGTTCACTCCTGGTCGTTCGTTGAATGTTGTTAGCCTGGTGTGTGTTCCCTGCCTGTGTTTTCTAGTTTTATGTTTATTTCCCCATTGAGGGTTTTCCTTTGTGTTTTTTCTTGCTTGTTTATTTAATAAAGTGTAACTGCATTTAGATCCGCATCTCCTCGTCTGCCTTGCTGCTCAATGCGTGATAGAACGAGCGACCCAATATGGATCTAGCAGCTTACCTGATGGAACTGACCCAGGCGGAGTTGACCATCCGCGAGTACTCCCACTTCTTTTCTGCTGTTGCCATCCACACCGGCCGACGACACATCCCTGAAAACCATCTACCAGCTCGGGCTACCAGCGTACCAGCTGAGGGATTGCCGAACTCCGGAGACCTCACGTGGAGGGAATATGTGGATCTAGTCTTGGGAGTACTCGCTGCCGGGAACCAGCGCTCTCGATCCTGCTCGCGCCAGCGAGCCAGAGCCCACGCCTGCCACGGCCAGCGAGCCAGAGCCCTCGCCTGCCCGGTCTGCGAGCCAGAGCCCTCGCCTGCCCGGTCTGCGAGCCAGAGCCCACGCCTGCCACGGCCAGCGAGCCAGAGCCCTCGCCTGCCCGGTCTGCGAGCCAGAGCCCTCGCCTGCCCGGTCTGCGAGCCAGAGCCCTCGCCTGCCCGGTCTGCGAGCCAGAGCCCTCGCCTGCCCGGTCTGCGAGCCAGAGCCCTCGCCTGCCCCGGTCTGCGAGCCAGAGCCCTCGCCTGCCCCGGTCTGCGAGCCAGAGCCCTCGCCTGCCCCGGTCTGCGAGCCAGAGCCCTCATCAGCCACGGTCAGCGAGCCAGAGCCAGAGCCCTCGTCAGCCACGGTCAGCGAACCCAAGCCAGCGCATACCATGGTCACCCAGCCAGAGCCTGTCGCCTCAGAGGTCAGTGAGCCAGCGCCTGTAGCCTCGACGGTCCCTGAGCCAGCGCCTGTAGCCTCGACGGTCCCTGAGCCAGCGCCTGTAGCCTCGACGGTCCCTGAGCCAGCGCCTGTAGCCTCGACCGTTCCCGGGCCAACGCCAATAGCCAGGACTGACCAAAAGCCAGCACCAATGGTCATGCCCGTCCTAGAGCCTGCGCCCCTCGAGCCTCCCGAGCTTCCCAGAGCTCTGCCTTCTGAGCCTCCCGAGCTTTCCAGAGCTTCACCTCTCGAGCCTCCCAGGGCTCCGCCTCCCGAGCCTCCCAGGGCTCCGCCTCCCGAGCCTCCCAGGGCTCCGCCTCCCGAGCCTCCCAGAGCTCTGCCTCTCAAGCCTCCCAAGGCTCCGCCTCTCTAGTCTTCCAGGGCTCCTCTTGAGTCTTCCAGGGCTCCGCCTATCAAGTCTCCTGAGCCACCCAGGGATCCTCCTCACAAGCCTCCTAGGGCTCTGCCTCCCAGGGCTCCATCTCTCAAGTCTCTCGAGCCTCCCAGGGCTCCGCTCGAGCCTCCCAGGGCTCCGCCTCTCGAGCCTCCCTCTGCTCTGCCCCCTGAGCCTCCCGAGCTTTCCATGGTTCCTCCTCCCTCGGCTCTGCCTCCTGAGCCTCCCACGGCTCCGCCCCCTGAGGCCTCTGAGCCTCCAGAGCCTCCCTCAGCTGAGCCTCCCGAGCCTCCTGCGGCTCCGCCTCCCGAGCCTCCCTCAGCTGAGCCTCCCGAGCCTTCCATGGTTCCTCCTCCCTCGGCTCCGCCCCCTGAGGCCTCTGAGCCTCCAGAGCCTCCTATGGCTCCGCCTCCAGAGCCTCCTATGGCTCCGCCTCCAGAGCTTCCTACGGCTCCGCCCTCAGAGCCTCCTGAGCCTCCTGCGGCTCCACCTCCCTAGCCTCCTGCGGCTCCGCCGCCAGAGCCTTCCAGGTCACTGCCTTTAGGGCCTCCTCCCAGGGGTCCTGACCCTGTCCCTGACCTGTGGCCTCCTCCCAGACCTTCTGACCCAGTCCCTGTCCTGTGGCCTCCTCCCAGGCCTCCTGACCCAGTCCCTGTCCTGTGGCCGCCTCCCAGGCCACCTGACCCTGTTCCAGTCCTCTGGCCTCCTCCCAGGTCTCCTGACCCGGTCCCTGTCCTCTGGCCTCCTCCCAGGTCTCCTGACCCGGTCCCTGTCCTGTGGCTTCCTCCCAGGCCTCCTGACCCTGTCCCTGTCCTGTGGCTTCCTCCCAGGCCTCCTGACCCTGTCCCTGTCCTGTGGCCTCTTCCCAGGCCTCCTGACCCTGTTCCCATCCTGTGGCCTTCCCCCAGGCCTCCTGACCCGGTCCCTGTCCTGTGGCCTCCTCCCAGGCCTCCTAACCCAGTCCCTGTCCTGTGGCCTCCTCCCAGGCCTCCTGACCCAGTCCCTGTCCTGTGGCCTCCTCCCAGGTTTCCTGACCCAGTCCTTGTCCTGTGGCCTCCTGCAAGGCCTCCTGACCCAGTCCCTGTCCTGTGGCCTCTGCCCAGGCCCCCTGACCCAGTCCCTGTCCAGTGGCCTCCTCCCAGGTTTCCTGACCCAGTCCCTGTCCTGTGGCCTCCTCCCAGGCATCCTGACCCGGTCCCTGTCCTGTGGCCTCTGCCCAGGCCCCCTGACCCAGTCCCTGTCCTGTGGCCTCCTCCCAGGTTCCCCAAACCTGTCCTTGCCCGGCGGCCAGCTCCCTGACCACCTGAACTTGTCCTTGCCCTTTGTGCCCCCTTGCCCTTTGTGCCCCCTTGGACTTCCTGCCTGCCATCTGTGCCCCCTTGGACTTCCTGCCTGCCATCTGTGCCCCCTTGGACTTCCTGCCTGCTTTTTGTGCCCCCTGGACTGTCTGTCTGCCCCTCGTTGCCCCCTGGACTGTCTGTCTGCCCCTCGTTGCCCCCTTGGTCTGTCTGCCCACCTCAAGCTCCCCCCCCAGTCATGGACATTTTTTGTTTTGTTTTATGTTACTTTGATCGTCTGGAATCCGATCCTTGAGGGGGGGCTATGTTAGGAATTCCTTGTCTTGTTTCACTGTTGCCCTCTGTCTGCCATTTTTTTGTCACCTTTGCATTCCATAGTTTTCACTTTTGTCCCTTGTTTAGCTCCACTGTCTCACTTGTCATTGTTTAGAACTACACTTCCCAGAATCCACCTGCCATCATCACTGCCATTTTGTTCATTGTTTTCACCTGTGTCTCATTCTGTCATCACTCACTGTGTATTTAAGCCCTGCTTTTTGTTCACTCCTTGTCGTTCATTGAATGTTGTTGTTAGCCTGGTATGTGTTCCCTGCCTGTGTTTTCTAGTTTTATGTTTTATTTCCCCATTGAGGGTTTTTCCTTTGTTCCCGTGTTTTGCCTGTTTGTTTACTTAATAAAGTTGAACTGCGATTGGATCCGCATCTCCTCGTCTGCTTCGCTGCCTCCATTCGTAACACATTTACATCTGAATATTTTACAACTAAGTAAATCAATAAATCTGTATGAGTAATTTTTTGCATCTTCCACAACTTGCTCTGCTACAGGGTTGGGAAACACTGCTCCAATGTTTCTAAATTCATTTTAACACAAATGCACATATAAAGCTTAATTTTGTATTGGCTGATATAAAAAGGCTATGTCCATTTTAGACAGTCTTTGAAGGTGATCATCACCTTCATGCAAACCAGCAAGGTATGGCATCAAAATCTGGGCTGCCTGGGATGCTGTTTCATCTTATGTATGGAACATGCAAATTTATACAGGGAAGCCAGAAGGAGGAGCTGCTGAAAGAAACCAGGGGACACGAGTGGTGCTAGATATGTCACAAGGCCTCAGTGGCCACAACATTACCTGTGACAATTTGTTGTCGTACAACCTGTGACAAGAGCTTCTCAAAAGAAAGCTGACAATGGTTGGAACAATCCGGAAAAATAGGACGGAGCACTCATCTGAGGTTCTAACTGTGAAGAAAAGGCCAGTCCATTCCTCCAACTTTATGTTCATGGCCAACACTGACTGCCCTGGTATCTTACATACCAAAAAAAGGAAAAAATGTGGTGCTCATGAGCACTCTACACAGGGATGGAACAATAAGTAGCCGGGAGGACAGTAAGCCAGAGGTCATACTTGACTACAATGCCACCAAAGGAGGGGTAGACAAACTAGACAAGCTGCTGGCCTGCTACAGCTGTGAAAGAAGAATTGTACGGTGGACACTCGTGATCTTTTACAACATGCTGGATGTCTCAGACTATAATGCATTTACAATCTGGATGGCAATCAATGCATACTGGAACGAAAGGAAGCTCCAAAGAAGATGACTTTTCCTTGATGAGCTAGGCAAGGCACTGGAGACACCGCACATCCAAAGGAGACAACATGTGCCAAGGACCCCAGCTTCTCTAGCCACAGTGAGGAGAATGGCAGAGGCTCCAGCTGTCCCACCTCCATGCCTCACACGACCACAACCTCAAGTTTCTGAAGTAAGTGTACTGTTGCTGTTGTGTGTGTGTGTATGTGTGTGTGATTTTAGATATAAATAAATAAAGTTCTGAACTTCTAGTCTTTTCTTTATTCTAGGTTGCAGCCGGTGGCAAGAGGAAGTGCTGCGAGTTGTGTGGACCATCAAAGGACACAAAGACACAAACCACATGCAGAAACTGCAAAAAGTACATCTGTGGTACACATACTGCCAAATTTTGTGATGCATGTGTTTTGTAAACAGGTCTATTTTCCCAAGCACCACCCCCTGTTGCAAGGACTATGCCTCAGTTGTTCATCTGCATTTTATGAGATAAAAGTGATTGATTGTTGAAGTTCCAGTTGATGTATTGAAAGTTTGCATTAAAAATAAGAAATGTTAATGAAAACATTGTCTCACATAGTGGATCAATTATAACCTTATGCCAAAAAAACGAATCACACTTAATTAATTGCGTTCTAGTAGAGACTGATTGCAATCCATAAACATATATTTTATCTCAATTGTTTGAAATTGAGATAAATACAATATATGTTAATGGTTTATGAAGTACATTTTTATTTCAGAATTGTTTTTAAAACCCAAAATATGTTCCGGGTCAATTTGACCCAAGGGATACAAGAGGGTCCCAAAAGTGAAGACAATACAAGGGTTAATGGTGTTTTTAAAGCCTTGTTTGGCCTCTGGTCGCAATGGGTTCTGTGATTGTTTTGGCAAACTAACATCTGGCTTGGTATGAATTCTTATTGGACTTGCTGATTTTAGCAGCCCTACATCTTTATCATGTTTTGACCATAATTTGGCCAGCACCTGAAATTCCATATCATCTAACAATTCATTGTTTACATTTTCTGCTGAGTGTGGTACTGTCAACATTTGTTTTTCAGTTTTTTTTTATTTTTACAGGACTACTTCCTTTGGAATACCTGTCATTACTGCTCCACAAAATATCTTAATGTATGCTTTGTCAGCTGAATAAAAAAAATCTAAGGCTTAATAGTTGGTATCCATACACATTGTATAGTTTTTTTTCATCATCTGTCCCAAATCTTTTGATTCCCAGTCTTTTCCTACATACAATGAAATATGCAGAACTGAGTTTTGTATATTGAACCATTCTGTCACAAATTCACACTCGTCTATGTTCATAGCTGCTCCCTGTTTACCTATTATGATATATTGGAGGTCAACTGGATTTTTTTTCACTGTAGTTCCTTCCTGCCATTCCATTTCATTCTCAAAATCTCTTGTTGGATCATACATCATTGTACAATGAAATTCTGATTTTGGTGAATGTGCCTCAGGGATCTGAGCCCTGATAATCTTTACTGACATAACTCATCTTCTGACTTACCTAACCAATACACATTAGCACCTGGCTTATATAACATCATTTGTGCCCTTATTCCTTTTGTATCAATATATACTCCTCCTGGAATACACCAAATTTGCGGTCCCAATTTACATAATGCATCTCTTCCTAACAAATTGAATGAAGTTTGATCTAATACAAGGATTTGTAGAGATACATTTGTATTTTTTTTGTCTGTAGACTGTCTGGAGCTGTCATATGTATTAGATGCATTTTACCCAAGAAACCTACTGTCTTTGCAAATTTTTCAGACATGGGGAGATGAAAGGCATAATTTTAATTTACACAAGTGTAAATTTCTCCAGTGTCTATCAACATGGATGTGAATTTACCCTGTATTTTAACCTGCAGCATATGTTCTTAATGAGCTTCTGTTGTCAAAATTGGAAGCTGACTCTCCCCTGTAGGATTCTCTGGGCACCCCAAGTACCCTACATTAGGGCCCCCAAGGATTTACTGGTCCTTGAGGTGGGGTCTCTTTTGGTTGTTGCCAATTCACTGGGCCTTGCTGTTGGACCTGATTGGGCTGCTGCCAACTCATCCCCCTACACCATAAGGAGACTGTTGCCATGGATTGGTTGGGCAGTTGCGTTTTTCATGTCCAGCTTGACCACATCCCTAGCACACTCCAGGTGGATCAAAATTTGGTCTGCCTTTTCCTCTTTTTCCCCATGTGGCAGCTTTCTTTTCCACCTCACTTGTCCTGGCTGCTGAGTGTAGACATTGACAATTGGCACAGGAGCAGCCTGGTTCACAGTTATAGGGAACAGTGCAGTTTGAGTGGCAGCTATGACAGTTTTGTTTGCAGCTCTCTTTCATGTTTCATGAGTTTCTGTTCATTATTTCTGTACTGATCTACAGCATGGGACACATGGTCACAGAACTCTTTATGTGTCTTAGCGTTCAGACCTACCATATCTTCCAGCTTTCTCTCAATGCTTGTGGCATGGTGTCAACCACTGTATTTCTGAAGAGTGTTGTCTTCAAAAGGTCTCTTTCTGGATCCCCATCCGTTTCTTGCTTCCATCTTTTTAGTTGTCTCTGGACATATGATAATTGATTTTCTGCTTCCTCCAGCTGGTCTCTCTTCAGTGCTTTTGGATCAATTCTGGTTGGGTATTCAGCCCTTAGTGTCCCCAAACAACTGGTCATGTCAAAAGCTGTGCCATCCAGGGTGGTTGTGCCCACAGCTCTCCCCAGATTGGATTCATAGAGGATCTCTTCCATCTTTGTTCCGCCCAGTATCTTTGCTAGGAGTGCCTTGATGTCTCCTACTGCTAAAAGCCTACCCATTGTCTCTTCAAATGCCCTAACCCATTTTCCAGCCCCCTCATGGATGTTAGGCAGACAAGAGACCAGCCGAGTGTGAGCACGAACACAATCAACAGGTAGCTGGCTGCAGTTCACTTAATGTGCCACAGGTGTCACAAGGGTTTCTGAATCTTACATACTGCACCTTTAACAATATCACTTTTATTATTCGTTTCTGACTTTGCATTTTTTATTTACTGGCCCCAGATATAGCCCTGAAATCATTCGTGATGCGTAAGCCTACTGAATTTATTAACAAAATGTTAAAATTATGCAATGCATCAAAGTTGCTCTGAGCAAACTATGAAAATAACACAAATATTGTAAGGAAGACTCAGGTTGAGTGGGATCCATATGCGGTTTTATTATAAGGATAATCTCAGTGGAACAGGCAAAGATCGAGAACCAGGCAAACAGTGTTATAAGTGACAAGGCAGAATCGTAGTCAGACAGGCAAAAGTTCAGGGCAGGCAGCAGACAGCAATGGTAAAGTTTCCAGGCAAACAAAACAAAGACAGGCGGCAATCAGACGTAATCGGAGGTACAAGGCAGGGTCGAAAACACAGATAAGTAATGCAGGTAGATAATAACGCTCAGAAATGCAGCGGGGGCAAACAAAACTTCGCAATGAGAGAATAAACAAACAGGGCTTAAATAGTGGAAGATAATAGGAAACAGCTGTGGATGAATCAGACCAGGAATGTGGGCACATGGAAAAAGTAGTCTTTCATCTGTATTCATGACAAATATTGAGTTTTGGGTTTCATTTTTGTATTTTTTACTTATTTTTTTTTGTCTCTTTTTGGTTCAACAAAGTCTCCGCTTTCAAATTATGTCACATAACACATAATAAAAAAATCAAGAAGCAGGTCAAAGTGCTTTTATATTAAACTCAGAACAAGCCCCAGGCAATTGAAATATTAATCCTACCAGTTTTGATTTACCTCTCTGACCAGCCTGTATGAACAACTCCAATCCTTCATATTAGCCTCTTGGAAGAAAAGGACCGACTGCTCCCCGCATATTCATTTGAAGAGATACTTTATTGTTTTGCTTTAACCTGGATTGCACATCTGTCTATAATTACCTGAGCACAATTTGAATGTTAGTCCTCTAGTCCTCCTAGTACTCAAACAGAACAAAATGACAATAAAATATAAATTCCAACAAAAAATTGATGAATTTCACTGGGCCCTAAGATATGTCCATTATTAAATGACAGATGGACGGGCTCATATAAGTGTAACTGGGCAAGATGCATTCAGATGATGTATATTTAATAACAATGAGCACTTTAGATGGAACTACATTAACAGTTAGGGCCATTAATCTTGCCTAGTTGTCATGAATACAAATTAAAATTCACATGGATTACTGTTTAGACACTTTTGGGTGCTTTATTAAATGTTAAAGCGAGACACAAGCCATTGTATTGAATTTAGCCAACGGGAAATTCATAAAATTATTGTATTTTGTGTTCCTCAAAAAAAGGAAAGTCATATTGGTTTTGAACAACATGAGGGAGGGTGTGTTTTTTTTTTTTTTTTTTTTGGTGAACTATTTCTTGAAACCTTTATAGTATAATCAAACATCAAATTTGCAGAGAAAATAAGACAAAGAACCAAGAGAGCACAGGTAATGAGTAAAGATGGCACAGATCACTACAAAATGTCAGCTCTAAAGAATACAGTGTTGCTTTGCATCATATAGAAATATTCAGAATGTAATTGCAAGCAGCTGACAATCATTTATAGTGGAAGTTTGTAGATTTGTTTAAAGATTCTGTATTCTTCAGTCCAATATTAATAAATGACAATACACAATACTCTGTGTAATGAGACACAGTACTTCAGCAAAACTGCTCTCTGCTAAGAGGAAGAGCAAACCATCCTATTCCCCAGCTGAGACATTTAACGAAAGGTAAATAAGCCTTTGTTTGGGGCCCAAGGCATTGATGCTGTCCTGTACAATTTCCTGTGAGACCAGAAGCAATAATACGGTTCCTCTTGGATTCCTCATGAGCCAGACAAGCCCTTGTTTTCCGCCACCATGCTAAGGATTTACTTGCCGTGAAGCCTGTGCCATGGTGTAAATCTGTATTGAACTCGGCCTCATGGTTTGATAACCAGGCATTTCTCTAAACACCCCAGACAGCCTTTATCCCTCAGCTTAATGTCCTTGCACCTGAATGTAATGTGAGGAGATTGATGGCCCCAGCACTCTCCCCACACCACGCCGGGCTGTGAGAATGCATGCCTGATACCAACCTCCATCTTGTGGCATTGTTCTGATCAATATGACTCCCTGATACGCCATCCGTCAAGCCAGTGAGTAGAGCAATATCTCCAAAGACTACAGAGACAGGCAGGGATGAGGGGAAAAGAGGTCTCTTCAACAAACCTCTCACTCTCGCTCAATCTATTCCATGATAGCTACTGAAGGAGGAAAATCTGTTTTCCTCTGTCCTTTTCCACTCTTTCCTAAACTGTCCCCACTTGTCTGACAGTTTGTGATCTACTGGGTGCTTTTGGAGTTCAAGCGATGACCTGGACTCTACGAGAACCCCTCTCCATCACTGCCTCCTACATTTATTTTCCCCTCTGAGGGGAAAGTGCTGCTTCTGCATTCTCTCTCATCTTAAAATCAACTGCTCTCAAACAGCCCATCAGAGATTTCTGAAGAGCCTAGAGGGGACAGCGAAAGTACAACTGAATTTTTTTTGCCGCTGACAATCTTCAAATTCAGAATATGGGTGCAGTTGTAAATTAGCTTTTTAACTCACTTGAAGGGTCCCTGAGTCAAATGACTGTTCCTTTCACCTTAAGGGTAACAGTCTTTTTCGTATAGCAATAAAGCAATGTCAATAAATCAAACACAAGATAATGTGACAGCAGAAAAAATATCTCTCTCAATTTAGAGGAGCAACACCATCAGAAAAAAGGGTCAAAATTGAAATTAAATAACCCGACGTGTTTCCGCATAACAAGAATGTAAGAGAAACTGTGCTAATCGTTTTGACCTGATCCCCAAGACTTAGAATACAATACAGGAATTGCTGCTGAGTTAGTCTGTCTACTTTCCCCAAAGCAATACATTTAGCAAAAGCACAACTTGGTTGATTTGTAAAAGGCAAAATTGGATATTTAAGGCTATTTTTGTTTACTTTGAATGCAAGCATTCTTTAAATGTAAGAAGTGCACTGAATTTATTGGAAGATAATTGACTGACGTGACCAATTAACATTTTGTGGAAATATCAAATATTCTTCAAATGAGCCACAATTTACTAAACATTTGAATATTGACCATAAAGCTTTTTTTAAGGCTTTTCTCATACAAAATGTTAATTTTTAAATATGTGGAAATAAATATAATTAACATTAGTTATTTTATTCATACATTATACTGTATCATCGCTCTTTTTATGAAGTGTGGGAGTTCTGACTAAATAGTGACACCAAGTTGAATTGGAAAAGTAAATGCAGTATTCAATGAGGTTTCCAAAACACACCCCATGTCTGTCAGTCACTGGGCAAACAGACAAACCCACCCCAAATTCATGCCATTGACTGATCCAATGTTGCTGTGTCAGGCTGTTTGGAATGTAGTTTTAAAAGCATCATAGGGCCATAGAGTTTACACTTTTTAGTTAAAATCAACCTACAAAAGGATTACTCATAGTTGTCTTTACATACCAAGTTGGGATAGGGAAAAAAAAGTGTTACATAAAAAATGCATTTAAGGATCAACGCTTTGAGTGTTATCTCAAGCAAAGTAGGCAGGATGGAATTTCATTAGCTGTATCTTTTATACATTTCCAAATAAATGAATAGTTACAGCATAAGAAGCTTTTTACCCTGTTCTACACAAGATGTACGTACCTTTCATCAGTTTTGACATAAGTCACAGGGAGTTTAAATGGATTTAATTTAATTGTTTCCATTGCATGTGACCCTGTGGAGGAAGCAACAGCTTAGGCAGGGTGATGCTTCAGAGGCAAAGCGAGGAGTGAAGGACATGGTAAGAGGAGAGGGCATCAGAGCACTGTAGACAAATGGCAGTCTGCTGCCAATGAAGGTAAGTCTGCAGCTCTGATGAGCTGAGAGCAATTTCTCACCCCACTGATGCACAACCTCTCTGTCCCGTCTTCTTTTCTCACTTACTCATGTTCTTTGTCCCTTCTTTCTCATCTGTTTTTATGTTCACTAGACCACCCCTACACAACACCCACAACTGTTTCAGTTTCTGCTGAAATAAACAAGTTCACATTTATGAATAGGTACATAAATGTTAAAATAAACAGGTTTCAAAAGTTATATTTAAAACCAACCCAGTCTCATAGTGAAACAATGAAACAAAACCATAGCGACATCCCAGACAAACACAGGCTGGAGAAACATCCACAAAGGGCAAGGAAAACACACAGGCATCAACATACAGCAGGGTTTAAATACACAGGAGACATGATGATGACAAACGACAATCAGGTGAGAACAATGACACAGGGCTGGCAGTGATGAGGGCCGGGAATCATGGGAATTGGAGTTTTTGACACAAACTGGTGAAACACAGGGCAGAAACAAGGGAATCGTGACACATAGAATGAAAATTTCTATAAATAATTTTTTTGTACAATGGCTGAAGATCAGGACTTTATAAACACTTTCACATTTCACACTTGTACTCAAACAGTGATATGTAAGGGCTAATGTACAGTCAGCCGGTTTAAATTATGTAATTATAATGTCGGTCCTAGCCTTTTGGGGGCCCTAAGCAAAACTTTGTGAAACTTTGTGTGGGGGACTCCCCATCAGTGTCTGTAGCCCCCAAATCTAAATATATTTGTTATTTATTTGTTTAAATATTTATTTACCATTACGATTATGTTGCCTTGCTACTTAATCAGTTCATGGCTTTACTGGTACCATTTATCAATGAAAGGAACCCTTAAGGAAACTGGTCTCAGTACAGTTTTAAAAACCATCTAATATTCATCTTATGTCGTATACAGCTTCTGAAGGCAGCATTTTCCAATTTTCGTATGCATGCCTCCTGTTTGAATGTCAACAAATACTAATACTTGGCTGCTTATAATGACTTCAATAGCGTGGGGGCCCTACGCAACTTGCATATAGAGCAGATGGCACCAGTGGTGGAAAGAGTGCTGATTTTTTTTTTACTGAAAAAATCATTTACTTAGAAGTATTGAGAAATATTATGACTCATGTAAGAGTAAGTAGTTTGACAAGAATCTACTCAAGTAATTATGTTACAAGTTACTTTCTGATATAATATATAAAATATAATTCTATTATATTATATATAGTATTTATCTTTCATTTTTAGAACACAAAGACATTTTTGTGTTTTAAAGAAATTGATGCTTTCTTTCACCAAGAATGCATTAAATTGATCCACAATACTGCCAAAATCATTAATTGCTAATTATTATTATGGTTTGAAATATTTTTTTAAGTGGTATTTATTCATTTATTTTTCTTTACCTGTGATGTCAAAAATATACCGTGTCACCTATTCTTTACAAAAGCATTCTAAAGTGATAATTTGGTACTCAAGAAAATGTTCTTATTATTAGAACAATTGAAAATGGTTGTGCTACCATGCAGAAATCACAATACAGAGTTTTTCCCCCATTTGCTGAGGTATTGAATTCTTACAAGATGCTTTACACTTGCAAGACAGATTATGGTTTTTAAAATAGGCAAAAATGAAACATTTTAAGAATGCAACATTTATTTAAATAGAAATAACCATTTGTAACATTCTAATTGTCTCTAAACTACATAATATGCATTCTGACTGAAACACATTCCTATTTATGGTGTATTCTCATTCATGTATGTCAAAGTATTTTTGGTTATTAAGTAAATATACTGTACAAAACTAATATAATGCAATAGAGGAGGAAATGTATCCTCTATTATATTGCAGCAATTATCCAGATATGGCATGAGATTATTAAGCAAACTGCTATCAACTCCAACATGCTAACTGAATAAGGCACAAGTATTTAGTGAGAGATATGATTGATTCAAACAAACACTAAAAGTGGTTGTTCTGTAGATGTATTATTGTATTACAGGTGTAATAATCTCCTGAAGTGTGATGTTTCTGACCACTTTCCTGTCTTTCAGTTTATCCAATCCTGCCAACCAATGTCTAGCTATCCTAAGAATGGGCCAAATAAATATTGTAATTTCTCTAGAAATAACATTGATCATTTTAAGTCTGCCATTGGCAATATCATATGGGAGGAGGTACTTGTGTCACAAGATGTTAACAGTGCATATAGTTTATTCTTTAAGTCTTTTAATATGGCCTTGGATTTATCATTTCCGTTGACAAGCACAAAATCTGGAAATAAATACTCTAAGGGGAAGCCGTGGATATCTGATGAACTAAAAAAGCTTTCCCGGAAAAAAAATAAACTTTATAGGAGGTCTATTCTTAATCCTTCTTTAATTAATATTGAATTTTATAAGAAATGTAAAAACCAATTTACATCTTTAGTAAGAAAAGCAAAGAAAGCATATTATTCTAATCAATTTGCACAAGCTTCCAAAAATATTAAGACAACATGGCTCCTTATTAATCATTTATTGAACCACACTAAATCTCCATTTACTGCCCCTGTTGTAATGAACAGTGAGAAGGGGGTTCTCTCTAACCCTGTTGATATTGCTAATGGCTTTAATGATTTCTTTATATCGGTTGGTTCTGATCTAGCATCTAACATTAATGACATCCATGTTCTTTAATCAAAGGTCAATATTCTCCATTTTATAATTTTGACCCACCAACTGTTCAAGAGGTTCGGAATATTATTTTATCACTTAAAAATGCAGCCCATGGTCATGACGGCATTAAAAGTGTTCTTATTAAAGAGACAATTGACTACATTATTAAACCTCTCACTCATATTCTCTCACTGTCTCTGAGAACTGGAATTGTCCCTCAGAATTTGAAAGTTGCTAGGGTTATACCAATTTTCAAGACCGGTGACTCCAAGGAATTTAGTAATTATAGGCCAATATCAATTCTCCCGTGTATATCGAAAATCTTAGAAAGAACTTGTCTATTCGAGATTATTTAATCACCTGGATGCCAATAATATTTTTTACAAACATCAATATGGTTTTCGGAAGCGACACTCTACTGAGCATGCCCTTATTCAACTTGTGAATTATATTTCTTCAGCTCTTGATAATAAAATTTTTTTTTTTGGAGTCTTCCTGGACTTGAGTAAGGCATTTGATACGGTCAGTCACAATATTTTGATTGCCAAACTTAGTAGATACGGAGTGGAGGATGTTGCCTTGAGATGGTTTAGAAGCTACTTAGCTAATAGAGAGCAATATGTTTACCTGGAAGGCTATACCTCAATGAAGTCACAAATTATGATTGGGGTCCCTCAAGGATCAATTTTGGGGCCTCTTTTATTTTTAATTTATACTAATGATATGGCTACGACTTGTACCAAACTCCTCCCAGTTCTATTCGCAGATGATACAAATCTTGTAGCTTCTCACCAAGACTTCAATACTTTAATAAAAATGGTCAATGAGGAACTATCATATATTATGGAATGGTTTCAATGGAACAAATTTACTCTTAATATAAAAAAATGCAACTTTATGATTTTTTGTAATATTAACAAACATTACCCTATAGAATTATCTAAGATCTTTATTAACAATACTCAAATCGAATTGGTTCAGCATACCAGATTTTTGGGAGTCATAATAGATAGTGGTCTTAATTGGTCTAACCACATCAACTTTGTATCTAAGAAGTCAGCTAAAATGTTGGGTATATTGAGGAGGGTTTAACCTTTAGTTCATTCTTCAGCATTTCTAACCTTATATTATAGTTTTTTGTTTCCATTCATGAATTATTGCAATATTGTCTGGGCAGCTACCTATCCTACCTACCTGAAGAAATTAATTGTCATACAGAAGAAATATCTCAGATTTATTTCTCATTCAAATAGATATGCACCCTCGGCACCCCTTTATTATAAATTTAAAGTTCTCCCTATTGATAAGGTAAATATTTATCAAACATGTTTACTTATGCATAAGTTTATATATAGGAAACAAGTTCTACCAGACTCTTTTCAGAATTTGTTTATCCCTATCTCACATGTACACTCATTTCAAACTAGACATAGCAATAATAATTTAGTCTTCATACACACGAACTACAAGACATCAATTTAATATTTCTTTTAGAGGTCCTAAGCTCTGGAGTGATTTAAGTCCATCGTTGCGATCAATGTCCTCTTATTCAGCTTTTAAAAAGCATTTGAAGAGACAACTATTGCTAGCTTGACGCCTTTTATGTAGTTTTTTCTAGTTATGGTTTGCTTGTATTGAATTGCTTTCTATCGTTTGATGTTTGTTTTTTTTATTGTTTGTTTTGTTTTTTGTTTTTTTCTTCTTTTTTTGATGTTTAGTCTGCATGTCTTATGAGTTAATAGGAGTAGGAGTGGAACTCTGTACAAGCCTAGAGTGGCTTCGTTCCCTCCTTGCATTGTTCTGCACTTGTACTAAACATGCTAAACAAATAAACTAAACTAAACTAAACTATAATAAAGTCTTAATTAACATTAATGTTGTTTAACATATTGAGATATCATTATTAAGTAAATAGTAGCATTTGGTTGTTATGTTTTGTGATTTCTCATACCTTTTTTATATAATATCTATCCCTTGATCACATTTGTCCTCTAGTGTGAGAGACTTTTCAGACAGATAAACAGCAGAACAGGGCAGGGAAGTACAGTACAGCACTGTGAGTGAGACAGTTATTTTGGCTAGGACATGCTAGGACAGTTTATTTTGAACAAGAGGGGTGAACAGTTATGGATTTAAACGCAGGAGTGAATACCGACCTGATGTGGATTGATAGAAGCGTCTGTGTGCATGAAGGTGCGAGGAACCAGATGGCGGGGAAAAAAAATTTCAGTGAAAAGTCAAAAGAAGATCAAGCTTTTCAATTAACTTTTCAAAGGCTTCAGAATAAATATATGTTTTTGAGAAGATTTAAAAATGGCTAGTGATTAAGCTGACCTCACATGGAAAGGAGACTATTCCATAGATTAGGACTTATCACAGAAAAGGCACATTCACCCTTAGATCTATAGCGGCAACGAGAAACCCTCAATAAATTAAAAAAGATCGCAATGTACGTAGTTGTAACTATATGTTATATTATTAATAAAGCACAGGAACTTGTTGCATGGACATTTTTTGCGTGGACATTTTTTGCCCCATATTTTGGATTTCTGTAATATATTTGTCAATTTTGGTGGCATTTTATCCACGAGTCCCCATTAATTTCTGACACTATTGCCATTGTATCTTTCTAAGGTATTTAAAAAGTTTGTTTTAGACACGTAGTAGCAAATAAACAAGATATCCCCCTATATATGTCAAACGTTTATTCATCTGCTGAACAAAAACGAAAATATTTTGAAAAATGTCTCAACTCTTTTGGATCATACAATGCAAGTGAATGGATGCCACAATTTTGAAGCCTCAAAATCCGCATTAGGGCAACATAAAAGTTATCAAGACAACTCCAGTGGTTAAATCCATATATCCAGGTGTGGGTGAGAAACAGATCACTGTTTAAGTCCTTTTTTACTGTATATTCTCCTTCCTGCTCAGTAAATTTCCATTTTACTTTCACTTCTCATTCTTCTTCTTGTGTTTTTGGTGATTCACATTCTTCGTGCATATCGCCCCTTAATGTGCATGGCGGATTTATGATAAATAGTTAATTAAACATTGATATGTTTCTCACCCACACCTATCTTAACATGTCTGAACACATGGATTTAACCCCTGGAGTCATATGGATAGCTTTTATGCTCTCTTTATGTTGATTTTGGAGCTTCAAAAGTTTAGAACCCATTCACTTCCATTATGAGGACCTACAGAGCTGATATATTCTTCTAAAAAGCTTAATTTGTGTTCTGCAGAAGAAAGGGATACCAGGAGGGTGTGTAATCAATGAGATAATAACTATCCATTTAATGCCCCGGATGTGCAGTTGTTATTCAGATACATCAGACAGCTAGATGGAAACATTGACCAATCAGAACAGAGTATTCCAGAGCAACATGTTTAAGTTATGGTATCGAAACACTTTTTCTTTAATTCATAGTTTGAAAAACAATACATTTTTATGCTTACAGACCTACCTGCATTGACACAATTGTTCCATCATGATTCGTTTGTGCGGTAGCTCACCTGATAGAGTGTTGGACTTTGGACGAATGTTTGAGCCCAGTCAAGCACGCAAGCTGACATGTGAGACCAAAGTGTCACAGAAGTTATGCAATTATGTGATTGCTTCAGAAAATTTGCTTTTCATTTCACATTTGCTTTTAGAACATCGTTAAGTTTAGAATCGGACTTTTGGTTTAGGGCAAAAACGTCTAGGTAACTGTTGTAACCTCCGTTCCCTGATGGAGTGAACAAGCGACACTAGGGGTCTCTCTTGTGAGCCTCGTGCATCTCTGAACTTGAGAAAAGGCCAATGAATTTGCATGTCCCTCCCCCAGTCATACTGGTATAAATGGAGGGTAATATGCATCTGTCCAATCAGGTTTTGCACTGAGGAGCTGAAAATGAGGTTCAGCCATAACAGTGGCTCGGTTCAGCATCGTGGCCAGGAGGACACAACGTCTCGTTCCCTTAACATTATGTATGCAAAAAATGCATTGCTGTGTAAACTGAGTAGATTGTGAATATGCGTAGCACCATGCAGTGCTTTTGCACCTCATTAATGGAAGAAAAGTTTGCTCATGATTACTCATGTTTATATGGATAGTGTACAAGGAATTAGTAATTTCATATTTACATTATTGTTTGAATATATTAAGGCTTTTAATGTTTGTATGTAATAACTTGCCATGTTAACTAAGCTTATGGGGATGTTTGCTTGTGAGACTGAGCAGTGTTATTATTCACTTCTTGAGGAGCAAACATTAAAAGTCTCAGTATCACTTACATTCTCCTGTTTTTAATGGAAAACATGAGAGAAGACCTGCACTGGTTGTCACTGATGTCCCTTGATCTTTCTGTCAAGAGTCGCATCAGTGTACCGGAGCAAAAGCAGGGGGTTTCATGCTGTCAGTTTAGTCCGAAACAGAGCACGGTTCACATGAAAATTTGTTATTGTGAAAACTGTTTTGCAGACCGCAGTACAGAACATGAAAATGATGTGCGCATGCATCATATTTAAGCATGATGACATCATCAGTTGCACACAAAAAAAAAAAACACACGTGTTTCTCATTTATCCTAAAAGCATTTTTTTCATTGGAGTTATCTTGCATTGGGACCTAACACGCCTCCACAGCGTTAAAGTCTGCTGTTTTAATCTTAATTAAGTTAATGTCAGGGCACTTTTATTCATTTATGTTAATGAAGGTTACGCAGTGGAGTTCTCAGGGTTTGACACGTTATATTATTTGTATATATTATCTGAGTGTTGTTTAAATAAATGTTTATTTTCTAATAAACCACATAGCTTGTCATTTGTCATTCATTTTACTTAAGATATGCTGACAAATTTTGACATGGATTTTTCTTATTTGGCATGTGTACATAGATGTTTTAGGAAATGTATGGTCATGAAAATTTGCCTCAAACACTGGAGTGGAACAAACACTGGAGTGGCATCAAACATAACAATTCAAGGACTGACAACTACTGACAAAACTAGAGGGTATATATACACTTGGAACTTAATGAGGGCATGGCTGCCTTCAAGTTCTCTAGGGGAGGCTCACTTTAAGCCAATTTGAAAACCCCTGGAGTATGCGGATGCTCACTTACCTGGGGCTGCCTATGAGCCCTTCGTGAAGACGCGAGGGGACAGGGACATGCTTAAGGGGAGGACCTTGTACTGATATGCCTGGCCATTGAACCCGAACCGTAAAAAGGGTCGGTGTCGAGGCAAGATAGAGACGTGGAAGTACGCGTCCTTCAGGTCTACCGCTGCGAACCAATCTTTATGCCGGACGCAAGTTAAAATGTGTCTTTGCGTGAGCATTTTGAACGGGAGTTTGTGCAAGGCCCGGTTGAATACTCGCAAGTCCAAGATCAGTCGTAAGCCGCAGCCTTTCTTGGATACAATGAAGTAAGGGCTGTAGAAACCCTTCTTCATCTCCGAGCCCGCCGTATGCCCCAAATCGCCTTTATTGCCAGCCGCGTCGGCCCCAATCCCGTAGGAAGGAGGCGCGGGGGCTGGCTGAAGTGACTTTCTCTTCCAGTCTGTCGGTTCTGAATGGTCATGGACACAGTTCGCCTGTCCCCAGCCTGTCATCGAGTTTGTTGCCCTGGACTGTGTTTTTTCCGATACGGAGTATATTTTGTTTGGTTTGGTTTATTTTGTATAAATAAATCCTTTTTGATTTTTAACTCTGTGTTTGGGTCCTACCTCTGCTATTCTTGACAGATGCCTTGTGGTTTTTCTTTTGAAACAAAGTTTTTTTAGGACTGTAAATTTTTTATGTGTTTTAAGCAATTAAAGGCAGTACAGTAAGTGATGAATTTAATAATTTTAGTTCAAATGTATAACTTTTTCATGCTACTCTAATTAGAATTAGACTCTTTATTTCAAATTTGGGGTAAAATGAATTACATTTTCCTGAAAATTAAGTAACAATGCAATTTTTTTTTAAATAAATAAAAAAAAATCTGAAAGTTCCTATTTGTTGAGTTTCTTTTCTTTTGGGTTAAAATCTGACCTGGACAATGACAAACAACTGTTTCATTCTCTGCTGACAAACACAAATACGTTTTCTTGCTGCATTAACACAGTTATTCATGGACAATGGTGCTATTGTAGTAACGTGCTTACAGCTGCATGCAGGAAGGAGGAGGATAAACTGGAGGTGGGTCAAAGTCATATGCTAGCAGGTTAGTGTAATGACCTGCCTGGGGAAATGTATGTCCCATCTCCAGCACTGTATAAAGAAAAACTATGATGTTGAGTTAAAGTGAATGACCCACTCTAAGAGTTGTAGCTTGATGAATTGATAAACATCCACTGAGGCAGAGAAAGTGCTTCTCAGCTCTGAGAGGGAGATTTTATCAGGAGAATAAAACTGTCAAGGGGGTGATGAGACTTGCTTCTACATTGCTCCATTTCCCCAGGGCCTCCCCGGGTCCCTGTTCTAGCTTATGAATATTAATTAGGTCATGTGATCTACAGCTTTACACAGGTTAACCAATGTCACATTAAACAAATGTATATTCATGAGCCACACCCCTAAACATTCACTCATGACCCATAGAGGTGCAAACTACCAACATACAGTATTTGATTATACATCATTAGCATTCATTTAACACATACAGAAAAAAAAAAATTTTGACTGCGGAATACATAGGCCTATAGCCCACGCCAGTGAAGATAGATAAATTTACCATGCAATCATGTTAAAACTACTAAAGCAGTCAAGCAGAGGTCTATATAAAATTAAATGACACTCAACACTATCATCAAACCACCTAAAGTGCTCTCTTCATGGTCTTCTTGAAAGCAAGCCCTCAAATAAGTATTTGAAACCCAAAAGGTGCAATGGTTCTTCGTTCTCTGTTTACATTGTCATCTTACAGTTCAGTCTGTTACGATTCACTGACGCCCTCAGCTGATTTTGATTAGGCTGATCTCTGGAAAAAATCATAATAATTATAATGTGAACGAACATCCTTGTGTGTTTTTTTTCTGACTCTTTTTGCAGAGACAATTATAGCCTACAGTAAGTAAGCCATTTATTGGTTGGTTTCCCCAAACAATGGCAAATTCTCTGGGCCAGCAAAGCCTTATCTGTTAGCCTAACATGCCAAATAAATAAATACATATTTTTCATCATTTCATTCTCAGTCACCTTTTTGCCTATGTATTTTAATCACTTTCCCCTCTTAATTAATCTACAAATAAATAGAAAAAAAGGAAAAGTTTATCCAGTCAGAATTTATTCCTTGATGCTTACAAGCAAAGTGTGACAACTGTTTCACAAATCGCATGCCCGAAGCCATGCTCCATAGTTCCACCCTGTCAGGCCTTCAGAATGTTCACAGAATCCCTCAACAGTGCAAATTAGTGCGCATCTAATGTCAGTTTGTCAGATTCATCAGAATTCAGTGCCGGATCAAGTTTTGAAAAGTCGTGCTGCACTCCATTCAACTTGGAAAGTCGTATTTTACAACTTCCTACAAGGAAAAGTGCATTGAAATGCATCTTTAAGGCAGAATTACAACTTTGTAGTCTTGTCCAGACATTCTCTGCAATAACATTAACTTTATTAAGTAATATCGGTAAATTAAGTTTGTTTCCACATTACTTGATATTAAAGCTTGTTTAACAAACACTTGCAGAAACAGGTGTATAAAAGTTTATTATATCTTTTGATAATCGTTCACCTGAAGCACAAATGTTAGCACTGCAGCAATGTTTACCAGTTCTTTTGCTAGGAGAAATCTCTAATGAGAGTCAAACACCTGCTAGGCTAACGGGGGCATAGCAGTTTTGTTTCCTTAAACGTCATCTTCCAAATATCAGGGAATGGAATGCATTTATGGTCGGAGATATCAAGTAGGAATATCCCAAATCCAACTTGAATGGAACGCAGCATTACCGTGTACCCTGACAAAATGAAATTTATTGCAAGCAACATTTAAATTGCAAATATTATTATATATATTATTAAATATAGGGAGACATTCATTTCACAAAACAGCCATGCTGCAGTTAAAATTAAGCTTGCTTGAGCATTAAGTGTCATTTCAAGTTCTGGCTTTCATGCGTGGACATGTTTTTAAAATATCAATTGGTATTATTAGTTAGCTGCGACATAATGTATGATGCCCAAAGGCATAGGGTGTCTTATTCATTGTGAAACTGTGTTTTCTTAATGGCATGAACCACACTGAAGGCCTAGAAATTAAATGCACGGCCCGCCACTGCCACCGAAGAATGTAAGCACGGGCTCTGTAGCGCTTTAAAAAATGTGTTCCCTTAGTTTGAGTGAAGTTTCAACTTCTTGGTCAACCAATTGCGTGACTATGGGGTGGGAGTACCTGTAATACACTGTTCAGCTGTGAATTTAGTAATTTTGCCAATCAATAGCAGACTAAGAGTAGGAAGAGTGCTCATTTTGTACAGTGTTTGGTGGCACCTGTGGTGCAGAAATGACACAATTCATATTCAAATTTATATTTGATCCTATGTAGCCCTAGTTGCGGGGCCTGGGTCGGCAGCCCATGTTGCCCATTGGGTTAACGTGACCCTGCATTTACCCAGTCATCTCTCTCAATGCCTGTGTTTGAACATCTTCCAGTTAAAAGACTAGCATGTACCACATGCATTTTTTTAGTTTGCAATTGTTTTATGAATTATGACAGCTGGCTCTGAAAGACTATGTTAGGTCCATGTGGATATTTCAATTATTATTTTCTTTTTTGACCTAAATTCAACCCCTTGCAAAAAATGTGGAATCGCTGCACTTACCCAGATTTTTAATTTGTAGCAAATAAACAAATCACAGATATGTAACTAAACAATATTTGTTTTAATAGCTGAACATTCTGGCTTCGTGAAACATCCCTCAAACAAATTAAATTACATTATTTTAATTAATGGCAAGTTTTTTCCAGATGAATTAGAGGAAAAAAATCAGTACTTTGTTGCTCCACTTGCTTTTATGAGGGCCTGAATTATTTGAGGCATGGACTTCACTAATGGAAAAAATATTCTCCATCAAACTAGTTCCAACTTTCTTGAATCGCGGTTGACAGATCAGCTTTTCAGGATGGCAGCCTTGTCATGGGTCACATTTAGTACTTTGTTGCTCCTCCTCTGGCTTTTATGACGGCCTGAATGCTTTGAGGCATCGACATCACTAATGACATATGTATATATACTCCACCATCAAGTTGGTTCCACCTTTCTCGAATAGCGGTTGACCACTTTTTTTTCTTCAATTTCCACCATACATTTTCAGTCGGATTAAGATCCGGACTGTTTGCTGGCCATGTCATTGAGATGATATGCCTTTCCTAGAGAAAAGCTCTTTACTCTGTGGCAAGATGCATTATTATTCTGAAAATGACTTCATCACCCACCAAACCTATTTTCTATCGATGGAATGAGAAAAGTATCCAAATTTTAAATGTAAACCTGTGCATTGACTGTTGTGGTAATGATTTGTCATCTCCCTTGGTGCTTTACCTGACATGCAACCCCATATTATAAATGACTGGGGAAATGTGATTGTTTTCTTCAGGCAGTCATCTTTAGGTTTCATTAGAACAGCACCAGACAAAAGTTCCAGCATCATCGATTTGGCCAGTGCAGATTCGGGATTCATCACTGAATATCACTTTTATCCGATAATCCACACTCCATGATTGCTTCTCTTTAGCCCACTGTAGCCTTATTTTCTTCTGTTTAGGTGTTAGTGCTGTTTTTTTTTTGGCTTCTCTATATGTAAATCCAATTTCATTCAGACGATTTCTTACAGTTCTATCACAAACATTGACTCCTGTTTCTGCCCATTTGTTTTGTTGTGCATTTTCTATTTTCAAGGCATATTGCCTTGAGTTTTCTATCCTGACACTTTGACCGCTTTCTTTGGTCTACCCATGTTTTCCTTTTATAATCTTCCCATTTTGTTTATACTTGCTCCACATTTTAGACACAGCTGACTGGGAACAACCAACTTTTGCCACACTACGTGTTGGATTTCCTTCTTGAAGGAGTTTTATAATCCTTTCCATTGTTTCAATTGTTTCAACTATCTTGTTGGGGCTGTGTTTCTTTTCAATTAGCAAAGTCCAACAGTTAAATTAAGGTCTGTAAGCATTCTGTTTTAACAGCAGACTCATTTGCATTTTTAGACTTGTGCCGGTATTTGTTTTAGAAATGCTAAATTCAAGGTGATTCCATAATTGTTTCTGTAATCTGTAATCTGTAATCCTTTTATTGTCATTGTAACCTGTACAATGAAATTTAAAAGTGCCAAACAGTTGGTGCATCAATAAAATCAATATCAATAAAAAGAAAAAAACAATCCCCATTTTCTTGGAGATACACACACACACCACCATTCATTCTGTCATAGTTATTGCACAATCTAACTATATAGTATTGTTTTATGAATGTTTTTTTATGGCATTAAGGGTGGTTATTGCTGTTGGATAAAAACTGTTTTTAAGTCTGTTTGTTCTTGATTTGATTGTTCTGTATCGTCTGCCTGATGGCAACAGTTCAAACAAGGAGTGACCGGGATGGAAAGTGTCTTTAATAATGCTCTGAGCTTTTTTGGCACAGCGAGCACTGTGAAGGTCAACCATTGTAGGGAGGGGACAACCGACTATCTTCTGGGCCATATTAATGACCCGTTGGAGAGCCTTTTTCTGGGCTACTGTGCAGCTACTAAACCACACACATAAGGCAGAATGTTAAGATAGATTCTATGGAACACCTGTAAAAGGATAACAGCAGTATCTGAGTGATGTCATTTCTCCTGAGGACCCTCAGGAAGTGCAAACGTTGTTGGGCCTTTTTTAGCACCTTCACACTGTTTACGCTCCATGTCAGACCCTCCTCAATGTACACACCCAGAAAACAGAAGTCCGACACCTGCTCCACCCGATCCCCGCTGATGATGAGTGGTGTGATGTCAGTCTTTTCCCTCCTGTAATCAATCACCAGCTCCTTGGTCTTTACAGTATTAAGGAGAAGGTTATTCTCCCTACACCACACCGACAAATGTTTAACCTCCTCTCTGTAAGCTGATTCGGTCTGCTCCAGTGATGAGCCCCACAACTGTAGTGTCGATCCACAAACTTCACTATGATGTTATTGTGGTGGGTGGAGGTGCAGTCGTGCGTGTATAGAGTGTACAGCAGGGGGCTCAATACACAGCCCTGTGGGGAGCCGGTGCTGAGACTAAGGGCCGTAGATGTATGATGGCCAACTCTCACCCTCTGGGTGCGACAAGTGAGAAAGCTTTTAATCCACATACAGGTGGGGTATGGAATGCCTAGATCCATCAGTTTGTTCATCAGTTTTTGAGGAAGGATGGTGTTCTAGATGGGACAATGCAGCATGCAGGGCTGTAGTTACGGCGTCCTCTATGGATCTATTAGCTCTGTATGCAAACTGGTGTGGGTCCAGCAGGGCCGGTTCTAGACATTTGGAGGCCCTAGGCAAAATGTATGTTGGAGGCCCCCCGCCATGCCCTCCTCCCCTCCACCTTTCAGAATTCATGAGTTCACACTTACATCAAATTAAATAGAGTAAAGATTATGCGTATTTGGCATGCTGTCCAGGGGAGGGCTCCAGGATCTGAATTTTGGCCAGATTTACACAGTATTACATTAGATTGCATTGTATTTTGGATTGTGTTGTTTACATCCAATAAGAGATTATTAAAAATCAAAGTGAGGAGATGGGGGCGGTGGAGGGATGCTGATAAACTGTCAATGAACAGAGCTAAGTCTGCAGTATATATACCTCTTATCTCGTTGATTATCTGAATGTGCTCCTCCGAACTTTGTTAATAAAACATAATTTAATAAAAAGACTTGAAAACAAATATGATTCCTAACCATTTTATTTATACAAAACCTGTTATCAGTATTTTTATATTTTTACTTAAATGTGCATATTAATGTAACTTTAATTAAGGTAAAGAAAAAAAAAAATCATCTGAAAAGTCATCTTTTTTTTTTTTTAGCAGTCAGGAAGTTTTTTGCAGTAATTTGTTCAGTAATTTATTTATGGTAACTCACTAACCCACTATTTGGGATAATGAACATTTTTGTTTTTGATAGACTAAATTGTGGCAGCGGGGGCATGGTCAAGCGCCCGTCCGGGAGAGAAAAGCGGTAAGGGCGCTCACACCTGAGCTAAATTATGTCTAACACCTGTCTCTAATTGCAGTAGAGCGAGGAGAGCGGATAAAAAGCCAGCAGCCACAGAGCAGAGGGAGACCGACCTACAGCAACCCAGCGTTTCTGTGTTGATGTGTGTGTGTGTGTGTGCATTATAAAAAGACAATAAAAAAGGCTTACCTTGTGCCGGAGACCTGTTTTCCTGTCCTCTTTTGGAGAAAGCTACTACACTGGTGCCGAAACCCGGGAACTTTGATAATGGAACAGAGTCGCCCCATAGAGTCCTCCCAGCTGGCGGAAGTCCTCCAGTCCCTCGCGACACTCCATCAGAGCCACCAACAATCCCTGCTTGAGCTCCGGCAAGACCAGGACCGTCGGTTCTTCGAAATCATGCGGGCTCAAGCAGAGGACCGGCACGCCATCCGGAGCCTCCTCAGCCAGGAGGCCGCTCCAGCCGCAGCCGCGACCCCGGACACCACGCCACATTGCCCCCACCCGCATTACAGAAGATGGGGCCGGCAGATGATCCAGAGGCGTTCATCGATCTGTTTGAACGAACGGCGGAAATTTGGGGTGGCCCCAAGACCAGTGGGCAGCCCGCCTAGTCCCTCTCTTGTCCGGGAAGCACAGCTCGTGGCGCAACAACTGCCGGCAACAAGCCTCCTGGCTTACCATGATCTGAGGAAAGCCATCTTGCAACGGGTTGGTCGGAGCCCGGAAGAAAGTCGCCAGCTCTTCCGGCCTTGAAGCTCGAAAAAGCCGACCGCCCGCTTGCGTTCGGCTCAGCGGCTCCGTGATGCCTGTCGGAGGTGGCTGCTCGCGTGGACCGCGACGCCGAGGAACTAGTCGACCAGGTGGTACTGGAGCAGTTTGTCCAGCGTTTGCCCCAGAAGACGGCCGAGTGGGTCCAGTGCCACCGCCCGGCGCCGCTGGAGGAAGCCGTCCGACTCGCGGAGGACCACATGGCGGCGATTCCCAGGGCGGATGAGCCCCTCTCTCTGTCTCCCCTTCCCTGTGTCTTCCCCTGTTTTTTTCCCTCCCCTCTTCCCTCTCGCTCTGCTCTCTCCCCAGGGTCCGTTCCTGCCCCGCAGGCGCGGAGCGCTTGTAAGACCAGCTTCCCGGCCTTGGGAACATCCGCCTAGCCCTTCCCCGTCCTTCAGCCGCTCTCCTCCTCAGGTGGGGGCACCCGCCAGCACGGGTGCGGCCGCAGCGTCTGGGCCGGTCTGCTGGAGGTGCGGAGACCCGGACCACTTCCGGGATCAGTGTCCGCTGATGGAAATAGGGGCAGTGGTGCGGGTCTCCGATGTTCCACAGGCTGCCCCCGATCGGGCTGGAGCGCACCGGATTCGGTAAGAATCCAGGGGTACATACCAAGCTTTGTTGGATACCGGCTGTAACCAGACCACCATCCACCAACGCTTGGTTCAACCCGGGCTTTGGGCTCAGCTAAACTGGTGAGGGTAAGGTGTGTGCATGGGGATATTCACAAGTATCCCGTGGTGACTCTGGCGATCAAATTCAGGGAGAAAAACATAGTGTGGAGGCAGCGGTTAGTTCTCGCCTCACCCATCTGCTAATTTTGGGTACGGATTGGCCGAATTTTAGAAAGTTATTGGAGGGAGTTTGTGCGGATGGGTCCTGCGTGAAAGTGAAGGGGTGTGTGATGTGCGATGCTTTGGCGGGAGGCGGAGCCAGGGCCGCCCTCTGCTGCTCCGAGTGACGTGGGAAGGGGCGAGGTGGACGCTCCTCCTCTCGGGAATTCTCGGAGGGGGACTTCCCTTGGAGCAGTCGCGGGATGAAACCCTTAAGCACGCCTTTGACCAAGTGAGAGTAATCGATGGTCAACATCTCCGGCCGGGTGTCGCCGTTTCATACCCGTATTTTTCACTTATTAAAGATCGGTTATACAGGGTGACGCAGGACGCCAAAACAAAGGAGGAAGTAACCCAATTATTGATTCCACGGAGCCGCCGGGAAATGGTTTTCCAGGTGGCTCACTATAATACCATGGCCGGTCACCTAGGGGAACGGAAAACACTTCTCCGTCTAATAGCCCTTTTCTATTGGCCGGGCATTGGCGGTGACGTCCGCAGGTGGTGTGCGGCGTGCCGTGAATGTCAGTTGGTAAACCCACCGCCACCCCAAAAGCACCATTGCGCCTCTACCGCTAATCGAGGTCCCCTTCGAAAGAATTGGGATGGACCTCGTCGGGCCATTAGAACGGTCAGCACGCGGACATCGCTCGTGTTAGTCCTAGTGGATTACGCGACGCGATATCCGGAAGCAGTGCCTCTGAGCAACATCTCCGCGACGTAGTGTTGCAGGGGCACTCTTCAAGATAATCTCCCGGTGGGGATTCCGAAAGAAATCCTCACCCGATCAAGGCACGACTTTTATGTCACTTAACACTTCGCTAACTTTACGAGCTCTTGGGCATCAAATCGATTCAAGACTAGCGCTTACCATCCTCAGACAGATGGCCTAGTGGAACGATTTAATAAAACGCTCAAGAACATGATTCGTGAATTGCATACTCGATGACGCTTAGGAATTGGGATAAGTGGCTAGACCCCTGTTGTTTGCAGTACGAGAGGTCCCGCAAGCCTCCACCGGGTTCTCCCCGCTTGAGCTGCTGTATCGGGCGACGCCCCGCGGTGTCCTTGACGCCATCCGCGGCGCGGGAGGAGGGACCTTCTAACAGTAAAAATGAAATTCAGTTCGTTCTCGATCTTAGAGCAAAACTCCACACACTGGGGCAACTAACACAGGAGAATTTGCTCCAAGCTCAAGAACGCCAACGCCGGCTGTATGACAGGGGTGCTCGGCTACGGAATTTGCACCGGAGACAAGGTACTCAGATACTCCCAACATCGAAGCTCTAAATTACTCGCCAAGTGGCAAGGACCCTTTGAGGTCACACGACGAGTGGGGATCTCGATTATGAGGTTAGACGTACCGATAGAGGGGCGCACGCCAAATTTATCACCTCAACCTCCTGAAATTATGGAGGGAGGAGGCGGCCTCTGTGACGCTGGCCACGGTAGTTCCGAGAGGGCGGAGCTCGGACCGGAGATAAACAAAACTACAATCTCAACACTCGGTTCCTTGTGGAGACCAACTCTCACCGCGGCAGCTCACAGAGGTTTCTGAATTACAAAAAGAATTTGCGGACGTGTTTTCCCTCTACCGGGCCGCACAAACATCATACAGCACCACATCGAGACCGAAGCCGGGCGCTGTGGTGCGTTGTCGCTCCTATCGCTTACCCGAACATAAAAAGAAAATAGTACGGAGGAATTAGATGCGATGCTTGATATGGGCGTAATAGAGGAATCCCACAGTGATTGGTCCAGCCCGGTTGTTCTTGTTCCCAAGAGTGATGGGTCTGTTCGATTCTGTGTGGATTACAGAAAAGTCAACGCTGTGTCTAAATTTGACGCGTACCCAATGCCCCGTGTTGATGAACTGCTCGATCGGTTAGGTACTGCTCGATTTTATTCGACCTTGGATTTAACAAAGGGTTATTGGCAGATCCCCTTGACACCAATGTCCCGTGGAGAAAACAGCCTTCACTACGCCGTTTGGATTACACCAATTTGTGACGCTTCTTTCGGTTTGTTTGGGGCACCAGCCACGCTTTCAGCTGACTCATGGATCGGATCCTCAGACCGCGACACCGCGTACGCCGCTGCCTATTTAGATGATATTATCATTTACAGCAATGATTGGCAGCGCACATGCAACATCTGAGGGCCGTCCTGAGATCGCTGCGGCGGGCGGGCTCACCGCAAACCCCAAGAAGTGCGCGGTTGGGCGTGTGGAGGTACGGTATCTGGGGTTCCACTTGGGTCATGGCCAGGTGCGCCCCCAAATTGATAAGACCACGGCGATTAGCGACTTGCCCTAGACCTAAGACCAAAAAGGGGGTGAGGCAGTTCCTGGGGCTGGCTGGCTATTACAGAAGATTTGTACCCAATTATTCGGACGTCACCAGCCCGCTGACTGACCTCACTAAAAAGGGGCTCCAGATCCGGTCCAATGGTCAGAGCAGTGCCAACAGGCGCTTACGCAGGTTAAAGCTGCACTTTGTGGGGGCCGCTTTGCATGCACCTGACTTCTCTCTCCCTTTGTATTGCAGACGGACGCTTCAGACAGAGGGCTGGGGGCCGTACTCGCGAGGTGGTGGAGGGAGAGGAGCCCGGTGCTGTACATTAGCCGGAAGCTCTCCTTAAGGGAGACTAAGTACAGCACCATAGAGAAGGAGTGTCTGGCCATCAAGTGGGCGGTCCTCACCCTCCGATACTACCTGCTGGGGCGGGCCTTCACCCTCTGCTCGGATCATGCCCCACTGCAGTGGCTCCACCGCATGAAAGATACTAACGCCCGGATCACCCGTTGGTATCTGGCCCTCCAGCCTTTTAAGTTCAAGGTGGTCCACAGACCGGGGTGCAGATGGCTGCCGCTGACTTCCTCTCCAGAAATGGGGGAGTGGTAGGCAGGTCGGATGACGCCCGGCCTGAGTCGGGCGGTGGGGGTATGTGGCAGCGGGGCATGGTCAAGCGCCCGTCCGGGAGAGAAAGCGGTAAGGGCTCACACCTGAGCTAAATTATGTCTAACACCAGTCTCTAATTGCAGTAGAGCGAGGAGAGCGGATAAAAAGCCAGCAGCCACAGAGCAGAGGGAGACCGACCTACAGCAACCCAGCGTTTCTGTGTTGATGTGTGTGTGTGTGTGCATTATAAAAAGACAATAAAAAAGGCTTACCTTGTGCCGGAGACCTGTTTTCCTGTCCTCTTTTGGAGAAAGCTACTACATAAATATAGTCATATTAGGTATGTATTGTAGAGAAATACCTTATGATACACAAATCAGCTGCTAGTGGAAGTGAAAAGACAAGTTAATTTCGTCAACTGTAATTGTGTGCTTATTCATATGCTTAAGATTGCATACTTATTTTCAATAAATATTGCAACAGTATTTATGATTGGAAAACGAAAAAATGAAGTCTATTATGGTCTATAGTCTATTATGATAGACTAGAGCAGTTAATGTAGGCTAAACATCTGCGTTTTAGAAGATATACAGACTGTTTTAAAACATAATAAACAATGCTTTAGTATAGTGCGTTTGCTCTTTGACTGACAAACTTGACTTTTTCTGTAGTGTTTTATGAGTCAGCTCCTGACTAGGGCTGGAAATCGATTGTAGCTACATACGCTCGGATTCAAAGTGTCAGAAGCAAATTCAGTCCATCAACGGCGCTCGCGCTCTTTTGAACTGGAAATAACCATCAAATGATCTATCTCAAAATGACGCTGAACGTTAGAATCAGTTTATTTTTTACAATACATTACAATCACTCAAAAATAGATGATACCTGAATCACGAGCTGCACTTTCTTTGCGTGCCTGCTTAGCCTTACGCTTAGCAGCCCCTGAAGGATGAGTTCGCTTCGGCGCCATCAGATAAATTTGCAGAAAAGTTGGATTTTATTAATCTACAATCTCATCATTCATAAATTCAGAGGTTGGGAGTGACTTGCATGTAAACGGTGATATTAATTGGTTTAACTACAGGTGAATGACAATTGTTATATCCAATGGACAAACAGCATAGTATTTTGCTGCTCTTGATTGGTGGATAAGCATGTGTATGTTTTGGAGGCCCCGCCTCCAAGGCCGAGGCCCTAGGCAACTGCCTAGTTCGCCTATAGGTAGCGCCGGCCCTGGGGTCCAGGATTTTTGGCAGGTATGATGTAATGTGACCCCGGACCAGCTTTTCAAAGCATTTCATCACCACTGGGGTGAGTGCGACTGGCCGGTAGTCGTTGAGGCTGGAAATATAAGGTTTTTTAGGCAGGGGGACGATGGTGGAGGACTTCAGGCATGGTGGGACTGTGGATTCAGCCAGGGACTGGTTGAAAATCCTCATAAAGATTCCAGCCAGCTGATCCGCACATTCTTTTAGAACACGCCCAGAGATACCATCTGGCCCAGCAGCCTTCTTCGGGTCCACGGCCTGTAGTGTACGCCTGTTACGTTCCTGTTCGTCTGCCCTGTGTTCTCTGTCACACTATCACGTTTATGTCACGTTATGTTATGTTTCCTTGTCTGTTCGCGTGTTTTCCGTTTCACCCGTCACCATTCACGCTCCATGTCGTGTTTTCCTTGTTGTTCACCCCGCGTTTCACTGTCTTTGTCCAAACTACATTTCCCACAATTCCCGGCCTCCGTCACTGCCTACACTCATCAGTGTTTTCACCTGTGTCTTGTTCAGTCTCCACTTTGTCTGTGTATTTAAACCCCAGTTCTTTGTTCAGTCCCTGTCGATCGTCTTTTGTATGTTTATGACGTTTCATGTCGGTGCCTGTTTCTACTCGTGTTATTCGTGTTCTCTCGTGGTTACCCTGTTCCCTGTCGGTACCGTCCGAGGTTACCCTGCTGTTCGCGGATGTTCATTTCTTTAATGTTGTCAGCCTGGTCCGTGTTCCTTACCCGAGTTCTTAGTTATGTTTGAGTTTTGTTTCATCGTGTTTAATCTGTTTCGTGCTGTTTAGTTTCCCGTTTTCCCATTGTGGATTTTCCTTTGTGTTTACCTTTTGTTTCTTCTGTGTCAACCTTAATAAAACCGCGTTTGGATCCGCACCTCTCGTCTGTCTTGTCCTGTTTCCACACCAGTTAGAACAGAACGATCGACCCAAGAATGGATCCAGCAGTCCAACAGGCCAACTACTCACGCCAGTCACCTACCACGAGCCAGCGTGGCCCACTTCGTCAGCCCGGAGGAGGGAGAGAAGACGGGCTTCCGCCTCCCGGCACGCGCCAGCCCCGGTCTGCGAGCCAGAGCCCACGCATGTCACGGTGAGCGAGCTAAAGCCCACGCATGTCACTGTGAGCGAGCCTAAGTCCTCGTCAGCCACGGTGAGCGAGCCAGAGCCCACGCATGTCACAGTGAGCGAGCCAGAGCCCACGCATGTCACGGTGAGCAAGCTAAAGCCCACGCATGTCACTGTGAGCGAGCCTGAGTCCTCGTCAGCTACAGTGAGCGAGCTAGAGCCCACGCATGTCACTGTGAGCGAGCCTGAGTCCTCGGCCGTCCCCGAGCCAGCGCCAGTAGCCTCAGACGTCAGTGAGCCAGAGCCGATAGCCTCAAACGTCAATGAGCCAGTGCCTGTAGCCTCAGACGTCAGTGAGCCAGAGCCGTTAGCCTCAAACATCAATGAGCCAGAGCCTGTAGCCTCAGGTGTCCCTGAGCCAGCGCCTGTAGCCTCGACCGTCCCTGAGCCAGCGCCTGTAGCCTCGACCGTCCCTGAGCCAGCGCCTGTAGCCTCGACCGTCCCTGAGCCAGCGCCTGTAGCCTCGACCGTCCCTGAGCCAGCGCCTGTAGCCTCGACCGTCCCCGAGTCAGCGCCAGTAGCCTCGACCATCCCTGAGCCAGCGCCAGTAGCCTCGACTGTCCCTGAGCCAGCGCCAGTAGCCTCGACTGTCCCTGAGCCAGCGCCAGTAGCCTCGACCGTCCAAGAGCCAGCGCCAGTAGCCACGACCGTCCAAGAGCCAGCGCCAGTGGTCGTGCCCGTCCTAGAGCCAGCGCCTCCCAAGTCTCACGAGTCTTCTAGGGCTCCTCCTCCCGAGCTTTCCAGAGCTCCGCCTTCCGAGTTTCCCGAGCTTTCCAGAGCTCCGCCTTCTGAGTTTCCCGAGCTTCCTAGAGCTCCGCCTTCCGAGCCTCCCGAGCTTTCCAGAGCTCCGCCTCCCGAGCTTCCTAGAGCTCTGCCTTCCCAGCCTCCCAAGCTTTCCAGAGCTGCGCCTTCCGAGTTTCCCGAGCTTTCCAGAGCTCCGCCTTCCGAGCCTCCCGAGCTTTCCAGAGCTCCGTCTTCTGAGCCTCCCGAGCTTTCCAGAGCTCCGCCTCCCGAGCTTCCAAGAGCTCCGCCTTCCGAGCCTCCCGAGCTTTCCAGAGCTCCGCCTCCCGAGCTTCCTAGAGCTCTGCCTTCCGAGCCTCCCGAGCTTTCCAGAGCTCTGCCTCCCGAGCTTTCCAGAGCTCCGCCTCTCGAGCCTCCCAGAGCTCCGCCTCTCGAGCCTTCCAGAGCTCCGCCTTCCGAGCTTTCCAGAGCTCCGCCTCCCGAGCTTTCCAGAGCTCCACCTCTCAAGCCTCTCGAGCCTTCCAGGGCTCCGCCCCTCAAGCCACTCGAGCCTCCCAGGGCTCCGCCCCTCAAGCCTCTCGAGCCTTCTAGGGCCCCACCTCTGAAACCTCCTACGGTGCCACCTCCCTCGGCTCCGCCTCCAGAGCTTCTTAAGCCTCCTATGGCTCTGCCTCCCGAGCCTCCTAAGGCTCTGCCCCCAGAGACTCTAGAGCCTTCCAGGTCTCCACTCCTAAAGCCTCCTACGGTGCCGCCTACCTTGGCTCTGCCTCCTGAGCCTCCTTCAGCTTCGCCTCCAGAGGCCCCAGAGCCTCCCTCAGCTCCGCCTCCTGAGCCTCCAGAGCCTCCCTCAGCTTCGTCTCCAGAGCCCCTTGCAGCTTCGCCCCCAGGGTCTCCTGCGGCCTTGCCTGCGCCTCCTTCGGCGCCACCACCCAAGTCTTCGACTGCTCCGTCTCAGAAGTCCTCCTTGGTTCCGCCAGCTCCCCTAGTGGCCACTCTTCCCCCCAGCCGCTTGAACCAGTCCTAGCCCTATGGCCACCTCCTAGGTCACCTAAGCCTGTCCCTGTCCTGGAGCCACACCCCAGGTCCCCTGAACTGGCCCCTGTTCTGCGGCAATCTCCCAGACCTCCTAGACCAGTCCCTGTTCTGAGGCCGCTTCCCAGGCCCCCTGGACCTGCCCCCGTCCGATGGCCACCTCCCAGGCCCCCTAGACCTGTCCCTGTCTTGTGGCCACCTCTCAGGCCTCCTCGAACTGTCCCTGTCCTGTGACCACCTCCCGGGTCCCCTGAACCGGCCCTTGCCTTATGGCCAGCCCCCGGGCCATCAGAACCTGTCCCTTTGTGCCCCCATGGACTGCCTGATTGCCCCTTGTGCCCCAGTAGACTGCCTAATTGCCCCTTGTGCCCCCATGGACTGCCTAATTGCCCCTTGTGCCGCCGTGGCCTGTCTCATTTCCTGTTGTGCCCCCGTGGTCTGTCACCGTGTCCCTTGTGCCTTCTTGGTCTGTCTCTGTGCCCCTTGTACTCCCTTTTCTCTGTCTGTGTTCCCCCGGGTCTACCCCCTCACTCCTTGGATCTTTTGTTTTTGTTCTTCTGTGTGGGTTTTCCTTTTTTTGCTTTAGGACCATCTGGAATCTGGTCCTTTTAGGGGGGGGTTCTGTTACATTCCTGTTCGTCTGCCCTGTGTTCTCTGTCACACTATCACGTTTATGTCACGTTTCCTTGTCTGTTCCGTGTTTTCCGTTTCACCCGTCACCATTCACGCTCCATGTCGTGTTTTCCTTGTTGTTCACCCCGCGTTTCACTGTCTTTGTCCAAACTACATTTCCCACAATTCCCGGCCTCCGTCACTGCCTACACTCATCAGTGTTTTCACCTGTGTCTTGTTCAGTCTCCACTTTGTCTGTGTATTTAAACCCCAGTTCTTTGTTCAGTTCCTGTCGATCGTTGTTTGTATGTTTATGACGTTTCATGTCGGTGCCTGTTTCTACTCGTGTCATTCGTGTTCTCTCGTGGTTACCCTGTTCCCTGTCGGTACTGTCCGAGGTTACCCTGCTGTTCGCGGATGTTCATTTCTTTAATGTTGTCAGCCTGGTCCGTGTTCCCTACCCGAGTTCTTAGTTATGTTTGAGTTTTGTTTCATCGTGTTTAATCTGTTTCGTGCTGTTTAGTTTCCCGTTTTCCCATTGTGGATTTTCCTTTGTGTTTACATTTTGTTTCTTCTGTGTCAACCTTAATAAAACCGCATTTGGATCCGCACCTCTCGTCTGTCTTGTCCTGTTTCCACACCAGTTATAACAACGCCTCACCTCATGCTCAGTAAAGGTGAGGTTACTATGGACCGTGGGGTGTGGTGTCGCTGCTTGATCTGGAAAAATAAAAATGCCATTAATTAAAATAATGTAATTTAATTTGTTTGAGGGACCATTTGTTGTGGTGAAATTGCTCCCTTGCATTTCCTTTCATGAAGTTGTCAAATCAAGGGTTAAATCATTTGCTCTTGATACCACACTGGATGTAATCACAAGAACTATCCATGAATGTGAAAAAGAAATTCTATAAATTGAATGGCATTTTTGTTATTTCACATTGCACAGTTGAAAGATTAAAATTCCAGCAAATTATTCGTAGCCACAACATAGCTTTATAGAAATGGTTTTGATTCAAAATTGAAATCCAACCTGACATAACCAATTTTACTGTGTGAAGTGACTGAACACTTTCTAAAGAGATAAACAAATATAAATTTGAATAGCCTTACAGCATTGTATGCAAAGAAGCCAGATATGTATACAACTAAAATACTGAGGGTGCTGTGGAATCCATTTCAGATAATTCTTTGGTCCCTAACATCAAAAGGGATTATAATTTACACTAATACCTTCTTAATCTGAATGATAAAATCATGAAAATTGAGGTATAATATGATAGAAATTGATTATAATGATATGCAACAATGGCTGGCATTTTATCTCATATATTCTATCATACATCTCACTAAATCCTTGTAGATCTTCAAGATTACTTGAGAATGTTTTTTTTTCCAATTTCTTTTTGGTGTGTTGCATAATTGATGCTCTGATGAAGGATAACTATGATTTACTGAGACTATCCATACATATTCTTCCATATCTCAACTGTGATTAACAGCATGATAGACTCAGACTGATGGATGTATCATATGTCATGCAAAGTAGTCATGACCAGGCCATTAGTCAGTTTGAAACTTGACAGGACAGCAAGGAGACAATCTTCAATTCTGGAATTATTTTGCATCAACTACAAAAGTGGATGAACTGCATAAACTGGGCTCCTTTTAATCATGCAACTCAATATACAGTACAAAGTATTTTCATGTATTTTATAATACACTGACATTCTGCTCACAAGGGATACAATCCATGATAGAAACTGTTTAACTCTCTGCCAGCTAAAGAGCAGTTTTAATCATGCACATTGTAATTTTAATTAATCTATTCTGAAATTGCAGGACATCATTTTTTTTCCTTTGTTTTTCCCTTCTTCTTTTGTTGTTGTTTTTTGCCATCTTAACCTTTCTCTCTGGGGCTGTTCCAGCTTGTAACTGCAAAACAGCAGATGCAGAGGTCATTTCTCATTTGCATTCCATGTGTTTCTGCTTAATACTGATGGAAAACATTATAATCAATTTATTTATTTATTTTTTAAAAAGAGACCATCAGTAAAGCAGTAAAACTTCTCATGTTACATATGTTACCCTTGTTCCCTGAAAAAAGCAGAATGAGATGCTGCGCTGAAGAGAGATTTGGGAACACGTCTCAGTTGTGACCAGCTGTGAATATGTATGCAACACGTCAATGAACATTGACTGGAATTTATAGCTTCTGCCGATGTAATCATTGGACGCACCTGGCACAGTGGCTATAAATTGATGCGTCACCAGTGCATCATCAGATATTTCCTCTGAAGAGCAGTCCCGGGGCATCCCAGTGCGGCAGAAAAGCGCAGCATCTTGTTCCACTTTTTTCAAGGAACAAGGGTTACATATGTAACCTGAGAAGTTCCCTTTACAAAAAGCTTCACTATGATGCTGCGCTGAAGAGCGCTTTGGGAACGAGAATACCCACGCCACCACACTGTGGCTGTCCGGACCCCTTACGGTTGTGTAGTGTGCTCATGAGAGCACGAGAGGGCTCAGACATGAGCTTGTGATGTTGACTCAAGGACATAAGAGCCCGGAGTGGCAAGAACATCCAAACTATAAAAATCTAATGAATGTGTGCAGAGAGGACCAACCTGCCGCATCACAAACTTGCTGCAGAGGGAGACCTCTAGCCAAGGCTTTAGAGGAGGCAAGCCCTCTGGTAGAGTGAGCCCTGACACCTACTGGTGAAGCTTGACAGTGCGCCACGAAGGTCAGAGCAGTAGCATCCCTCACCCAAGGTGACATAATCGGCTTGGGGGTGGCCGCTCTTGCTGTTGCCCTGACTTACGCCACTGGCTAGAGCGGTTGACATAAGTCTGAAGGGCACAGACTGGGCACAGTCTGGGAAGCCTTTGCTGCTGCGGTGTTGCAAACAGCGGGGAGCAGAAGGCTTAGAGAATGACCTGATGTATGGTTGCGAAAGGCACCTAAGGCAGCTAGTCAGGATGAGGGTGCAAAATTGCTTTGGTCTTTCCTGGGGCAAACTCTAAACAGGCTGGCAAAACAGACAGAGCCTGTAGGTCCCCAATTCTCTCTAGAGATAATCGCCATAAGAAAAACCATCTTGAGAGTCAGAAGTCTGTCAGACGCTGACTCTAGAGGTTCAAAGGAGGTCTCAACCAGACCCTCAAGGACTATCTCAACCAGACCCTCAAGGACTATTGCCAAGTCCTATGAAGAGGTCATGGTCCTAGCAGGAGGCCACAGTCGCATGGCTCCATGAATGAAGCGAGCAAGTAGAGGGTGCCTCTGAAGGGCACTCCATCCATCAAGGCGTGGCAAGCCGAAGTGGCGGCCACATAGACCCTGAGAGTGGCAGGGCATCAGTAGGAGGCAAAGACCCTTGCTGGCGAACTTTGGCGAAGACTCCCGGTAGCAGAAAAACCGGGAAAAGAAACGCATACAGATTCCAGGTCATGTATGTGCCTTTACGTCCAGACCCAAGGGGGCTGGGTGACTCGGGGAGAAGCAGAGGAGACATTGCGCTGTTCATAGAGGCGAAGAGGTCCTCTTCTGCCCGGGAAAAATCTCACCCACTACCTCAGGGTGGAGTTCCTCTCCCCCATCGGTATTTTCTGTCTGGACAGTAAATCTGCTTGCATATACGGGCATCCAGGGATATAAACCTCCCTGAGTGACAGGAGCTGCCCTGGGCCCCAAGGAGAATCCGACGTGTCAGAAATTCAGCTGACATGAACGTGGATCTCCCTGATGGTTTATGTAAGAGACTACCGGTGTATTGCCCACCCGCACCAAGACATGGTACCCTCCGGAGGAAGTATTTTAGGGCCAGAAATACAGCCATCAACTCGAGACAGTTACTGTGACAACCGAGCTGACGACCCTCTTATTCCCTTTAAGCTGGACGACCACTTAAGGCCACTACCCAGCCCATCAGGGAAGCGTCTGTTGTTAGCAGCCTGCGACAACGAGACGCACCTAGAGTGGGACCCAAGGTAAGAAACCGGGGTCTGAACCACATAGAAAGGGAACGAAGCCCGCAGTGCGTAACCCTTATTAGCCTAGGGGATTTGGCCCTTGGAAGAAACCCCCCTGGCTTTGAGCCACAACAAAAACGGTCTCATGAGCAGAAGGTCCAGAGGGATCACCGTGGATGCAGAAGCCCTGAGACCTAGTATTCTTTGATACTGACGGGCAGTGCAACCTTGACCTAGCCTGACTTTGCTCAGGGTGTTCTGTATGGAAATGATTCGAGCGGGAGACAAATGAGCCCACATCGTGATCAAATTCCATATAACTCCCAGATAGGTAATTCCCTGGGTGGGAGAGAGAACGCTCTTTTGATGTTGAGTCTCAGACCCAGAGAAACCAGATGAGCTAAGATGATATCCCTGTGCTGAACTGCCAGTTCTTCGAACTGCGCTAGGATCAGCCGGTCGTCTATGTAATTCAGAATGCGGATACCCCGGAGTCACAAAGGAGCCAGTGCTGTATCTGTGCATTTCGTGAATGTGCGGGGTAAATAGGTCTAGGCCGAATGGAAGAACCTGATACTGGAAGGCTTTGCCCCCGAAAGCGAACCTCATGAACTTCCTGTGCTGTGGCAGAATTTCTATAAGAAAATATGCATCCATGAGATCAATCGTGACAATCCAAAACGTGATGTTGGGCTTGTGACGCGACCGTCTTGATAGTTAGCATCTTGAACTTGAATGCCCTGACTGAGCGGTTCAAGCCTCGAGGATCTAAGATCGGACGCAACCCCCCACCCTTCTTGGGGACTAGGAAGTATTTGCTGTAATAGCCTGACTTTCTCTGGAAGGGGAACATGTTCTATGGCCCCTTAGACTGAGAGACTTTGAGTCCTTTCCACAGTAGACATGCCTGCTCCGCTTTCACGGAAGTGGCGACCGTGCCGTTGAAGTGCGGAGGATGGCGAGAGAATTGAATTCTGTAGCCTCTTTCTACTGTTCTTAGAGCCCACATAGAAATACCATGCAGAAGTTTCCACGATGCCAGGTTTTCTGAAATGGATACTAATTTCGACACTTCCTGTTGAGGGGATGTCGGGTGTTCCGCGTCCTGGAATAAGGCAGGAAACAGTGGTACACCCAACTTTTAGTTGGAAGCCTCTGCCTCCCAAAACACCAGAGGCGGCTGGAAAGGAGAGGATTTGTGAGGGTACCGGGAGGGGCGAAGTGGATAGTACATGCACCCCGTCCCGAGGGGAGCTACCCCCACCGGGTTGAGCGCAAGACCCTCAGGGTTTTTTCCTTTTGAAATAACCACCCTGAGGTCTTGCTTTGGAGGCTGTCGGGGGCGGCAAGCCTGTCCCCAGTCATTACGATGGGGAACACGACTCGCCATGCTCTGTTTTTCAGCCTCCCTTCTAGCAGGACCGGGGCGGGACTGGGTGGCTGATGGCCCCACCCCCTGAGTGCGGCAAGGGAAGAATTGTCTGAATGCGTCCTCATGGCTTTTTGCCTCCTGGAACCTGGAGATAGCCGTAGTCATGGCGTGTCCAAAAAGTCCAGAAGACAAAATTGGGGCATCAAGGAGAAAAGTTTTATCTTTGTCCTTGATGCCCGATAGGTTGAGCCACAGGTGTCATTCTGTGCTGACCAAAGCGAACATAGACCGACCAATAGCACGGGCTGTCTGTTTGGTTGCGTGTAGAGATAGGTCCGTGGCTCGACGAAGCTCAGAAAACGCTTCCTCGTCGAGCGCGGAACTTGCACTCAGGTCCTTAAGCAGATCAGCCTGGTATGCCTGCAACACCGCCATGGTTTGCAGAGCAGCACCAGCCTGACCCGCCGCTTGATACGCCTTCCCCACTAGCGTGGAGGTGGTCCTGCACAGCTTCGTGGGGAAGGAGTGCTTTTTAAAAGACGATGCCGAACCCGGCGAGAGATAGCCCGCTAGCGTCTCTTCGACCGGCGGCATCATTGAAAACCCCCGTGTCTCAACACCCACGATAGTCCAGTATAAAGACGTCGAGGGTATGTGGACACGGGAAGTATATGGGTTCCTCCATGAGCGAGAAAGCTCATCATGGAGGTCATCAAAAAAAGGAAGGGACTAATATAGCGGTGGTTTTTTTAGCCACCAGACTGAAATCTGTCTTATAGTTTGGAGCGTTTGGGGCGGGGGTCTCTTGTTCCCATGGCCAGTCTAGCTGTAGTCTGGCCACAGCCCGAGTAACCACCTCGAGTAATTTCTCAGCTGCTTTATTATTATGCATGGAATGTACAGAGGTTCAGCGCCCCCCTCGTGAAAGGAAGAGGCGCCGAGGTGCGCTTCAGGCTTACGAGAAGGATCAGCTGGATCTGGGGAGAGAGCGAGCGATAGGGACAGACCCGTCTCTCGCTCCTCAGCCAGATATATGCAAGAGCTCCACTATGAAAAAGTGGGCGCTGACTCCTGGAAGTAAGCGAGGCGAGTGCTAAGCATTTTGCCCGAAAGCAGATCGCAATGCTCGCACCCGCCCCACTCCAACGCGAGAGCAGTATGCTCTTCCCCCAAACAAACAAAGCAAAACTGATGTGTTTCCCTCTCGGCAATAGAGCGTAAACAAGGGAACACGCATCGTTTGCTCTGATTGTCAGTCATTCTCTCTCTATTTATATATATATTTATAGAAAGCAGAGAAAGGAGAAAAGGTTCACTGCACACTGCCTAACAGAAGGAAAGAAAGTTTGATGGCTTTGTGATAGCACACAGCACAGAATGGCTCTGAAGATGAAAAATCTGATGATGCATCGGTGACACATCTATTTATAGCCACTGCACCAGGTGCGTCCAATGATTACTTCGGTAGAGGCTATAAATTCCAGTCAATGTTCATTGACGTGATGCATACATATTCACAGCTGGTCACAACTGAGACGTGTTCCCAAAGCGCTCTTCAGCGCAGCATCATAGTGAAGCTTTTTGTAAAGGGAACAGATGAGTCCTATGATTTACAGAAGAGACAATATTAGTATTGAACAACATGATGCTTCAGAGAGTCAATCCAAATTAATTCATTCTACATCTCAATTTCATGTATTAAATTAATTCTTCTATGTCTTTATTGAACCTGTGAAAGGTTTCTAATCTATACACATGTACATGTTGCAAATGTTAATGAGGGTATTGTAAATCTAATACATTTTGTGTATATGGATGTCAAAAAATTATAAATGTATTTCAGTTTAAAAAATGTAATATCATTTTAAATGTGAAGTGTACAATTTCAAACTGCAAATGTCTTACAGTTGTCTGCACATTAAATTGGCAATGGAGCAGTGCTTTAGTGTTTTTATAATAATAAAAAATATTTTATTACCATGCAAATATCTGAATATTCAAACATGACTGCTGATTATCAACAACAGGACTTCTGGAACCAATACAAGAAACAGCCTAACCAAACATGGCATGTTTGTCTAAACTTCTCACAGATGCTTCCAATTCATGTGGTAATATTAATGGAACAGTGTACAATGCAGCAGCTGTCTGTGGCCAACACAAGCCTGTCCATGTAGTGAAATAATTCAGAGAGAGACAGAGTGAAAATGAAAGCAGGGCCACAAAAAGGAAACACAGTGAACAACGGAGTGGTAGAGCAAATACGCATCTGTTATCGGCCCAGCAGAGGTGAAAGACTGATCTGGATATTATCACATCCAGAAAGAGAGAGAGAGGCTGTGTCTTGTGTTTCGTTCTGTTTGTTCTTTGAGCTCTGTTTTCAAAAGATTTTTTCTCATACCAGGGAAATTCGTGGAGTTGTTTCTCTATGTGCCAATTAAGGAGATAGAATCCTGTGAGTCACTCCGACAAGCTGTTGTTTATTAGCAGGAATGATGTATGTATCAGAATGGAAAAATAAGGCAATAACACCTGTCAATAATTGTGTGAGCAGTATGATACAGTTGTACTATAATTATATACATACAAATAATTTACATTTGTGAGATTGAACAATATTGAATACTTCAAAAAAATCTCAATCTTAACCATTGATTTTGCAAAATAGGGTACATACAGCCCTTTTTAATTACTATGGCTGTATGTGGGCTTTCATATTTGCTTTTTAGTCTGAAACAGAGCACGATTCACATGAAAAATGGTAATATGAAAGCTCAATGAGTGGCAGGGAAACATAAGCAGTGCTGCAAATACATTGCTTTGTCTTCTCAAAAAAGACAGTTTGCGAGCATCATATACTGTATGTATATAATATAAATATGTATATAATTTCGAAACTGCATGGAATCTCATATATTCACATTTTATGCTGTAATCTACTTCAGACATTTATTAAATTAAACCGATATGTACATTGATGGAATGTTTCTGCACATCAATCCAGATCAATGTAACAGATAAATGTTAAATCGTCAGACAAATCTTTCATGATTTTTTTTATAGCAATTAAACAGTTAATCCTCTAATCTGATTCGACATGTGAATTTCTAAAATGCATGCTGATATTTAGTCATTCCACTGTTTTAAATAAAATTGGATGGGCACTTTAATCCTAGCTCTCAACACTAGCCAATGCAATTCAAAAATCATCTCACATTTTTTATTCCTATCTCTGTGTTACCATATACATATTGATCCACAGTCAGGACAAAATAGCTAAGGGTCCAGGTGTACACAAAAAAATACACATTTTTTAAAAAAATACACATTTGTTTCAGTTTATTGTTCTACAAACAACAATAAATGATGAGCAAATCTGTGCTCATCCTTTCATCTTCATTATTTGCATTATACATTTAATTGTTCACATTCTGTCACTCACTCGAAATTGTGACGTTGAAAAGGCCAATGTCAAGTTGGCATACAGAATTTGCCCCGGACATACTGGTATAAAAGAAGCAGGCAAGCGAATGCCAGACAGATTTTTTCTTCGGAGCTGAACGGTTGTGTGATCTGACACAAGACTGCTTCACCCACCTCTGCAAGAGAGCTTGCTATTGCTGCGGTGAATTCCAGCGGCTTTCTCCCCTCTGCACGCTGTGCAGACAGCGCTTCTATTATAAAAGAGTTGACTTCTCTGAAAGAGTTTATTTTCCTCTAAAAGAGTTTGATTCTGGTAAAAGAGCAACAAACACAAGCGAGCGTTAAACGTCCTTTTCAGAACGCGTCTTTTTAAAGATGCCCTTCCGCCGCTGTGTAGTTCCTGGATGTGGTCGATATCTCTCCACTTCTGACGGTCATAAAAGCTGTCTCGTATGCCTGGGCTGCGAACACACGAAGACAGCGTTTTATGAATGGTTTATGTTCTCAGTGCCAGAACATAGCCAAGCCTTTTCGAATGAGAGAAAGCCACTTCAGCCGCCCCCTGCATCGATCCTTCTTCCCATGGGATTGAGGACGACCCGGCTGGCGTTGAAGGCGATTTGGGGATGACGACGGGCTCGGTTTTGCCGAGTAAAACCCCATGAACCATCCATTTCCCGGCACACTTGCTTGCTTCCGTAAGAGCTCGGGATGAGAGCGGCTCGCTTCGCGGGCAGCCGGCATTCTCCTTCGAGCCACCGGAATTGGATGACGATTCCACAGCTGCATCGGAGAGCGTCACAGCGGCATCTGATGCTGATGACTCGTCTGGGCTGCCACCTTCGGGTCTGCTTGCCCAGTCTGAGTCTGACGCATGGATGTCCGCTACGCAGTTCAGAAGAGACCCCTTGTGTCACTACAATCGACACAATGTCTCATTCCTTCCACCAGGGAATGGAGGTTACAACAGTAACCATGACGTTTCTCTAACCTGCAACAGAAAAACTAAGCCAGAAGAACAACAATGCTAGCATGTTAGCATATTATATTTAATGAGAAAAATAGTAAAGTTTTACATTGATAAGTGAATTATTTAAATACATTGGCTGATTTCCAGCCATTTATTTTTTTCTTCCAAGAGCTGTCAGCTCGCATTTATATTTTAAGAGATGTGAACGTGGAGCAACTGTTTGTGACTTCCTTAGTTTTGTAAAATAAGTTTTACAGTCCATTAGAGGCAAGAATTGAAACCAATGGCCAACATAACAATCAAGGAAAAGCAATTAAATAATTTGTTTACAAGCATAATTAAATAAATGCATAGAAATGTAGTGTGTTTGCACATTAGTAATTAAAGGGAGCTCTTAAAAATATTAATATATTAAAATATTTTATGTGTGTTCTGAATATTCATGAAGATTGTGTGATTGTGTCTGTATAGATGGTCTTATAAATATGGATCATAATCCTCTGGGCAGTGGGCACCTCTATACACACACACACACACACACACATATACACAGCCCCATCACCATCAATGGCGCACCGGTGGAGAGAGTCAGCAGTTTCAAGTTCCTCGGTGTCCACATTACTGAGGAACTCACATGGTCCGTCCACACTGAGGCCGTTGTGAAGAAGGCTCACCAGCGCCTCTTCTTCCTGAGACGGCTGAGGAGGTTTGGAACGAACCACCACATCCTCACACGGTTCTACACCAGCACTGTAGAGAGCATCCTGACTGGCTGCATCACCGCCTGGTACGGCAATAGCACCGCGCACAACTGCAAAGCCCTGCAAAGGGTGGTGCAAACTGCCAGGAACACCATCGGAGGTGAGCTTCCCTCCCTCCAGGACATACCAGGCGGTGTGTGAAAAAAGCTCGGAGGATCATCAGAGACTCCAGCCACCCGAGTCATGGTCTGTTCTCACTGCTACCATCAGGCAGGCGGTATCGCAGCATCAGGACCCGCACCAGCCGACTACATGATAGCTTTTTCCCCCAAGCAATCAGACTGTTGAACACTTGATCTATCAAGATCAATAATTAGCACTGCACTTTATTCAGCTGTAATCTCACACTGGACTGTCAACATATTCTCCTCAATATACTACTTCATATATATATACTGTATATATATATATTTCATATACTCCTTACTTATTGTATTGTATATTGTGTATATTGTATATAATTATCGTGTTGTGTAAGTATGTGTACATTTGATATGTAAATTGTGTTGTGTAAGTATGTTGTTTATTGTAATTGGTATATGTCTCGTCACTGTCATGACTGCTATGTTGCTCGGAACTGCACACAAGAATTTCACCTACTGTTGCACTTGTGTACATGGTAGTGTGACAATAAAGTGATTTGATTTTTGATTTGATATATGATATGAAGTCTTACAGTTCATATTACTCCTAATATTGTCTCCATTATCAGTTTTGTCAATCTAACTAATCCTATGGGGTGAGTATCTGCACTTAATTAATCAAACTAAATTGCACAATCCAGGGAGGTGAAAAAAGTCCAGTACTTGTGTGTAAAATGAAGATAATATTATCCACAAAATGTATGTGTGTGATAGGAATGGTAGCAATAGTCAAATTAAATAAATCCTATATTAAATCTATCATAGAATGAACAGTGCACATAAGAGTAATAATTTTGATATACATAATAGAGATCGTATCAGATTTAGATAACTATATATACATTTTTAAACTATTCACTGTATGTTGATTATTACATTTAAAAGACTATATTAAGTGGACAGACACATCTAAAAATCCATGTCCTGTGCTGTACTTTTACACTCTTTTGCACCATCTAATTTATATTTTAGTCTACAACTGCTTTTCTGTTTCTGAAATGTTGAACAATGGAACGAACTTCAATGTTCCCCTTCTGTCGCTCTCTCCACGTTGTGTCGGAGAAGTGACACTAGGGGTGTCTCTTGAGTGCCGATATTCACCTCTTTTTTTTGCATACCCCGCCCCCGCATCCGGGTATTTAAGCGGGGCAAATACGGAAGTTTAGTCAAAATTTCTTCGGAGCCGATGGTCTGTCTGTAGTTTGCTGAGAGTTACACGCCATTAAAACGTTCCTGTTTCATCTGACGATCTGCATGCTGTTGGATCTTGACGGCGCACAACAGCGGCTTTCTCCTTTACATTGCACGGCGTGCATTGTTGCCCCTGAGCGCTTCGACAGCGCAGACACACACACACACACACACACACACTGTGTATTAAAAGAGTAAATTCCTATTAAAAGAGTAATTTCTCTAAAAGAGCAAAACACAGCGGCGTTGAACGTTCTTTTCAGATCGCGTCTTTTTCAAGATGCCCTTCCGCCCCTGTGTTGATCCTGGATGCGGTAGAGTGCTCTCCGCTTCAGACGGCCACAGGCGCTGTCTCGTGTGTTTGGGCCGCGATCACACCGAGACTGCGTTTGTGGATGGTTCATGTTCTCACTGCGAGAACATGACCATGACCACGTTGCGGTCGCGGCTTGCTTTCAACAGAAAGCAAGCCACCCCAGCTGCACCCCGCATTGCTCCTTCTTCCCACGGGATTGAGGACGATGCAGTTGGCGCTGGGGGCGATTTGTAAAGAGCATAGCTCCAAAAAGACAGCAAAGTACCGGGAAGTGAGGGATAATCTATGACTAGGTGTGCTTTAAACAATTTTAATGGACAACGTGGTGGCAAAGAACCTAACACAAAGCTGAGATCTAGAAACAATTGACACAAGATATAGATGGGTTGGCACTCCTGAGAATATGTAATATAATGTATAGTTTCTATTCTTTGTCATTTTCACATTAATGAGGAAAAACCAATGTAAAGTGGTATAAGGGAAAGGAGGAGGCGAAAACCATCTTGACAATATAAATAATAGTTTTAATAATAAACTGAACGAAAAATACACAAACATAAACACACAAAGCAGCTGCATGTCATTCTCTCTCTCGAACTGTCGTCACCGGCCACCTTTATTCCTCTGATACATCGGTATGGTATCCATTATGGTTGATCTATTGACTGAATTAAGATTGAAATTGCTATGCAGTGCAGCTATATGAGATGATGTTTAAATAAAAATTATCCATTCCACATTGATTTGTGGAATTATGAGAAAATAAGTCGCTAAACTAAAAGTGAGTTCTGTTGGTTTATTTTGGCAAAATGATCATCTCACTCTTCAGACTTGCGAAATAAATAAATGGATATGAAACATTGATTTGAGTTGAAATTATTTGATTAGCTTACTTATAGAGATTGCACAGTGATCAGATAAGCAGAAAAGATGACTGGCAGTACCTGGATAACCAGTCTGATATGACTTGATCTCTGGATGTGCATTTATTATTTACAAATATCACATTGCTAGATGTCATCATTGACCAATCATATTCCAACAAATTCCAGAGACCTGTCTAATAAAAACACATTATAAATACACACATTCCAGCCAATCAGAATCGAGTACTAAAATAGACTCTGGCATAAAGTATAATAAAAGTAGTCCATACAACTTGCACAATAAATTCCAACACTAATGAAGCCATTTCATAGAGTAAAATACCAAAATGTAATTAGTTTTTCAACCTGTGACACTACATAGTATAAGAGTCTATAGAAAATGGAAGGATGGATGGAAATAATTTTTCATGTATGTCATATGGTCTACCAAAACGAAAGGAGAAATGATTCCTCTAAAGATTTAATTGTTACTGGACATAAAACCCAACATCTCTTGCTCATACAGCAAACTGAAGTAGCAATTGGCTTGGGTCCAGAAAACCTCTCAGGTTTGTCTGAACCAGAGCCATCAGTTCCATTATAAGTTATAAATATTAAAACATTAATTTGCTAAATTAAAACATTGTTTAAACATTGCTTTAAAGGCTGTGATGTTGCTTTCAACTTCATAAAATGTGCACAAAAAAGTAGAATAGATTTATGAACTGTCAGCGTGCAGCATCCCAATTCTTTCTCCATAACACAAAGTATCTTTTTTTTTGTTTACATGTACATTATGTGATCTTGGGAAGCAGTCATTCTATACAATACACTGCTTCAATACCAAGTCGATACTAAAATAAAAAAGATTTAACGTTACTAGTATTTTTGTAGTAGTACCGAGCACCAACTCTATCCGGTACTAGCTGATATGACTGATACATGACTGCTTTAAAATTTTCACAGGCTTATTTTTAACACATGCTCTGTTACTTTTTATATACTGAAATTGACAATGAATCAAATTGAAATCGTGACATGTTCTAGTGTGATTAAAGGCTACAATTTTACTGTGGATGAGCTGCGTATTTTAAATAAATCTGACCGTCCATCCACTAGAAACTCCACAGACATTGAGAATCATTCACGTTGTATCAGATGACAAGTAACTAATCCATGTGACTAATATATATCTGTATAATTGAAATCACAGCATTTGCGCTTTAATCAAAATTTTTAATCGGTTTTATCGCATTTAAAACAATAGAGTTGACAAAAGTGCTTCACAGTATTACAATATAACATTTCAAAATTACCATATACACAAACACCAGTAATCTAAAATACAAACACTCCAAAATTTTGTTCTACGTTTTATTTGTAAGACTCAAAGGCCAGTGTAAAGAGATGAGATTTCAAGGGTGATTTAAAAAAGTGATCACATTGAGCCGTGACGTGAACCTTTTATCCAGAAAAAGTGATTCAAAATAAAATCTAGAAGCCTGAAATCGAACAAATTGAATGAAATAGATATTAAAACTGTATAGTATCATTTAAAATTCACTGTAATAATAATAATAATAAATATAGCTGCAAGCAGCAATGCGGATTCCTCCTCAAAATGGCAAATCATTTAAAATTGATCAGTAGATGGTTGGGGATAAACCCTCCCAATTAAGGAATTCAAAAAAACATGTCTTCGCCTGATTCCTAAATAAAACATTTTCAATGTACAGGAAAATCCATACCGACCTTATGGATCCTTGAGGCTTTTTGTTCCCAATGAGAAATGCGGCATGTACACCAAGTTTCAGAAGAATTGGACAAATGGGGTGGATATTATATCATTTTGAAAAAAAATTTGGGGCGTGGCCTGTAGCGCCACCTATGGGCAAATGTTGGTCATTCTTGGTTTGTGGGTTCCTGTTGGCCTGTAGTATAAATGTACAAAATTAGAAAATATTTGACCAGAAAATGGGAATTTTGGAGTGGCCTGTAAGCTCCCTAGGGGCTTAATGTGGGCCTTTCTTGGTTTGTGGGTTCCTGTCGGCCTGTAGAATCAATACACCAAATTAGAAAATGTTTGACCAGAAAATGGGATTTTTGGAATTACCTGTAGCTCTCTAATGGCTTAATGTTGGCCATTCGTGGTTTGTGGGTTCCTGTTGGCATGTAGTATCAGTGTACCAAATTAGAACATTTTTGACCAGAAAATGGGAATTTTGGCATGGCCTGTAGCTCCTCTAGGGGTGAATGTTGTCCATTCTTGGTTTGTGGGTTCCTGTCTGCCTGTAGTATCAATGTACCAAATTAAAAAAAATTTGACCAGAAAACGGAATTTTGGCGTGGCCTTTAGCGCTCCTAGTGGCTTAATGTCGGCCATTCTTGGTTTGTGGGTTCCTGTTGGCCTGTAGTACCATTGTACCAAATTAGAACATTTTAGACCAGAAAATGGGAATTTCGACATGGCCTGTAGCTCCCTAGGGGCTTAATGTCGGCCATTCTTTACGAGTACTTCAGAGTGATGTCATCTTGAAGCATGTTAGGTTTGAAAACCATCAGTCAAAATTACATTTGATTTATTGACAGGTATATATTGTTAAAATTTGGACATTTACATAAACACGCTCCTTTCAGACATTTTGTATCACATTCATTTTTCCTAAGTAATGTTTTCAAGGATGTCCATTCTACAAATGTGTACCAAATTTCAAGTCAATTGGAGCTACGGTTCAGGAGAAGAAGAGTATTTTTAGGTTTTCGCAAATTTTCAACGTACGGGAAAATCCATCATGGTGAAAGTTATGGGTCCTTAAGGCTTTTTTGTTCCCCATGAGGAATGAGGCATGTACACCAAGTTTCAGAAGATTTAGACAAATGGCATGGAAATTGTATCACTTTGAATGAAAAATCACTTTGAAAATCTCTACTTTCACTTTCACTTCTCTCTTAAGATTTTTTTTCTGTTTTTTTGTGTGATTTACATAAGCATATCACAAGCAATTTTATTTGAAAGACTATCTAGGCACATAATAACACTGTATAGCTGTGACTGTTTATAACTATTTCAAAATGTAGCCTACAAGCTCACACTTTAAATGGTCAGTGCTTTGATTTTTAAATCATTAAAATAGCAACAGATCCAGTGAAAAAATGGAGTGATTGTGTTTACATGCCATTCAAAAACGTGGCATTTTACAAGGTAAGAGAGAAATAAAAAAACTTAAAATAATACCATTTGTACTTCTCAATTACTTGGGAATGTCTATGTTCAGGATCTAAGGCTAAATTGTTACTGTCTCTTTAAGAGGCTTTTATCGCATGATACGATACTTAAGGCACAGTTCAGTTTAATCTTTTGAGAACTGAGAAGTATCATTATTTTCGTTTTGTGCCATGCTTGTTGCATTTGTATTCATTGTGAGATGATAAAATACAGACTGCGTGAATGGTTGATTTTGTTCACTTGAATTTTGTGACGTGTTTCAGAAAAATAATCGCGAAGACAGAGACTGAGCACCCTGTTTATTTATTTTACAAAAGCACAAGGTTTTGTTGTTATTTTAAGTGTACACAAATAAAAGTACGACTTTCATAGTTTGTGATGATGTATTAAATGTATCAGTATGGGCAAAAATGACGCAGTATTTTGTTTAAGTTGTTTCCGCTGTTTCGAGAGAAAAATATAGCAGGACGTCATCTGGAATAATGCCAGAATAAAATATAATTATTCCAGATTTCTTTCTCAACTGTTTGTTCACTTGAGACATAACAGACTCCTCAATATATCATGTATTTTGACACTCTGTTGTATGAAATTGTCCGTTCAGACGCTAGCAGCAGCGAAAGACATCGGAGTGCGTGAGTTAGACGCGACGCTGCTCGCTGTGTCACACAAACAGCTCGCAAACATGTATTTGAGTTGTTTTGACATTTGTTGAGTTGAATAGTGTAAAATCGCTTGAATGTTCAAACAGGCAAACATTGTATACAACCGACAAACCTTCATGATGATGCGAGCAAAAATGATCTCGCCATGGGTTTGCGTGTTGTCAGAGACAATTAAACAACATCATTCTCGGAAGTTTTGATACGCTAGGATTGATCAGCCCATCCCTACTTTCTTTAGACATATGTTTCATGTTTGTGTAAGTTTTTGTGACGTGTTTCAGAAAGATATTCGCTTAGACAAAGAGCACACGGTTTATTTTCTTTATTTTACAACAAATAAAAGTACAACTTTCATAGTTTGTGACGATGTATTAAATGTATCTGTATGTGCAAAAATAACGCAGTATTTTGTTTAAGCTGTTAACGCTGTTTCGAGAGAAAAATCTTAACAGGACACCACAGCGGCATCCGTGTTGTTCACAATAATTCATAATTAAATATATTGATACCCAATTTCTTTATCAACTGTTTGTTCACTTGATACATAACAGACACCCCAATATATCATGTATTTTGGTGTATGAAATTGTCCGCTCAAACGCATGAAGCTGTGAAAGCTTAACTCTCATCGGCGCAGCGAAGCGTAGTCGCGACGCTGCTCGCCGCTGTGTCACACAAACTGCTCGAAAACATTTATTTGAGTTGTTTTGCCTTTGTTGAGTTGAATAGTGTAAAATCGCTTGAATGTTCAAGCAGGCAACCATTGTACACAACCAACAAACCTTCGTGGAAGATGCGAGCAAAAATGATCTCGCCGAAGATTGCGTGGTTGTCAGAGACAATTAAACAACATCATACTCGGAAGTTTTGATACGCTAACGCTGTCTCGATAGAGAAAAATCTAACAGGACATCACAGCGGCATCACTAGACCCCTTCAATAATTCATAATTCAATATATTGATACCCGATTTCTTTATCAACTGTTTGTTCACTTGAGATATAGCAGACACCCCAATATATCATGTATTTTGGTTTATGAAATTGTCCGTTGAAACGCAAGAAGGGAAAGCTTAACTCTCATCGGCGTGCGAACGCTAGACGCGACGCTGCTCGCCGCTGTGTCACACAAACTGCTCGAAAACATTTATTTGAGTTGTTTTGCCTTTGTTGAGTTGAATAGTGTAAAATCGCTTGAATGTTCAAACTGGAAAGCATTAAGACACACAATTGATTTGACATACCTCCATGCAGACGCAAAATGTCTTCTGTAGTCTAAGTCTGGAGCTCCACCCACTAGGAGACCGAAATGCTTCATTAGAGAGATTGCTACAGAAGAGCTGCATGTGGTAGACAGAGTTACTCCAGTAGAGGGAGCCTCTTTGCTCAGCCAATGTAAGTGAATGGGATTTTACATGTGGACCATATTTGTCCAGTAGAGGGAGCACTTTTGCTCAGCCATTGTAAATCAATGGGATTTTAAAAATTTTTGATCATCTTTTGTGTGTACATTTACATAAACACGCCCATTTCAGCCATTTTGTATTGTATTCATTTTTGCTAAGTAACGCTTTGGAAAGACATACATACTACACACGTGTGCCAAATTCCAAGTCAATTGGAGCTGAGGTTCAGGAGAAGAAGAGTTTTGTAGGTTTTCCAAAATTTTCACTGTACAGGAAAATCCATAATGGCAGAAGTATGGGTCCTTGAGGCTTTTTTGTTCCCCATGAGAAAAGAGGCATGTTTACAAAGTTTCAGAAGATTTGGACAAATGGGGTGGAAATTATATCACTTTGAATTTTTGTTTTTGGGCGTGGCCTGTAGCGCCACCTATGGGCTGAATGTTGACCATTCTTGGTTTGGGGGTACCCGTTGGCATGGAGTATCAATGTGCCAATTTAGAAAATTTTTGACCAGTGACTTTTGAGCTATTGGGGCTCAAGGAGAAGAAGAATAATAATAATAAATATAGCTGCAAGCAGCAATGCGGATTCCTCCTCAAAATGGCAAATCATTTAAAATTGATCAGTAGATGGTTGGGGATTAACCCTCCAAATTAAGGAATTCAAAAAACATGTCTTTGTCTGAATCCTAAACTAAACATTTTCAATGTACAGGAAAATCCATACCGGACCTTATGGATCCTTGAGGCTTTTTTGTTCCCAATGAGAAATGAGGCATGTACACCAAGTTTCAGAAGAATTGGACAAATGGCGTGGAAATGGTATCACTTTGAAAATATTTTTTTGGGGCGTGGCCTGTAGCGCCTACGGCAATGTGGGCCATTCTTGGTTTGTGGGTTCCTGTTGGCCTGTAGTATCAATGTACTAAATTAGAAAATATTTGACCAGAAAATGGGACTTTTGGGAATTACCTGTAGCGCTCCTAGCGGCTGAATGTTGGCCATTCTTGGTTTGTGGGTTCCTGTTGGCCTGTAGTATCAGTGTACCAAATTAGAACATTTTTGACCAGAATATGGGAATTTCGGCATGGCCTGTAGCACCCCCTAGTGGTGAATGTTGACCATTCTTGGTTTGTGGGTTCCTGTTTGCCTTTAGTATCAATGTACCAAATTAGAAAATGTTTGACCAGAAAACGGAATTTTGGAGTGGCCTTTAGCTCCCTAGTGGCTTAATGTGGGCCATACTTGGTTTGTGGGTTCCTGTTGGCCTGTAGTATCAATGTACCAAATTATAACTTCTTTGACCAGAAAATGGGAATTTCGGCTTGGCCTCTAGCGCCACCTAGTGGTGAATGTCGGTCATTCTTGGTTTGTGGATTCCTTTTGGCCTGTACTATTAATGTACCAAATTAGAACATTTTTGACCAGAAAATGGGAATTTCGGCATGGCCTGTAGTGCTCCCTAGGGGCTTAATGTTGGCCATTCTTGGTTTGAGGGTTCCTGTTGACCTGCAGTATCAATGTACCAAATTAGAACGCTTTTGACCAGAAAACTAAATTTTGGAGTAGCCTGTAGCTCTCTAAGGGCTTAATGTGGGCCACACTTGGTATGTGGGTTCCTGTTGGCCTGTAGTATCAAAGTACCAAATTAGAAAATTTTTGACCAGAAAATGGGAATTTTGGCTTGTCCTGTAGTGCTCCCTAGTGGCTTAATGTCGGTCATTCTTGGTTTGTGGATTCCTGTTGGCCTGTACTATTCTTGTACCGAATTAGAACATTTTTGACCAGAAAATGGGAATTTTGGCTTGTCCTGTAGTGCCCCTAGTGGCGTATGTCGGTCATTCTTGGTTTGTGGATTCCTGTTGGCCTGTACTATTAATTTACCAAATTAGAACATTTTTGACCAGAAAATGGGAATTTTGGCATGGCCATTCTTTGCACAGTACTTCAGAGTGATGTCATCTTTAAGCATGTTAGGTTTGAAAACCATCAGTCAAAATTAAATTTGATTTATTGACACGTATATATTGTTAAAATTTGGACATTTACATAAACACGTCCTTTCAGCCATTTTGTATCGTGATTCATTTTTCCTAAGTAACGCTTTCAAGGATGTCCATTCTACACATGTGTACCAAATTTCAAGTCAATTGGAGCTACGGTTCAGGAGAAGAAGAGTTTTGTAGGTTTTCGCAAATTTTCAACGTACGGGAAAATCCATCATGGCGGAAGTTATGGGTTCTTGAGGCTTTTTTGTTCCCCATGAGGAATGAGGCATGTACACCAAATTTCAGAAGATTTGGACAAATGGCGTGGAAATTGTATCACTTTGAATTTTGTTTTTTTGGGCGTGGCCTGTAGCGCCACCTATGGGCGAATGTGGGCCATTCTTGGTTTGGGGGTACCCGTTGGCATGGAGTATCAATGTGCCAATTTAGAAAATTTTTGACCAGTGACTTTTGAGCTATTGGGGCTCAAGGAGAAGAAGAATAATAATAATAATAATAATAATAATAATAATAATAATAATAATAAAACCATCAATTACTAATAGATTCCTCCTACGGAGGAATCTAATAATAATAATAATAATAATAATAATAATAATAATAATAATAATAAAACCGACAAATACAATAGATTCCTCCTTACGGAGGAATCTAATAATAATAATAACAATAATAATAATTAATCAAAATATCACAAGCAAGGCAAAAAAAAAAAAAAAAAAAAAATTACATGTTGAAAAGTTACATTTTCACTTGCTAAAATTTGGTTAGACACCATTATGATAATGAAATGAAATTAAACTTTAAAAAGTATTCTGGAAAGTTCTGGAAAATAATAATAATTATTAAACTATAATTTTTTTAAATAACTATTAAATTATCGAAAATTTGATGCGGTTATCCTTATGAGGATTCTCCATAGACAAAATAATTTTATACTGAATGAACTATAGATTCTATCCCCTAATCCTTAAAACTAACTCTCACAAATATTTTAAAATAATAAATTTTTTAAATTTTTAATTTTTAAAAAATCATCGTTTAGTATCTTATTTAAGCTATTTGAATTATGGGGACATGAGAAATGTCCACATAAACCACATTTATAGCATAATACCCTTGTAATTACCAGTTTGTAATCTAACCCAAACCCGCCCACACACACACAAATAAAAATAAAACAAAGTACACAATTCCTATCAGTATGACTAGCCATGTATGTAAAAAAAAAAGTGTTGCAGGGGTCCGTGGTGCAGGTCCGGCAACGCATCTAACTCGCGCCAAACCCCCCTCAATCCATTCTTGGATGGCCTTAAGAGGTGGGGGCACAATGATGAGATGGAGGGTGGGTTGTTCTGCCACAATCCCACAGTACAATGCACTCCACTTGATATTTCGTCATGTGACAAATAAAAAAATAGTACTTACAAACACAATTTTTACATCAGTTTTTTTTTTCATCGACTTTCAAACGTTGTCAATATTCACACAAAATGTTAATACAATGCAAAATAACCATTATTAGTTCCAAGATGACAACTGAATGCCACACTTATATAACATGATAAGGTGACAACAATAATGCATAGGCTACTACTGTTTATCATGGCATAATGTCTACTATATCACTATTTTTATACAGGGAATACTACTTGCTGAATACTGCGTAGATTTCAATTTAGAAAAATAACCACAATTGAGCGCAGTGTTGATTATATTGTGATACTCATTGCTTGGCTGATTATTTAAATTCATCACCTCTATGACAATTTCAGATCTTGATGAAAGCACTGCACACCATGTCTGCATGAACAGAAGATCTGCAGCAGTTCAGCAGTGTTTAATGGTGAATGAGATAGGAACCCAATAGTCTAATTATTTTTAATGGGGGCCTACAGTTAAGTAGAACACATTGCTGCAACAAAAAAAAAAAAATATCTTTGCAGTATTTCTCACCCTTCCTGCAGTATGCCAATAGCCATTGTGTGCTTTAAGTTGATTTATTGATCATTTAAGAATTGCATGTTAAAGGATGTAAAAAAAAATAAAAAATACAGCTATGACAACCATGTGAACATAAAGGTCTATCAAATCAATGTCCCATTTAATAAAATATGACTCCTTGAATGAGAACTATTATGTGATCCAACATGGTTTTTGATTATACTTACAGTGATCTTTTTCTCTGAAGATCTTAAGTCTGCTATTACATACTGTTTCCTTGTTTCAGAAAAACAATGTCACATTTTGTGTGTTCCGTAGACTGATAACAAAAAAGATGTGTGGCTTTTGAATAGTACATTATCCATTGTGGAAGCAACATCGTACCAAATATTATCAATTCTTAATTAATCTTTTGAAGCAATTATCAGGAAACAACTTTGCATTGAAAAATAAGTACGGCTGATAAACAGGACATGGGTCTTTAAACTTCTTTTACTAACAGAGCCATCAATTTCAGTTTCTAGGTCAGGCTTGCTTTTGAGTCATTCTGCAGATGGTAATTAAATCTTTAATTATTGTTGGGGGATGGAACTGGCACATTTAATTATCAGCCTCAAAATTAGGCACATGGATTCTGCCCCATCCCCAATATGACTTTTTTCTCCAATACTTACTTATATTACAGATTAAAGACAAAATAAATGAATTCAAGGCCATAACATGTATACAGATAAACATCTTACCATAAATGTGAAAGTATCTTGGACATAAGAATGTGTATACATGTTAAAAGATATTTTACAAGCACAGAGGGAAAAGGCCTACTATTGTAACCCGTACACACACACACAAGATGAGACAGTCACAATGTAAGTAAAAAAACTGCTTTTATTGTAACAATAAAAGCAGGCAAAAGTACAAACGGGCAAATCCAGTGAAGAGTAGTCGAGGGAAGCGTAGGGTCAAAAGCCGGGGAATCAAAGAGAGTAAAGGGTGCAAATCCGGGAGAGTAGTTGAGGGGAGCGAGGGTCAAAGCCGGGGTAAACAGGATCGAGAGGCGGGTAAACTAACAAAGGGAGTAGACAGGGGTACTAGGGGAACGAGGAGCTGGCAAGCTAAGGGGGTAATCAAGAGGAGTTCAAGAGGAGATCAAAACTAGACGAGACTAGCGGGGGCAAAGACACGGGAAACTAAATAGGGAAGGTGCAGGTGTAAACAATGAAAGGTGATGAGACGAGTGAAGGTGAAACAAATAAAGGGGTGATAGAGACAAGTGCAGGTGGTCATAATGTTCTGGCCATTGGGAGCGGGCATGTGAGCCCGAGGAGGGAGACCTGCTACGAGCATGAGAGCTCGTAGGAGCAAAACGAGCGTGGAAGCTCGAGGGAGCAAAACGAGCATGCGAGCTCGAGGGGGCGGAACGAGCATGGAAGCTCGAGGGGGCGGAACGAGCGTGGAAGCTCGAGGGGGCGGAGCGAGGGAGCGGGGTTCGTGACAGTACTCCCCCCTCTAAAATGGACGGCTCCTGACGGCCGCGCTCAGTTGCGAGGAAGTGGTGCTGGACGAACCCAACAAACAAAAAACCCTGAACAGACAACCCACAAAACACACAAACAAAATTGAGGGCAGTCCAAGGGGCACAGAGGGAAATGAGACAGTCCATGGGGTCAATGGGCAGTATCAAGGCAAGGTCTGGGGGAACATAGAGGACAGGCGGGTGGTCGGGAGATCTAGGGGGCAGCCGTAGGGCAGAGACAGGGTCAGGGGGCATGGAAGGCAACCGGAGGACAGGGACTGGGTCCGGGGGTCTGGAAGGTGACCACCGGACAGGAATAGGGTCTGGAGGCCAGGGAAGAGGCCACAGGACAGGGAGAGGGTCAGGAAGTCCGGGCTGAGCCGTGAAAGGCGGTGCCGTCAGAGGCGGCACTGTAGGCGGCTCTGGAGGTGGGGTTCTGGAAGGCTCTGGAGGTGCAGCCGAAGGAGGCTTTAGGGGCGAAGGCCTGAAAGGCTCTGGAGGTGTAGCCGAAGGAGGATTTAGGGGGGAAGGCCTGGAAGGCTCAGGAGGTGGAGCCAATGGAGGTGGCGCCGTGGGAGGTCCCCGAGGCGACGACATGGCAGGCTCTGTAGTCTCGGGGGGTAGAGCCTTAGGAGGCCCGAGAGGCAGAGCCATAGAAAGCTCTGGAGTCTTTGGGAGCAGAGCCGTGAGGGGCTCTGGAGGGGGAGCCGTAGGAGGCTCAGGAGGCGGAGCCGTAGGAGGCTCGGGAGGCGGAGCCGTAGGAGGCTCGAGAGGCAGAGCCATAGGAGGCTCGGGAGGCAGAGCCCTAGGAAGCTCTGGAGTCTCTGGGAGTAGAGCCGTGAGAGGCTCGGGGAAAAAGGTCGTGGAAGACTCGAGAGGCTCTAGAGGTGGGGCCCTGGAAGGCTCGAGAGGCTCGAGGGGGGGAGTCATGAAAGACTCAAGAGACGGAGCCCCGAGAGGCTCTGGAGGGGGAGGAGCCCTGGAAGACTCGAGAGACGAAGCCCCGAGAGGCCGGAGGGGAGGAGGAGCCCTGAGAGACTCAAGGGACGGGGCCCTGAGAGGCTTGAGGGGAGGAGGAGCCCTGAAAGACTCGAGAGGAGAAGCCCTGAGAGGCTTGGAAGGAGGTGGAGCCCTGAAAGACTCGAGAGGCGAAGCCGTGAGAGGCTTGAGGGGTGGAGCCATGAAAGACTCGAGAGGAGAAGCCCTGAGAGGCTTGAGGGGAGGAGGAGCCCAGAGAGACTCGAGAGGGGAAGCCCTGAGAGGCTTGAGAGGGGGAGGAGTCCTGAGAGACTCGAGAGGCGAAGCCGTGAGAGGCTTGAGGGGTGGAGCCCTGAGAGGCTTGGGAGGGGGAGCCCTGAAAGACTCGGGAGGAGAAGCCCTGAGAGGCTTGAGAGGCGGAGCTCTGGGCAGCTCGAGGGGTAGAGCTCTGGGAGGCTCGAGAGACTTGAAAGGCAGAACCCTGGGGGGCTTGGGAGGTAGAGCTCTGGGAGGCTCGAGAGGAGGAGCCATGGGAGGCTCGAGAGGAAGAGCCCTGGGAGGCTCGAGAGGAGGAGCCCTGGGAGGCTCGTGAGGCAGAGGCCGCGAGGGCTCTGGGGGCGGAGCAGAACCCGGCAGAGCCGTGGAAGACTCTGGGGGCGGAGCAGAACCTGGCAGAGCCGTGGAAGACTCTGGGGCGGAGCAGAACCCGGCAGAGCTGTGGAAGACTCTGGGGGCGGAGCAGAACCCGGCAGAGCCGTGGAAGACTCTGGGGGCGGAGCAGAACCCGGCAGAGCCGTGGAAGGCTCTGGGGGCGGAGCAGAACCTGGCAGAGCCGTGGAAGACTCTGGGGCGGAGCAGAACCCGGCAGAGCCGTGGAAGATCCTGGGGGCGGAGCAGAACCCGGCAGAGCCGTGGAAGACCCTGGGGGCGGAGCAGAACCCGCAGAGCCGTGGAAGACTCTGGGGGCGGAGCAGAACCCGGCAGAGCCGTGGAAGACTCTGGGGGTGGAGCAGAACCCGGCAGAGCCGTGGAAGACTCTGAGGGCGGAGCAGAGGTCGGTAGAGCTGTGGAAGACTCTGAGGGAACCTCTGCGGTCTTGAGCACAAGACGAGACTGGGGAGAAGGGGCCCTCTTCCTTCTCTTGCGTCCTCGGCCAACAGGGGACGTGGCCATGGGGACGGTCGAGGCTACAGGCGCTGGCTCGCTGACCGTGGCGGGCATGGGCGCTGGCTCGTTGGCCGTGGCGGGCATGGGCGCTGGCTCGTTGGCCGTGGTGGGCATGGACGCTGGCTCTCTGGCCGTGGCAGGCATGGGCATTGACTCGCTGGCCGTTCCAGGCTTTGAGACTGGGGCCGTGACAGGCTTCGGGACTGGGGCCGTGACAGGCCTCGGGACTGGGGCCGTGTCAGGCTTCGGGCTAGGGCCATGTCAGGCTTCGGGACTGGGGCCGTGACAGGCCTCGGGACTGGGGCCCTGTCAGGCTTCGGGACTAGGGCCGTGACAGGCTTCGGGACTAGGGCCGTGACAGGCTTCGGGACTGGGGCTGAGTCAGGCCTCGGGACTGGGGCCGTGTCAGGCTTCGGGGCTAGGGCCATGTCAGGCTTCGGGGCTAGGGCCGTGTAAGGCTTCGGGGCTAGGGCCGTGTCAGGCTTCGGGGCTAGGGCCGTGTCAGGCTTCGGGACGAGGGCCGTGACAGGCTTCGGGACGTCTCCGGGGTGGAGAGTTCACGGCGCTCAAATATGCATGGGAAGCATAAACGGGCTCAGGGGCAGACACAGGTGACGCAGGGTGACAAAAATCAAAAATCGCACGTACCTGCTGGCCCTGGGTTGTGAGCGCGCAATCATGACTCCCACCGGTAGATCCTGGGGCAGGGTGCGCTGAAAACCTCCGCTCTAGTGAGCTGCGCGAATTCTCCGCGTGATGCATTGTGACTGTCTTCGGTGGGGTTGGTTATTCTGTAACCCGTACACACACACACACAAGGTGAGACAGTCACAATGGAAGTCAAAAAACTGCTTTTATTGTAACAATAAAAGCAGGCAAAAGTACAAACGGGCAAATCCAGTGAAGAGTAGTCGAGGGAAGCGTAAGGTCAAAAGCCGGGGCATCAAAGAGAGTAAAGGGGGCAAATCCGGTAGAGTAGTCGAGGGGAGCGAGGGTCAAAGCCGGGGTAAACAGGATCGAGAGGCGGGTAAAATAACAAAGGGAGTAGACAGGGGTACTACGGGAACGAGGAGCTGGCAAGCTAAGGGGGTAATCAAGAGGAGTTCAAGAGGAGATCAAAACTAGACGAGACTAGCGGGGGCAAAGACACGGGAAACTAAATACAATAACCAACACCCGTGAAATGGATGTGCTGTGGTATTTATAAGGGAAGGTGCAGGTGTAAACAATGAAAGGTGATGAGACGAGTGCAGGTGAAAGGAATAAAGGGGTGATAGAGACGAGTGCAGGTGGTCATAATGTTCTGGCCATTGGGAGCGGGCATGTGAGCCCGAGGACGGAGACCTGCTACGAGCATGAGAGCTCGTAGGAGCAAAACGAGCGTGGAAGCCTCGAGGGAGCAAAACGAGCGTGGAAGCTTGAGGGAGCAAAACGAGCATGCGAGCTCGAGGGGGCGAAACGAGCGTGGAAGCTCGAGGGGGCGGAACGAGCGTGGAAGCTCTAGGGGTGGAGCGAGGGAGCGGGGTTCGTGACAACTATAAACTGATAAGAAAATGAAAGAAAAAAAACCCCATTAATTATACCACAGTTCTATTGAATGGTTGATTCTGATTTATGACACGTGTCACAAAGGTGTGTAATTATTTTCAAGTAAACGCATGGCTATGAATTAGTTCCAGGTCTTGACCGCATAACGGTTCTGTATCACTTCACCAAATTAATTCAGTTATTTCAAAGAGCCCTACAGGCTACCATAATAAAATAACCAATTAAAACAAAGACATTGGTTAAGTACATCAGATAAGAATGACAAACAATATCTAAATTTATTTACATTTAAATTAAAAAGCATCGTTGGGCTCCCTCTCTTTCGCTCTCGTCTCACCCACACACATTGTGACTCAAGTCGCAACCAACAAATAGAGCCGCACAATCCGCAACTTGATCAATACAACAGTTACTATTATCCAAAATACTTTTAATATGTGAAACGTTTTATGTTTCAGTGTATTTTGCCCTAATCAGTAGCTATAGTGGTAAGCACCATGCTAACCCTTCCCCTCTCTTTCACTTTCACACAAACTCTCTCAAGGAGTAAAGTCAGCACACCCACTCGACTCACTGCGATTGTAAACAGTAGTTTAGCAATAGAAAAGCTGTACAAGAATGGCGACACTCGCTGCTGCTGAGACTTAAACTTAAACTTTGGCAATTTGAAGTGACGTTATTCCTGATGAGAGCCACTTTAAACACAGGTAATTCCACACACAATCTCTCTCAGTTTCTCTCTTTTTCTCTCTCTCACACACACACACACACACACACACACGCACACACACACACAATCTTGTTACTCCAATGCCGGGAAAAAAAGCAGCGCATTCTCCGTTGTTAGTTCTAAAGTGACATTTTCGAAATAGCAACGAAGGCTTAGACTGTATCAAAGCAAGACGCTGAATCCAATACGAAAGAGTAGTTACACTCTGTGGCAGCGGGGGCGTGTTCAAGCGCCCGTCCAGGAGAGGAAAGCGGTAAGGGCGCTTACACCTGAGCTAAATTTTGCCTAACACCTGTCTCTAATTCCAGTGACCACGAGGAGAGCGGCATAAAAGCAGACACAGAGCCTCCAGTCAGAGAGGCCCGACAAGCGAACCCAGTGTGCTTGTACTAAACCATTCTGTGTGAGATCATTGTACATGATTGTAAGAAAGACGGCAATTAAAGCCTTACCTTGTAGTTGGAGCCTTGTTTCCTGTCATCCTTCCCGTGTGGGTTTCACACACTCACAAAAGCATTTTGGTAACTGTGGTATAAGTGGAATAATTGACTCCGGCCAGTATAAACCATCTCGGGTGTGCATTATTTTTCAATAATTCAATGGTCCATCGTCAATTATGCCTTAATATCTGGCCAAGTGGAGAAGTGTCATGTAATTTAACTCCAGTCATAAATTGGACGTGGCCCCTTTAAGGACTACAGTTTTGTGACACCTGCTTTCCAGCACTCTCTCTCATGTTAGAAACATGAGAATATGCGTTGGGGAGAGAGCTCTCAGTTTTGTTCATCAGTTGAGAATTCTTTTGGATGCTTATGGATTGCATGTGTGGTGTTTGACCACGTTTTGGTACATATACGAGGACTGCGTATGTAAATTTTGTATTAATCATATCTTATTTAATGATTTATAGGCCAGAGTGTTTTCCAGTTTAGTGAATAAGTGCAGAGACGTTGCAACGGGGTAGGCAAACCAGGCAATTGCCTGGGGCCCCGAGCTGGAAGGGGCCCCCTCAAGGATGGCTGATTTCATTGGACCACAGCAATGACAACATGGAACCCCTTTAAAATCTTTGATGGTACAAGACACTGCAATGCCATGTCCAGAACCCCCCCCAAAGGGACCCCCATGCTACAAGCTTGCTGTGAAAATCTTCATAGTTTCAGAGCAGCAATTAAATGATGGACCATGAAGTTAATTTACCCATCTGGGCATATTAAAAGGAAACTAAAGCTAGAGGAAGAGAAAAAGGAAAAAAGGAGACAGTGGTAAGTGAGAATCTGTTACATTGAATGAAGTAGTAATGTCATGGGTTTTAACTTGTCATACCACGCATCAGAAAAGTTGATTGTCATTTGTCACTTCAATGCTAAAAACAACTTGTTAATCAGTAGACTAGCTTAATCTGTCTAAACTAGGGTTGCAGCGATATACCGGTTTCACGTATACCATGGTATGAAAATCGAAGGATATTACACCATGTACATTTGCTTATCTACGGTTTTGAGAAAAAAATGTATCCAGACGGAGAATCTCACTTGTGCATGCAAGGGGGGTTGTAGGGCAGTGGTGGCTCAGCGGTTAAGGCTCTGGGTTACTGATCAGAAGGTCAGGGGTTCAAGCCCCAACACCACCAAGACACCACTGTGTGGTCCTTGAGCAAGGCCCTTGAACCTATCTGCTCCAGGGGCGCTGTATCATGGCTGACCCTGCACTCTGACCCCAGCTTAGCTGGGATATGTGAAAAATAAATAATTTCACCATGTATATGCAGAAATGTATGTATAATGTGTGACAATTGATCAATTTATTATTTATTATTACATAATTGAGTGTGTGTGTGTGTCAGTTAAAGCAGTGTTTCTCAACTGGTGGGTCGCAGGTCTGTTCGGACTGGGTCGCGACCCAGCAGGGAAAGAACAATGCAATGGTTCTCCCTTTGAAAATATTTCTACAATCGCCCAAGTGATAGCCTATTTAGGACTGCCAAGGCCGATTTAATGATACTCTTGTAATCAGCTAAAGGCTTCTCATCTGCACTTTCGCACAAGTGTAACGGAACCAGCTCACGATCATGATCTGCTCTTTGATGCACGTGTGCAACAACCAGGCTTCCTTCGATATTTCGGAGAGGAGACCTAAAATCTGATGTGACCAATTTCAATTCTAGTGAGACTTTTTTAGTTAAAGTGTTACGGAGCAAGTTAAGTTGAACCTCTCAAACAGTAGGCAGCCCTGACATGCCAAACAGCTCTGAGGAGGAAAAGAGCAACACTGTGCTATGCACTCAAAAATCATTACACATTATCACCTTTACAAAATTGTTTCGCAATTTTACATGAGTAGAAGTAACTGTTATATTTAGACAAAATGTTATAGTTTCTTATGAAATAATCTAAAGGTAGAATCTATTAGACCTCATTTTATATCAGCAGTGGCAGTTGTAGCTAAAGTTTCTTGATGTGTTTCAGATAATACTTATTTTATTATTATTAATATTACTATTATGTAAGACTAGCTACACTGACACAATCGTGGTAATGAGGAGCCTTTCATCTTGTGTAATATGCATGTTCTGTTTGAATTATGTTTGAAATTAGGTAACAAACGGGATAATAATGGGCTCTTACCAGTACATATGCTTTTAAATTTTTAAAAGGGGGAGAAAAAAACTTCCTGTCTCTGTTGCCTCTGGTGAGAGCTTATTAGCTGATAAAAACCTTCTTGAGGTCAACCATGTGCCAGGAGAGTCTCACAGAACTGGCACGGATATTAATCGAACGTAGTTTTCTAAAGTCTTTAGCCATAGAAGACATAGTGGTTGCATTTGCTGAAGCCAAGTCCCATAAGCAGCAGTTCTAAAAAATGTGCACTATGGTTTTGTAAGCAAATATTTTTGTATTGCTTGTGTATTTGGAGTTATTTATTATATGTATGTGATGGCTGTAACCACTTTAGTACTTACGGTAGTCCTGTTTGGTAGGGTGAGTACGGTAGTTTTCAGTCCCATGTCCCCTTTATGAATGGAGTAGTGTTAGTTCAGTTGTAATGGCGGCGTGCACGCTGAGTAGACAAAGCCAGATGAGGTTGCTGCGATTTTATTTCTTCACGGTTGTAATGATGGTTTGTGCCTGGTTTGGAAAACAGTTGTTGTAAGCTGGTGCCAGGAGCTGGCCTTTGTCACTGTTTTGAATTATTATCATTTAAGTTTGAGTCACCTTATTAAACGTCTGCACCACTGATACCCTTAGGTGCATGACTCCTTATCACCTCGCTATCCTCTAAAGCCTATTTATGTGATTGTTTTGGTGTGATTTTCTGAGTTATCAATAAATTGAATTGAAAAGACAATTGGTTTGGAAAATCTTAATGGGCACCATTGATAGGCTTTACAGTTTGGCGTCCCCGAACAGGATTTTAGTTTTTTTTGGTGGCGGGTTGATATAAGGATTCAAAACAGTGACATTGGCTGAAGAATTGAGGACTTTGGAGCAAAAGACGAGGAAGTTCAGCAGAACTACTCAGGACATAGGCTAAAAGGTGTTGTTGCTGCTGTATGACTGACGTCCAAATGATGGAGCAAGAACTTGCTGCGTTGCGGGAAAGGTTGGTCAGGGAAAAAGCTGCAATGGATGAACTTAAACAACAGAACGAAGTATTGACTGCTCAGTTGCAACGCACAATAACATCAGATCCTTTGGAAACGTCACATTCTCCTTCAGAGGTGGGCCTGGCTGATTCGGCTGCCTCTTCGACCTCCACAAGTAGAGTTACAACATCTGTTGAAGTGATTTATGTGCCTAAAGATAAAAAGATGTTAATGTTTTCTGGTGACCCAGGTACTATGTCATATTACGATTGGGCTGATGAAGTGCAGAACTCTATGAATTATCGGCAATACAGAGAAAGAGAACAAGTAGTGTTTCTCTATGACCATTTGGAGGGGGGAGCTAAACAAGAGATAAGATATAATACATCTGAGGTCCGCAGGAGCTCTGCATTAATTCTAGAAGTTTTGAAGGAGGCGTATGGCCATCCTTATTCCCTGACAGCTGCCCAAAAGCGTTTTTTTTACCGAAAACAGAAAATTGGTGAGGGGTTGTGGGAATTTTCTCATTCACTGTTATCCCTGGCAGGGGACATAAATCGTTGTAATGGAGGAGTGGAGTTGTGTGGGGAAGAAACAATAAGAAGTCAGTTTGCAGAGAATGTAAGAGACCCTTCACTTCGTAGAGAATTAAAATGATTAATTAGACAAGATCCAAATATAAAATTCCCAGCTTTGCGGAGAGAAGCAATGCTGTTTTGGGAAGAAGATAATGTGCCTGATAGAGCCCCCTACAGTTTAGTAACAGAAGGTGTAGCAGTTGAATGTTCTGGTATTACTACAACAAATACCCCTGTTAACACTGATTCTCTTCTTCTTGAACTTAAAGAGGCTATGAGGAAACAGGAGGACAAGTTAGAGGGCCTTGTACAGCAGGTAGCAAGAATGCAAGTTTCCGAGGGCAGACGGGGGCGTAGGCCAAGACAGGAGCCCAGGTATGATTCAACAGGAAGACATATTTGTTTTAGATGTCAGGGAGTAGGACATATTGCAAGATTTTGTTCAGATACGGTTAGTGACAATGGCCGTCAGATAACATCATCCGAGTCAGCTAGGGTGACAGCTGTTCCTGTTAATATGCAACAGGGAAACGAATTCCACTTGTAGTTAAGAGCCAGACTACGGGAGGGGAACAGTTGGGCTCAGACGACTCTCTTATTTCATGGGAAAAAGTATATAATGCACTTACAGGGCCAACTCCTGTGATGGAGGTGTATATGGGAGGAGTATGTGTTCCATCTATGATAGATACAGGCTCTATGGTCACTATTATAACAGAGAGTTTTTTTAGGGAACATTTTGAGTGTAAAGGGGAGGATGTCCTAAAAGAATGTGGGTGGCTGACTTTAAAGGCTGCGAATGGCCTTTCTATACCATACTTGGGCTATTTAGAACTCGATGTTAAAATTATGGATAAGGTCTTGCCACAGCGTGGTGTTCTCGTGGTAAAGGATCCAACAGATCCTGTAACAAAATTGAAGAGGAAAACTGTTCCAGGATTGGTGGGCATGAACATAATAAAAGATTGCAAAGAAATTTTGTCGGGTTCTGTTAATGTAATGCCACCAGGACGATGTGTTCAAGTGTATCAGGGTTTTGCAAAAGTGATGGCCCCCTTACCTGTATTGGTACCAGCAGGTTCAATGTGTTTGCTCCCTGCTACAGGGTTTCAGAACACTTATGATTCCGATTATATTGCTTTGGTAGAGGGGTTAGAGGTGGATGAAGGGGTTTTACCTGGGGCCCTTATTGTGTCTCAAGGTTTGGTAAGGGTTCAGAATGCTTGGCCCCTCATACACGACTGGCACGCCTGCATATAGCTGAGGTAGTAGCAGGAGGTTCAAGGTCCATTTCTTTTAGAAAAGTATGCCCAGGGGAGGTTCAGATTTCATTATGTTCAGAAGAGGCTGTAGTTTTTATTCAGGAGGTCGCATCCACTTTTCTATGTGATTTTGAAAGTCCCTTTTTGGGAAGCCAACAGATAGTTCAGGTTAAAACATTACTGAATGATTATGCTGATGTGTTTGCTTTCAGTGATAACGATTTAGGGTGCACTGCAATTATACAGCATGAGATACCAGTCACTGATGATGTTCCAGTTCGGCAGCGTTATCACCGTCTACCTCCAAGCCAATATGAAGAGGTCAAGGATCATATTAGAGAGCTTTTGGAGCAGGGTATTATTAGTGAGAGCTGTAGCCCCTATTCCTCACCTCTGGTTATTGTCAAGAAAAAAGATGGCAATATGCGTATGTGTGTTGACTATAGACAGTTAAATTTGAAGACAAGAAAAGATGCTTATCCTCTCCCTAGGATAGAGGAATCGCTTGATGCCCTTAGCGGGGCCCAGTGGTTTTCGACCTTGGACCTCGCTAGTGGTTATAATCAGGTGGAGGTTGCTGAGAAAGATAGACAGAAGACTGCTTTTTGTACTTCATTCGGGCTGTACCAGTTTAATCGTATGCCGTTTGGGCTTTGCAACGCTTCCGGAACCTTTCAGCGACTAATGGAAAGGATTTTAGGTGATCAACATTTTCAGTCTTTGCTTCTGTATTTAGATGATGTGGTTGTGTTCTCGTCGTCTTTTGAACAACATCTTAGTCGTCTTAGGTTAGTGCTCTCACGTTTTCTGGAGTATGGCCTAAAAGTAAAATGGAGTAAATGTTCACTTTTTCAGCGGCAAGTGTCTTATCTTGGACATGTAATATCTGCAGAGGGGGTTGCAACAGATCCTGAGAAGACCTGGGTGGTGGCCTATTGGCCACGACCAAGTACAGTAATGGAACTTAGATCATTTTTGGGTTTTGCAGGATACTATAGGCGATTTGTGAGAAATTTTTCTCAATTGGCAGCACCCCTGCATGCCCTGGTAGCATTGGCTACGCCAAAGGCCGGTAAAGCAAAGACCACTAGAGCGCTCCTTTCTGAATTGTGGGGTTCTGAGTGTGAGTCTGCTTTCCAGGTTTTAAAAGAGAAGTTAGTTTCTGCTCCGGTACTTGGGTATGCAAATTTTACAAAGCCCATTTATTTAGAAATCGATGCTAGTCACCATGGCTTTGGAGCAATTTTGTCCCAAGAGGGTGAGGGAGGAAGAAGACCAATTGCATATGCAAGCCGTGGGTTGAGGCCATCCGAGCAAAATATGGAGAATTATAGTGCTATGAAGTTACAGCTGTTAGCACTGAAATGGGCAGTCACCGATAAGTTCCGTGACTATTTGGTAGGTCACAAATTTGTTGTTTTTACAGATAATAACCCGTTAAGCCATCTGCAGACTGCCAAATTTGGAGCTATTGAGCAGAGATGGGTTTCGGAGCTGGCTAGATTTGATTTTGAAATTCATTATAGACCAGGGCATCAAAATGCGGGTGCAGATGCATTGTCACGGCAGACCCAGCTGGTGGCTGAACCTTTGTTTGGAGGAAACATATTCAATCAGTTTCAAAAGAATGATCATACATTGATTGTTAATGAGCAGACAACCACATGTAGCTTCCCTGTGTTTTCACCAGAGGCGTGGGCAGCCCAACAGCAGGCCGATCCCTTTATTGGAAGTTTTCTGGTATATTGGAGTCAGCGAGTTAAACCTGGCAGATTGGCAAGGGCGAAAGAGGATGGTAAGACCTTAGAACTCCTGCGGCAATGGGAGAAGTTGGTAGAGGAGGAAGGAGTTTTATATTGCCAATTTTTTGATACTAGGCAAGGCCAAATTAAACAGGTGCTACTACCTCAGAGCATGAAGGAGGAAGTTCTTTGTGGGCTACATGACGAACATGGGCATCAGGGTGTTGAGCGCACTTTTAAGCTGGTCAGAGCTAGATGTTATTGGCCAGGAATGTTTCAAGATATCAAAACTTACTGTAGGCAATGTGAGAGATGTGTTGTGGCAAAAGCCCCAGTGCCAAAGTTGGTAGTGGAAATGGGCAGTTTGTTGGCAAGAAGACCATTTGAGGTAGTAGCCATGGATTTTACAGTTCTAGAGCCTTCTAGTGATGGTAAGGAGAATGTCTTAATTCTTACTGATGTGTTCTCCAAATTTGTGGTTGCAGTACCTACTCGGGACCAAAAAGCGGTGACTGTGACAAGATCTCTTGTTGGGGAGTGGATTCATAAGTATGGAGTTCCCCAATGAATTCATTCGGATCAGGGAAGATGTTTTGAGGCAGAGGTGGTTTGAAATTTATGTAAGCTGTATGGGATTAGGCAGAGTCGAACTACACCCTATCACCCACAGGGTAATGGCCAGTGCGAGAGGTTCAATCGAACCCTGCATAATTTGTTAAGGACTCTCTCACCATCCAAGAAAATAAGATGGGTAGAATATTTACCTGAAGTGGTTTTTGCTTATAATACGACTGAACATGCGAGCACTGGCTATTGCCCATATTTTCTGGTTTTTGGGCAAATGCCAAAGTTGCCAGTTGACATTTTGTTTGGGGTAGGTTCGACAGATACTACAGAGACAGTTGATGAGTGGGTGGTGGGGCATCAGGAACGATTAAAAGAGGCTTATCAAAAAGCAAGGGGGCAGATGGAGCATGCTGCCGAAGTTAGGAAGAGACAGATTGGTCCACCTTCATTACAAAGTTCTTTGCAGGTGGGTCAACTGGTTTATCGTAAAAATCATAATTTTTTAGGAAGACATAAGATTCAGGATTTGTGGATGCCCACACCTTTCAAAGTGCTTGCTCAGCCAGATGACTCTAAACCGGTGTATACAATTGCCCCTGTGGATGGATCTTGCCCACCTAAAAATATGCATCGAACAGAATTGAGGCCGTGTGGTCCAGGGATGGTAGGGTCATGTAATCAGGATGTGCAGAGCCATAGTGATTTAGTCTCTGATAGCGAATCGGATGAAGCATGGGTTGTTAGGGGAGAAGCCTCAACTGAATCATTGCCAGGGGTGGGAAGTAGACCTGAATCTGTGTTATCAGATGTAGATCTGGTAGAACAAATGGATTTAGAAGATTCTCAAATTTTGGAAATGGTTCAATCACCTCCTGCCCAATTGTGGCGGTCTGGTCGGCAAACAGCAGGGAGGCATTCTAACCCATTCAATTTACCCAGATCAGTTGTGGTTAATGAGGATTGTGGGTTCATAGAGTAGATCATTTCTCATAAAGGACACTGGGTGATTATTATTTTTTTTCTTTCTTTTTTTAATTTTTTTTAATTTAGTATAGGTGGTTGGTAAAATGAATTGAAAGATCATCGGGACGATGATCAGTGGTGGGGGGGTGAATGTGATGGCTGTAACCACTTTAGTACTTATGGTAGTCCTGTTTGGTAGGGTGAGTACGGTAGTTTTCAGTCCCATGTCCCCTTTATGAATGGAGTAGCGTTAGTTCAGTTGTAATGGTGGCGTGCACGCTGAGTAGACAAAGCCAGATGAGGTTGCTGCGATTTTATTTCTTCACGGTTGTAATGATGGTTTGTGCCTGGTTTGGAAAACAGTTGTTGTAAGCTGGTGCCAGGAGCTGGCCTTTGTCACTGTTTTGAATTATTATCATTTAAGTTTGAGTCACCTTATTAAACGTCTGCACCACTGATACCCTTAGGTGCATGACTCCTTATCACCTCGCTATCCTCTAAAGCCTATTTATGTGATTGTTTTGGTGTGATTTTCTGATTTATCAATAAATTGAATTGAAAAGACAATTGGTTTGGAAAATCTTAATGGGCACCATTGATAGGCTTTACATGTATGCAAAGTATTCTTTGTGGTTTATTCACAATCCACTGGCTACAAAAAGTTAAAAACAAAGAATGAGATGCCTACCAAATGTTCCTGTGCATCTAAATCAGTGTCTTAAATATGATTTGTTGCTCAGATCCAGTAGCGTATGTTTCGATTGTTAAAAGGATAGTTCGCCAAAAATGAGAAATTCTGCCATTAATTACTCTCCCTCATTAATTTATTACCTACCTCAAGTTCAAAAACCTGAACCTCAGATTCAAACCTATTTCTTGACAACGGCTCAGACATTCTTAAAATATTTTCCACCAGTCAGGATAAATTGAGGTTTGAAATATTCATTCACATCTGATAGTTTATGTTTATCTCTCCAGACCAAACTGAGATCTAAGCATTTCCTGCAATCTGTTCTGTGGTTCCTGATTTAGGCCGACTGCCAGTTTCCTGTGGCTCCTGCATCACTGCAGTGCTTCCATTGAACTCCCTAAGAGTGTTAATTTGACCTACCCATGCCCTCAATTTCACTAGAACCAGGAGAGTATATATTGAGGAATCATCAAGTGAAACACAGCATCCGCTTAACATCTGTATGGATAAATGAATAATTTCTGAATGTGTGTTCAACAGATGCAAAATAATGGCTTTGGATATTTCTCTGCCTGATAATACAGGTACAACAATAAGTTCCATTTCTCTAATTCGATTGGTCAAGCGTCATTCCAATAGTGCTGATATTTTATTTTATTTTACAGCTTTAGACTTTGTATCTGTCTGTTCCCATTCAAAACTCTGACATAATACATATAAAACAAATATTGGATATTATACATTAGCTATATTTTTTATCAGGTAGCTGCTTTGACAATCATCACATATCACACCGGTTTTTACAATTGCCAGTTCTGAATCAGAACTAAAGTTGTTTGACTCACAAATCACAGAATCATTTCATTCAGAAGCACCATATAAATGTACTTGAATATCAGTGAATCTTGGTATTCCATCAGATTCCATCAGATATTTAGGGTATGTTCACAGTTGGCAGGTTTGGTCAGATTAAAACTAACTCTGGTGCGATTGCTCTGTTAGTGCGGTTCATTTGAACAAGTGTGAATGCGGTCACCCGAACATTGGTGAGCACCACACAAGCGGACCGAGACTGCCTGAAAAGTGGGTCTTGGTCCACTTCCAAATAAACTCTGATGCGGTTTGATTGATATATGAATGCAACTTGGAACAAAGACGTCTAAATGGACCAAAAACAGGAAGTAATTTGCCTAATACTGACCTCAAGCATGCCTGGTTCTTCTCATCATAGGAGCTATGTTTCCCATTATAGTTCGGTACAGGTGTCGGAACCGCCGTCAGCCATCCTTGCAGCATATCTTCCTTTGTGTGTACAACGGAGGAATTCCTGGCATTGTTTTGACTCCTTTACACATTTTATTAGTTCTTCGCTTGTTCTCAGCTGGTAAAAATACCACAATATATACATATATTAATAAAACGATAGCATCGGCAAGTTCAGTCAGAAAATATACATCACAAAAGCTGTCCAAGCAGGTTGGTAATTTTTTCCTGATTTCTTTTGTTTTGTATTGTTAGGTTCAGTGTTAAAAATGCCAGTGTGAACGCTAAGCGAAACAGGACTAAATGTATCATTTTCTTTTTTGGTCCGGACCAAGAGAACAAAACTACACCCTTAGTGTTATTGCCCATTAGTGCTCTCACACATACACACACACACACATATACACACGTTGTGTTTCCATGTTTTATGGGAACTTTCCATAGAAATAATGGTTTTTATACTGTACAAACTATATATTCTATCCCCTAACCCTAATCATACCCCTAAACCTAACCCTCACAGAAAACTTTCTGCATTTTTACATTTTCCAAAAAACTTAATTTAGTATAAGCTGTTTACCTCATGGGGACTGACAAAATGTCCCCACAAGGTAAAAAATGTAGGCTTTTACTATCCTTATATGGACATTTGGTCCACACAAAGTGATAAATACACACTCTCACACACACACACACACACACACACACACACACACACACACACACACACACACACACACACACACACACACACACACACTTGTGTTTATATCATTGTGGGGACTCTCCATGCATTTTATGGATTTTATACAGATCTAATGATCATTTCTATCCCCCAACCCTACCCCTAAACCTAGCCCTCTCAGAAACCTTTTTGCAATATTACATTTTCAAAAAAAACATTGTTTATTATGTTTACTAAGCCATTTCCCTCATGGTCCCCATGAGGGAAATGGCTTAGTAAACATAATAAACAATGTTTTTCTGGGCCACCCAATGTAGGTGATCTCAGATTTTACTATGCTTGGGGTGATATTTGATCCCCACAATGTAGGATAAACATGTATACACACACACACACACACACACACACACACACACACACACACACACACACACACACACACACACACACACACACACACACAGATAAGCTTCCAGTACATACATAAATTTAACAGCTAGACAACGAATTACAGGATAAGATGAAAGCATATGCACATAGATTTGTTATAGGAATGTACAAAGGAAATTTCCTGTACTTGCAAATGGGTTTGTACATGTTGTAGTATAAATGTGACAAATACAATTTTGGTTTTGCATATTAAACACATGGAAGTGTATAGGTAGCATGCATGAATATGAATTTACAAGTTGTTGTTTTTTTGCATGCACATACATTTTATATTGCACTATACTCTATACTTGTATACTATATTGCAATATACTGTACTACACTGTACCATGGCTTAGATAAATATCATGTAAATAAGTCTTTTAGATGCTTTGCCTTGACAGTAAGCTCTGTGCATCTGGATGAAATAAAAATAAAGTAGCTTAAATGTAGCAAGCTACTTTTGGCCTGTAGCTTATACTTGCTACTTAAAAGTGTATCTTTTGGCTTAGCTTAACTAGTTTTTCTGTTGAGCAGTTGATAGCTTAGCCAACTTAAATTTTTGTGTAGCTTGCCCAACATTACAGTTTTTTCAGTCGCTAACAAGCGTTTGTCCAACCAGTTGTCACATTTTCAAAACTCTAAACACAATTAGCACAGCATTGGTCTTTTGTGGCCATACCATTCACACATTTCATGTCGTCTTCACACAATATGCAGTCAGTGAACACATTTCCACAATGCTTACATTTTCTTAACAGACAAGCTATATCTCCCAACAAATTTATGGATTGTTTTTTGTAGTATTTACAAATGTTAACACACACCATCCCACAATAGCAAAAACAATATTCCAAACCTTAGATACAGTATAAAAACCTCTGCTTCTGCAATGATATCAGTTCAAAAACAATATATCTCAGCTGATAATAAACAAACAATTGAATAATTGACACACAGCTGATTTATGTTGGGTAAATTGGGCCAACCACAGCTGATTCCAGTCTGGCTTAGACTCAGTGGCAGGGGTTATTTTTTTCTATTACATTGACACTTATACAGTAAAAGGAGAACTTTGAGGAGTGATGTTTTTGGAAACAGAAAAAGACAAACACTGTAATGTCTGGACGAGGAAGATTAAGAGCAAGGGGCCCAGGGAGAAGAGCAGGCCCAGTGAGAGGTGCGGTGAGAGGAGCAGGAGCAGTGAGAGATGCAGTGAGAGGAGCAGGAGCAGTGAGAGATGCAGTGAGAGGTGCAGGAGCAATGAGAGATGCAGTGAGAGGAGCAGGGCCAGGGAGAAGAGCAGGCCCAAGGAGAGGACAAGGTAGAGGTGTAAGAATGCGTGGTGGTAGCATTCGAAGGGCTGCAAGAACAGTAGTCAGTGATGAAATTCATGCCACTATCATTGACCATGTAATCAACCATGGTCTTTCAATAAGAGAGGCTGGTGAAAGAGTGCAGCCCAATTTGAGGCGGTCAACGGTTGCCTCCATTATACGCATCTTTCAACAAACCAACAGGTAAGTATTGCATTTTACATGGATTGTTTCTATCTCACTTGACATGTCAATAAGGTCATACAGTAATGCATATGTTGAATGTTTTGTCCCTCTAAAGAATGCAACGTCTTCCACCCTCTGGGGGAAGAGGAAAGCTCCTCAATAATGATCAAGAGCTTGCCATTGTAGAAATGGTTGTTGCAAATAATGCAATAAAACTGCATGAAATTCAAACTAGAATTGTGGAGGACCATGAGATATTTGACAGTATCAATAGCATCAGCCTCACAACCATTACGCGGACATTGTCCAAACACAAAGTGTGGATGAAGCAGCTCTACACTGTTCCCTTTGAGAGGAAAAGTGAGAGACTCAAGGAGCTACGACGACAATATGTCCAGGTATAGTGTATATTTAATTCAATGTCCAGTTCTATATGCTTTACACATTGCAAGTAGGTAACCTACACAGCAATAGGTTACAGTACAGTATGGTATACAGTAATGACATGATTTACATAAACTTTGTTTCAGAGAGTTATGGAATTGGAGGCCAACCAGGCCCCTCATGAATTCATATACATAGATGAGACCGGATTCAATCTGGCCAAAAGGCGTCGACGAAAAGGGCCACAGTTGATGTGCCAGGACAGAGAGGGGCAAACATTACCATGTGTGCAGCAATTGCAAATGCAGGATTACTACTTCACAGATGTCAGGTTGGACCCTATACAGTTTTTGCCCGTTGCTTGAACACATTTTGCAAAACTTGGCTCATTGTGTCAAACTTCTACACACAAGCAAATAAGACACAACACTGGGAAATAAACCATTCACATCTATGTCAAATTGAAACTCTGCTATCGAAACCTAACAATCCTTTGTCAAAATGTCACTCTGACGACAAAATGATACCCACTTGCATCATATGAATACACTTTCAGATCAGCAGCCACACACTAGTCTACTTTATATAAAACACTGCAGTCTTTTGTTTTCACTGTTTTTAATCAGTTCCACAGAGGGCATGTTTTCACAACAACCAAAAAATGAAATCCTGAATTCAAAATCAGTACATTACAGTAGTATATTTTACAGTACAGTAAATTCAGTTAAATCAAAAATAAAACAAACAATACACTACTGTGAACACAGAAAAACACAATTGTGCGCAAGTGGGCTTATGGATCCTGCCGTTTGTTGGGGTCTGGCCACAGGATCTCATCAACATCACAAGCAATGTCTTCTTGGACCTAAGCATCAGGGAAAATATCCCCTTGTGTGCCGAATCCATCCCTGGATTGACCTCACCTCAATGTCTCCGCAGGCCTGTTCCATTGCCTGCAGAAGAGGCATACGGGCATGTGGTTGACGGTCATATACGCGCCATCTCCAAGCGGAAAAAATTCCTCCACAGAATTTAGAAATGGCGAGTAAGGGGGCAAGTACACAACTTCAAATTGATCATGGTTGGTGAACCAGTTCTGGACCAGAGCAGCCCGATGGACACTAACATTATCCCAGACAACAACAAACCTGGGCTGCTCTGGTCCATCCTGTACAACTGCATCATGAAGTGCATCTAGAAATGGGATTATGTGTTGTGCATTATAGGGACCCAGTTTGGCATGATGGTGCAGTAGCCCTCGAAGACTTATGGCAGCACACAATGTGATATTTCCCCCGCGCTGCCCCGGGACGTGCACAATTGCCCTTTTGCCAATTATATTACGTCCCCGTCATCTGTTTTTGCTAAGTTGAATCCAGCCTCGTCAATGTAAATACATTAATGCGGCTGGGAAGCTCCATCCATGTCCAAGATTCTCTGTAACAAAAAATACATATTGTGGATGGCTTTACTCAAAGCACACACTTACACTACTACACATACAGAACCGACTCACCCCACCACACAGGTACCTGTGTAGCTTTCGGAATGTATCTATGTGGTACTAATCCAGTGGTACATATTCATCTGTTACTGGACTGCACCCATTCTGTATTGTAAATGTAAAGGACTGAAACACTTACCTGTACATATTCATGTCAAAGTTCTTTGACCCTGACACTTTTCCTCTCAAATGGGACCCTGTACAATTGCTTCATGGTCATGTTGTGCTTTACCAAGATGCGTTTGATAGTGGTAATGCTTACTTGATTTATGTTTTTGAATACTTGCCTATCTGCAAGTATTTGTTGCTGTAGCTGGTGGAGATGGATTACATTGTTTGCTCTGACTAGGTTCACTATGGCAAGTTCCTGCTGTTGGGTGAACAGGTGTTGGCGTCCACCCCCAGTAGGTCTTCTAGCCATTCTGTAGAAAAATGCTACCAGAAATTGTTCTCGTTTGCTTCTTTTATACAGTACTGTGTATACTCTAGATACAGTCTGAGTAGAGTAGAGAGTTGAAGACATACCTGTTTTCCAGTCGGAATGTCCTTATTATGGATGAAACTGTGAAACGGCTTAGATTAGGGTGGACTCTCTGCCCAGCTTCCCTCATAGTCAGCCCATGGTTTATGACATGGTCCACCAACGTTGCTCTTATGTTATCCGAAATAATGGCCCTTGCGTGGCCTCTTCGACCACGTCCTCCTCCTCTCTCTCTCTCTCTCTCTCTCTCTCTCTCTCTCTGTCTTCCTCTTCCTCTGCCTCTAGCTCTCCTTGCCTCCATGCTTGCAAAGTTCTCAAAATGGCTTAACTGAGGCGTTTTTGTAGCTGGCTGATTGGTGTTCAGTTTTGTAAGTAAGTATTTTCAGGTGTGTGTCTTCGTCTTTTCAATTAATCAATGTGTGTTGTATTTTGAATAGATGTGTTTTCCCAATGGTACCCTGAGATTTAATTTTTGAACTAAGTGTCTTATGTATGAAATAGTGTGTAGTGTCTAGGAGCAAGTGTGTTGCAGAAAGGAGCCAGTGTGTTACAGAATTGCAACTAAAGTGCAAAGCAGCGCTTTTGTTTAAGGTATGGTTACACTTTGATTAAAGTATAGTAACAACAACTTCAAGTTATGTTACTTTGGTTTAAGCATGTGTCTATAGTGTTCAAGCAATGGGCATCCTTGTCTTTCTCAATGATCTCCACCAGCGCCTGGTTCCAGAGCAGGATCAGGAGGGTGAAAACATGAGGACCTTTGTAATTACCTGGGACAATGTGGCTTTCCATCATTCGCAAGCAATAACAACATGGTTTGAAGTCCACTCAAGACTGGTAAGTCTCTTCCTTCCACCCTATTCACCTTTCCTCAACCCCATAGAGGACTTTTTTCTGCATGGAGGTGGAAGGTTTATGACCATCAGCCACATGACCAGATGTCCCTCCTTGAAGCCATGGATGCTGGCTGCAGGGACATCACAGTTCATGATTGCCAAGTGTGGATCTGACACACCAAGCGGTTTTATCCCAGGTGCATCACCTTGGATAATATCAGATGTGATGTTGATGAAAACATGTGGCCTAACCCTGAAGATCGCAGAGATTAGATACAGTAAATTTTGTGCTTTTTTTTTAGTCCCCCCCCCCCCTTTTTATCTGGGCTTTATGCTGTTGTTTTTTTGTTCAGAATGCTCTTGTGTGTTTCATGGATATTTTGTTCACTGTAAGCAATACTGTAAAACGTTTTCTGTTCTATCATACCGTGTTTCTACTGTACCTCCTGTAGTAAACAGTAAAGTAAAAACTGATTTGCTTTTTACTGGAATGCTTTTGAATGTGAACATTACTGTACATGTGGACATACAGTTCCCAACCAAGAAATCTAGTGTAAAATGGTGGATTGCATGTTTTGCATGCAAATACCTGTAGAACTGAAACATAAAAGTCTATGCAGTTTTTGTAATGTCAACAATAGCCAGTATTTTGAAACATGGTGTACTTTGATTGACTGCATGTACCTTGTGAAGTGAAAACGTCTCGGGTTACATGTGTAACCCTTGTTCCCTGAAAAAGGCGGAACGAGATGTTGCGCTGCTAGCTGTGAGCCGAGCTGAATAAATGTGTGGAACACGTCAATGAACATTGACCGGAATTTATAGCCTCGGCTGATGTAATCATTAGACGCACCTGAGGCCAGGCTATAAATGGATACGTCACCAGGTGTCGTCAGATACTTCTTTTTGAAGAGCAGTCCTGGGACGCCCCAGTGCGGCAAAGCAGCGCAACATCTCGTTCCGCCTTTTTCAGGGAACAAGGGTTACACATGTAACCCGAGACGTTCCCTTTACAAAAGGCTTCACTACGATGTTGCGCTGCTAAGCGCTACGGGGAACGCAATACCCACGCCGCCACACTTGGGGCTGTCCGGACCCCTACGGTTGTGCAGTGTACTCACAAAAACGCGAGAGGTCTCAGACATGAGCTTCAGATGTCGACTCAAGGGCATAAGAGCCCGGAGTAGCATAAACATCTAACCCATAAAGTTCGATGAATGTGTGCGAAGAGAACCCTGTCGCAATACAAACTTGTCATAAAAACTGATGAATGTGAGCGGAGAAGACCAGCCTGCCGCATCACAAACTTGTTCAGGCATGAGCTGAGATGTCGACTCAAGGGCATAAGAGCCCGGAGTAGCAAAGCATCTAACCCATAAAGTTCGATGAATGTGTGCGAAGAGAACCGTGTCGCAATACAAACTTGTCATAAAAACTGATGAATGTGAGCGGAGAGGACCAGCCTGCCGCATCACAAACCTGTTCAGGCATGAGCTGAGATGTCAACTCAAGGGCATAAGAGCCCGGAGTAGCAAAGCATCTAACCCATAAAGTTTGATGAATGTGTGCGAAGAGAACCCTGTCGCACCACAAACTTGTCATAAAAACTGAAGAATGTGCGCGGAGAGGACCAGCCTGCCGCATCACAAACTTGTTCAGGTATGAGCTGAGATGTCGACTCAAGGGCATAAGAGCCCGGAGTGCAGAACATCCAAACTAAAAAGGTCCAATGAATGTGTGCGGAGGGGACAACCTGCCGCATCACAAACTTGTTTAGGCATGGGCTGAGATGTTGACTCAAGGGCATAAGAGCCCGGAGTGGCAAAACATCCAAACTATAAAAATCCAATGAATGTGTGCGGAGAGGACAACCTGCCGCATCACAAACTTGCTGCAGAGGGAGACCTCTAGCCAAGGTTTTAGAGGAGGAGAGCCCTCTGGTAGAGTGCGCCCTGAAACCTACTGGCGAAGCTTGACCGCGCGCCTCATAGGCCCGGGCAATAATGAGGATGCCTCTTTGAGGGCACCCCGCCCACCAAGCCGTGGCAAACCGCAGTGGCCACATAGAACCTGGCAGTGGTGAGGCAAGTGCCCGCTGACAGTTCTTTCTACAGAAAATCCAGAACTGAAACAAACTGGCAGTTAGCTGGTTCTGTAATAAGAACTTTAGTAGAAGGAAACGCATACAGGTGCATTTGCGTTACTACGTTCAGCCCCTCCCAAGGGGGAGGGGGAGGGGGGGACTGGGCGACTCGGGGAGAAGTAGAGGAGACATTGCGCTATCAACAGAGGCGAAGAGGTCCTCTTCTGCCCTGTAAAATCTACCCAGATCAGTTCCAAGTGGAGGGAGCCCTAGCACTTGAAATGGTCTCGATAATCTCAAGAGAAAACCCTGTGAACCTCATTTGGTACCCTTAGGGGCCAGACATGAAAGGTTTCACAATTCGGGCCAGGGATGAAATATCGTCCCCTGTGCCTGAGACAGAAGGTCCCTCCTGTCCGGAATCGCCCAAGGCGAGCCGTCGAGGAGAGATATAATTTCTGAGAACCAAATCCTGTTCGGCCAGTGAGGCGCTATCAGTAAGAGGCAAGACCCTTGCTGGAGAACTCTGGCTAAGACTCCCGGGAGCAGAGAAACCAGGGGAAAAGCATACCAACACATTCTGGGCCATGTATGCACCATCGCGTCCAGACCCAGGGGGGCTGGGTGACTCAGAGAGAAGTAGAGGGGACATTGCGCAGTCTCTTGAGAGGCGAAGAGGTCCACTTCTGCTCTGTAAAATCTCTCCCAAATTTGTTGTACTACCTCGGGGTGGAGTTTCCACTCGCCCCTCGGTATGTTCTGTCTGGACAGCAAATCTGCTCCCACATTTAGGCGTCCAGGGATGTAAATTGCCCTGAGTGACAGGAGCTTGCCCTGGGCCCAAAGGAGAATCTGACGTGTCAGAAATACAGCTGACAAGAACGTGGGTCTCCTTGATGATTTATGTAAGAGGCTACCGCTGTAATGTCCACCCACACCAAGACATGGCAGCCTCAGGAGGAGGTATTTCAGGGCCAGAAATACAGCCATCAACCCGAGACAGTGACTGTGACAACCGAGCTGACGACCCTCCTATCCCCTTAAGCTGGACGACCACTTAAGGCCGCTACCCCGTCCGTCAGGGAGGCGTCTGTCGTTAGCAGTCTGCGACAACAAGACGCACCTAGAGTGGGACCCAAGGCAGAAAACCGGGGTCTGAACCACATAGAAAGGGAACGAAGCCTGAGGCGCGTAACCCTATTTAGCCCAGGGGTTTTGGCCCTTGGAAGAAATCCCCTGGCTTTTGGCCACAACAAAAACGGTCTCATGAGCAGGAGGTCCAGAGGGATCACCGTGGACGCGTTCGCCCTGAGACCTGGAAATCGTTGATGCTGATAACAGTGCAACCTAGCCTGACTTTGCTCAGGGTGATCTGAATGGACTCAATCCTAGCGGGAGACAGTTGTGCCTGCATAGTGATTGAACTCCATACGATGCCCCGATAGACAGTGTTCTGAGTGGGAGAGAGGACGCTTTTCTTGGCGTTGAGCCTCAACCCCAGAGAAACAGATGAGCTAAGACGATGTCCCTGTGCTGAACTGCCAGTTCCTGGAACTGCACTAGGATCAGCCAGTCGCTCTACGTAATTCAGAATGCAGATGCCCCGGAGTCGCAAGGAGCCAGCGCTACATCATGCATTGTGAATGTGCGGGTAAAAAGGGCTAGGCTGAGTGAAAGAACCTGACCCTGGAAGACTTCAGCCCCGGAAGTGAACCTCAGGAACTTTCCATGTTGTGGCAGAACTTCTAAATGAAGTATAGAAGTGCGTCATAAGATTGATGGTGACCAGCCAAACGAGTTGTAGGGCTTGAGACATGACCGTCTTGACAGGCATCATCTTGGACTTGAACACCCACGGGTAGTTCAAGCTTAAGATCTAAGCCAGACGCCACCCCTCACCCTCCATGGGAAACGGGAAGTATTTAGTGTAATAACCTAACTCTCTCTCTGGAAGGGGAACACATACCATGGCCCCTTCCAGAGATTGAGAGTTTTTTTTTTTTTACAAAAAAGAAATCCGGTTTACGGTAGTGAGAACACGCCATTGAAACACGGAAAAACGGTGAGAGAATTAAATCCTGACGCCCTTATAAGACCCACAGAAAAGGATATATCCGGCAGAAGTTTCCACGCTGCCAGGATCTCTGAGATGGGTATTATATTTTAACACTTCCTGTTGAGGGGTTGTCGGGTGTTTCGCGTCCTGAATAAAATGCAGGAACAGCTAAAACACCCAATTTTGACGAAGCCTCTGCAACCCGAAACACCAAGAGGTGGCGGGAATGGAGGGGCTTCGAGGGGGTACCGGGAGGGGTGAAGTGAAGCACGCGCCCGTCCCGAGGGAGCTACCCCTAATCTAGGCGCAAGACCGTCAGGGTTTTCTCTTACTAGAATTTATAGTCCTGAGGGCTGGCAAGGGTGGCGAGACTGTCCCCAATCCCTGGGAGGAGGAGCACGACTCGCCACGCTTTGCTTTTGAGCCTCCCTTCAGTCAGGACCGAGGTAGGTCTGAGGCTTGCTCGTCAAGCGCAGAACCCACACTCAGGTCGTCCAGGAGGTCAGCCTGGTATGCCTGAAAAACAGCATAGTGTGCAGAGCAGCACCAGCCTGACCTGCTGCTTGATAAGCCCTTCCCACTAAAGTGGAGGTTGTCCTACAAGGCTTTGAGGGGAGAGAGAGCTTCTTAAGTGACGATGTCGAGCCCGGCGAGAGAGAGCCCGCAAGAGTCTCTTCGACCGGCGGCATCACTGAATACCCCCGTGCCTCAACACCCACGATAGTCGAATATAATGACGTCGAGGGTATGTGAACACGGGAAGAAAATATATATATATATATATTTTTTTTAGGGGTTCTCCATGAGCAGGAGGTTTCAAGGAGGTTATCAAAGAAAGGGAAGGGACCCATGAGGTGTTCTCTTTCTTAGACTGGAAGATAAAATCTATCCCCTAATTGGAGCGTTTGGGGGTCTCTTTTTCGCGTGGCCAGTCCAATCTGGCAACCGCACGAGTAACAACATCGAGCAATTCCTCCGTAGATTTTTTATCGCGGACGGAAAGCTCGGAGGCGGGAAGAGAATAGCGATCCACCTCATGATCCGAAGAAGCGTCGGAACGCGCTTCGAGATCATGTGAAGGACCAGCTGGGTTTGGGGAGAGAATGAGAGAAAGGGATCAACCCGTCTCTTGCTCCTCGGCCAAATCCATGCACGAGTCCCACGAACGATCTTTTCGTGAGTGCTGACTCCCGGAAGCAAGCGAGGCGAGCACGCCCTGCTGCAACGCGAGAGCAGCGTGCTCTACCCCCAAACAAGCAGCAAAAACTGATGTGTGCCGTCTTCAGCTATAGAGCAAGAAGAGGGGAACACGCACCGTTTGCTTTCAGTCATTCTCTCTTTCTTTTTTTTTAGAAATATATATATATATATATATATATATATATATATATATATATATATATATATATATATATATATATATATATATATATATATATAATATTTTCTAAACAGAAGAGAAAAATAGAACAACGTTCACTGCACACTGCCGAACTGAATCTATCTCCTAACAGAGGAAAGAAAGTTTTGACAGGGTGTGTGAAACACACAGAAACAGAATCGCTCTGAAAAAAGAGTTTCTGATGACACCTGGTGACGTATCCATTTATAGCCTGGCCTCAGGTGCATCTAATGATTACATCAGCCGAGGCTATAAATTCCGGTCAATGTTCATTGACGTGTTCCACACATTTATTCAGCTCGGCTCACAGCTAAAGCTGTTCCCCCCGTAGCGCTTAGCAGCACAACATCGTAGTGAAGCCTTTTGTAAAGGGAACAAGTGTTATTCCTTGACAGAATAATTTTATTTTGAGTCAGATTTCCAGTGTTTTGGTAAAGTTAGTGTGTGCAGAGAAAGATGTGTTCTATTTTGAAATGAAGAGTTAGTATAGATTTAACAAAATTTGTTTTTGAGAAGAAAATTATCCATTTGGCCAATTGTGTTTTGTAGGTGTGAGTCTGTGTTAAGAGTTTAGAAAAAGTATCTGAAGTATGGGTAAGCGCTTGTTAGCGACTGTAAAAAACTGTAATTACATACAGATGTCTAAGTTATAGATGCTTCCATTTATAATCTCAGCTAAAATAGATTATAGAATTCCATCAAGCTCAGGAAAAATTACACAGTTGTTGCTGTTCATGATCAAGATTGATTTACAATTAAGCAGTTGGATTGGAATTGCTTAAAAGATGCACAAGGTGCACAAAGATGCACACATTTACAATGGGAATTATTGGGTTCTTGCAGTATACAGCATCCAATGTTGGGTCAGCAAAAATGTAATAAACACTCAGAGTCGGAGCACTGATTATTCCAAACAGTTTACTGAACACTAATAATTCACCAAATTTTTTAAATGAGCTGAACAAGAAAACAAGTAAAAAGCAGAAAGGTTTGAGGAGGGACCTGTTTTTAGAAATGTATCAATTGAAGTAAATATGTACAGACAAATATACAAAACAGGCACAATCAAAGAAGATCATGTTATCATATCTCCCAATTCATTATCCAGCCAAATTATTGGGCCTGACATCTATATTAGGCCATAATGTTCATGTAAATAATAGAGTGGTAATACTTAGGGAAGAAATAACTCATATATCTCCATTTTACCAGGGCAGAGAACGAAGAGAGAGAAAAAAAGCTATTGCTCAGAGGTTGCTTCAAAACTCAGGAGACTTCAGTTATGTTTCATTTAAGTATCAACTTGTTGTCACTACTTGAATAAAATGAGACCATTTTTGACATACTGTACAAGAAAAGGATAAAGTTAGAAAATCAGTTTGGATAGCTCAAATATTTTTTTTTAAATTTGGAGAAATGTGAGTTCATATAACTATTTCTGAACGATTGCAGACTTTGGCAAATCTGAGCAGAGTTTATGACACTGTTGAGATCTTTTCTTAAACTTTAGAGGAGACACATGAGATTTCTGGGGTATTTTTGTCAAGAGGAAAATATGAGCTGTAGGAGACTTCAGAAAAGGTAGCCATTTGCACTCCATTTAATCTAATTGCTCTTGAGGAGAAATAACAGACATTAAAGAGATTTCATTGTTGATTATTCCTTCCTATGACTAGGTCAACTAGGCTTCTCCATCTGTGATGAGGAGGAATAGTACGGGATAAGCACTTTGCTTTGGAGAGCACAGAAACTAATATATATATATATATATATATAATTCTCAAAAGTAACATTCAAAACTATTTCTTGTATCTGTTAAATAACATTTCAGAAATATAACAATCTGTTCTGGATGTCTCTAGAGACACACAACATCAGTTCATCATACCTATCCTGCTAAAGGCAAAGAAAAGAAAAGAGGGGGAGAGAGAGAGCGAGAGAGAGAGAGAGAGAGAGAGAGAGAGAGAGAGAGAGAGAGAGAGAGAGACCTTTAACACACCTTTATTTATATTTACACTTTACCGATTTACCTTATTTTTTCCTAACTCTAAACAAAGAACTCTTTAAACATATACATATACATATATGTATACCCACACACATGCATATTTACACAAACATAAAATCACAACAATTAGTTAATTAATAAAGAAATAACATTTTACAATTCTTATTTTTGACAATTACAGTTACCCATCATACATTTAAAACCAACACATTTTCATAATTGACCGTGCACAAAACATTGTTCAAAGCCCAAGCTTCAATAAATCTGTCCAAATTATTTTCCAGTTTAAAATACGCAAACTATGCCCTAATCCTAGCTCTGAGGGTTTACTATACCCATCTCCTTTCAATTTCCTTTTCTGTGTTAACTATATTGCCAGCTTTGCTTCTCCCACTACAAAATTGATTAACAAGATTTCTTTCCTATCTGACGCAACATATTTGGGTCCAAAAATGAACAGATCTTTGTTAAAGCTTATCCCCAATTCTCTAACCCATCCCTCTAAGATCTGAAAAAATTCTCCTAACCTAAGACCATTTAAAAACAAATGATCTATTGACTCTTCAGGAACGCAAAAAGGACATTCTTTCCCTACAGTGGGGTCAATGTGTGCCACATGTCTGTTTGTTGCTACCGCCCAGTGAGCAACAAACAACCCTCCACTGGAGATCCGCAGTGCATTTATCTATAGGACGTTTGTACAGGGACCTCCAACAGCCTCTAGGGGATGAGTCTGGCCCAAACAAATCTGGTCACTGACTCCTTATAATCTTTGAGTATGTTGCAGTGAGATACTTTCACACAAATGGTGTATAGTGCCTTTTTTGAAGCATTCTCAAAACTATCCAACTCAGGAGTCCTGAAGTTCGGGAGAGAACCTCCCTCAGGCTCTACCTCCACCGCTGCTGAAATCTCTACTTGAGGAAACTTTTATGACTCCCTGTGATCTGTTCAGGAATTTCATTTTCCTTTGAGCCTTGTCTGAAGACAGAAGGTAAAGCTGAGACGATTCCCTCCATTATTCTCTTTATAACCCTAATGACTTGATACCGGTCAAGTTGCACATGTCCTCTGGACTTTCCCAATTAACACCATTCTTTAGGTCAACAATTTTGTATACCCCGCTCTTGCCATTACATTTTGTATATTCTGGGCTTTAGTACCCATGCTAGTATCAACAGGTTATTAAAAAAAAGGTTCATTTTCGGTCCAAAGTCCAAGGTTTGAGAGGTTCCTCTTAACTTTAAGAACTGAAATCCATGCTCTCAAAACTGCTTTATAGATTGGGGCAACATCCCTCAAATCCATGTTAGTCAGTTTAATCAAAAACAATTGAACATCATATTTGAAAACATTTAATTTTCTAAACAAAGCACAAGCTGTGTCAGACCAGACACAGACACAGTTCCGAATACAGCAATTTCTGTTCTGCTTGATGTCTATAAGTCTTTGTTCTGTTTTTAATGTCCATGAGTTCTTGTCCTCCCTCTTGAATAGGCAGAAAGAGTACAGCAGATTTTGTCCAATGCTGTCCAGCCCAGAAAAAAATCTATTAACTTTCTTTGTAGTTCTTGAACAACACTATCTGGGGGTTCTAGAACATTCATTTTATTCCATAATGCAGAAGAAGCCAGATTGTTCGTGACCAATACCCTACCCCTATAAGATAGCTGAGGTAGCACCCACGACCATCGAGACAACCGGTCACACAATTTCTCCACCTCACAAGAAGTTTTTCTGCCTATATTTCTCCATTCCTAAAAACACTCCCAACATCTTCAAACCCTGTCTTCCACATTTAACTCCCCTTGGGAGCACTGGAGGGGCCCTCCCCTGCCAATCACCTATTAAATATCTTTCACTTTTCTCCCAATTTTCTTTAGCTGATCAAGCATTTTCGTAAATATTTTAAACTTTTATTAAATTCAATACATATTTATCGCTTCTTATAAAATCAGAAACATCATCAGCATAGGCCGAGAGAGTGATTGGCCTATTTTCAAAACCCTCAACTAGAAACCCCTTCAATTTCTTCCTCAGCTGGTAAAGTAAAGGTTCAATTACCATAGAGTACAACTGTCCTGATATTGGACAGCCTTGCCTTATACCTCTATGTACTTACATAGGATAACTTAGCCCACCTCCAACCTTTAATAATGCAGAAGCTCCATTGTATAGGAGTTTAATCCAAGAGATAAAATTCTCACCAAAACCAAATGCTTTGAGGGTTTCAAATAAATACATATGATCAACTTTATCAAAAGCTTTCTCTTGATCAATTGATAAAAAACCTACATCTGTTCTGTTTGGCACACAGTAGGTTTGATAATCATTAATAACGTATTAAAAAAATAGTTTTACTCTATTTGAAAGGCACTTAGCAAGAATTTTATAGTCAGTGCACAGCAAAGCTACCGGTCTCCAGTACTTTAACAGTCTAAGGTCACCTTTTTTGGTTATAAGGATAAAACTGCTCTTCTACAACTGGTTGGCAGTTAATTTTTCCTATTAGAAATCCTATAAACTTGGAGTATATCTTCTTTTAACAAAGTCCAAAATTGCTAATAGAATTCAGAAGGAGGTCCATCTATGCCAGGTGACCGACCAGTAGATAGTTGTTTTACAGCCTCTGACATTTCTTCTAGTTTTATATCAGCATCAAGCCATTGTCTCTGAGCATCAGTTAACTTTGGCAGATCTCCTAGTAGGTTATCCATGCAATTAATGTCACAGTCTCTTGCTTTGAACAAATCAGAATAAAAGTCCTTTGCAAGATCTCTCATTTCTTTTGGATTATTTGTTAAAGTTCCATCTGGCAGTTTCAAATGTAACATAAGTTTTCTTTCACCTTCTTTCCGCTCCAAGTTGAAAAAAAAAAGAGCTAGGAGCATCTATTTCCCTTATAGGAGAAAACCGTGCTATTATCAAAGCTCCTTTTGCTCTCTCATTATACAGAGATGCCAAAACATCCTTTTTTCTCTTAACTTTTTCACTTCTTCTGAATTATCTTCAGTTAGTCCTTCTTCAAGCTCAGTAATTTCTCTCTCAAGTACTTTAACAGTATTCTTTACAATATTGTTAGAGTGAGCTGTATAGTTCTGGCAAAAAAATCTTATTTGTGCTTTTCCAACCTCCCACCATTGCACTAAATCTTCATAGTCACTTATTTGTTCTTGCCATTTAGACCAAAATAACCAAAATTCATGTAATAAATTAATATTCAAATGCTAATAATAACTAGAATATTGTGCCTTTTTTTAAACTAACTTCAATCATATATTGAAGCTTTTGAAAATATATTGAAAATATTTTATAAATATTAGCTTTTAAAACCCAGTTAGAACAATTTTGACTAATATAAAACCTATCCAACCTTGCTGCACTAATATGATCATGGGAGGGTTTAACCCAAGTGTACTGCCTCGCGATTGGGTGTTTCACCCTCCATACGTCAGATAAGTCATACTTCCTTATAATACTTCTTAATGAATTAGCAGACTGAGGATAAGGTTCTTCTCCATTTCGATCAAATGTAAAATCTAGAGTACAATTCCAATCAACCCCAAGAACCATATATGCATTATACAATTTTCTTAAGTCACTATATAATTTTGTGAAACACTCCACCCATTCTGCTCCATTATTTGGTGCATAAGCATTTATGAAAAGAAAAGGAAAACCCATTAACTCTACCTGCACAACCAAAATTCTACCCTTATCTATCTCATATGAAGATAAATGAGTCATATTGAGCTTTTCTGAGAACAGAATTGTAACACCTCCACTAAAGTTAGAGCCATGACTTAGAAAGATCTTACCCTCCCACCACATTCTCCATTCTACTTCATTGCTTAAATCACTATTGGTTTCTTGCAAAAAAATAACATAGATATCTTTATTTTGAATTAATTCATGCAAAACTGCCCTTTTATATAATTCCTTCCTCCATTAAAGTTAATTGTCCCTATCTTATTGCTGTCCATGAAAAAAGTGAGAAAAGGAAGACATAAAAGAAGAAAAGACATAAAAGAGCAGAATGAAAAAAACACCCTTTGTGACTTCACCATTGCTTAGATTACTTTTTTAAATCCATTTCTTTCCTCTTCGTAATTTTGTCACAATTTTTTTTCAAATCTAAATCTTTTCCTTTAGCTTAATTCTTCAAATCCCACATACTTTGTATTTTAACTGCTGATTTCAAAAATCTGTCAATGTCTGGAAAAAACATTCTAGACTTCAAAAGTCTCGTCCAAGAAATCATTAATTTCCTTCACTGTATATAACTGATCATCTGCACTCTGAGATGTAATATACTTTTCTGAAAAACTGTCATCCTCATCCAACTCATCCATTCCATCATCTTTATCCGCAACTTCAGCAATAACCTCATCATCACTGTTTCCAGTTTCAACTTCATGCTGAACAGCATTTACCTCAGCTTTTTTTAAGCTAAGTAAGCATTCTTCTTACTCACCTCAATCCTCTCACTACCTCATGTTTTTCCAACCATTTCTTCACACCTGCTTACGTCCTGATTATTCTGTGTTTCGTTTAAAGCATTTTTTTTTGTGTGTCCTATGTCACCACATTCAAAACATTTAAAATTTCCAGTACTTGCATAAAGCATATAGGACTGGTAATCAGAAGGTCATTGGTTCGAACCCCACAGCCACCACCATTGTGTCCTTGAGCAAGGCACTTAACTCCAGGTTGCTCCAGGGGGATTGTCCCTGTAATAAGTGCACTGTAAGTTGCTTTGTATAAAAGCGTCTGCCAAATGCATAAATGTAAATGTAAAGGACTCGGAAAGAAATATCAAGAGTCTGTGAATCCAAAAACATAAACACTGGACATTTAAAACAAGTAACATGTTTGAGCGACTCACTTTTACAAACAGTGGAACCATTTTAATTCCACTGGCAAAAGAGAGAGCGAGAGAGCGAGAGAGCAGAGAGAGAGAGAGAGAGAGAGAGAGAGAGAGAGAGAGTGAGTGGTTCTTTGCCGGAACCATTCCCATTCCTAAAGGTGCACTCATTTATTTTTTGTTTACGTTGCACTGGCCCATATGGCAGTCATATTGTACTTTACAACACTTATTGGCGTGAATGCAGTAACACATCAAAGCTACGTTTTCAATTGCCAATGAATAAATACCCTTTTCACGGTAAGCCAAGGTTAAATAATGATGTGGGCAAACATAAAAAGGGGGGGATGGAGAGGTTATGTTTCCAAGATAATGTGAATAGTATTTGCTGTCTTTATCTATTGTAATTGTAATGATTTAAGCATTTTTTTTTTTAATAATTATTCATTTAAGTGCAAAGCTTTTAAACGAGCTTCATATTACAAAGTGCACATTTAAAAACAGAATTTTCCAAGTACATGGCTGTTTGTAGTAGTTTTTCAAATTAATAATGATAGCCACTCACCCACTGTTACAGATAAATCACACAGTACACAATCCTAGTATATTTTCTGTATGTTCTACCACTTTTACCAATTGTCCTTAAACTGTAACATGGGTAATGGGAAGCATGCTGGGTTCTCAGCCAATTAAAAAAATTTAAAAACTCCATAAGATGTTGGTTAATGGAGAAAAATCACCTAGGGAGAAATGCGCGGAGGTAGGTAAGTGCTTTGAGTCTTTCTCAGCACCCAAGCCTCGGGACGCGCTTCTGCCTCCCAACGCATTATTACCTGCCCCCCAACCTGCTGCGGAGCCCCACCCGGTACATCAAAAATGATCATCCCGTTAGTGCCCCTTGCACGGAGCTTGGGCGTCGCTAGGCTCCTGGGCATATGGCATCCTTGGCATAGGTCACGCCGCTTGGGTCGATGCATATGAGACCGCTTCAGCACTGGCTTCAGACTCGAGTCCAGAGATGGGCATGACGCTGCGGCACATACCATGTGTTAATCACCACTTCCTGCCATCAGACTTTCAACCCTTGGACAGACTTTCTGTGGACAGGAGTCCCCTACAGCAGGTATCCAGACAAGTCGTGGTCACCACAGTCTTCTCTCAACTGGGTTGGGGCACTGTGTGCTACGGGCACGCCACCGCTGGCTTCTGGACGGGGCCCCCCCTGCATTGGCACATCAACTGCCTCGAGTTGTTGGCTGTACTCCTGGGTCTCTCCCGCTGATTCAGGGCAAGCACGTCTTTATCCGTTCAGACAGCACCACCATGGTAGCGTACATAAATTGCCAAGGCGGTGTACGCTTCCGTCACATGTCACAACTGCCTGCCATCTCCTCATTTGGAGTCAGCCACGACTCAGGTCGCTGCTCACCACTCATTTCCCGGGCGACCACAACACGACGGTGGACGTGCTGTCATGACAGGTCTCGCTCAGCGGAGAGTGGAGGCTCCATCCCCAGGTGGTCCAGCTGATTTGGGGCCACTTCGGCAGGGCACATAAAGATCTCTTTACCCCCCAAGACATCTCCCACCGCCTGCTCTGGTACTCCCTAAAGGAGGCCTTTCTCGGTACACACACACTGGCACACAGCTGTCCCCAGGGGCTGCGCAAGTATGCATTTCCCCAGTGAGCCTTCTTGCACTGGTGCTGTGCAAGTTCAGGGAGGATGAGGAATAGGTCACCTTAGTGGCTCATTACTGGCCCACTTGGGCCTGGTTCTCGGATCTCACGCTCCTCGCAACAGAACCTCCTTGGCAAATTCCCCTGAGGAAGGACAGGGCACCCTCTGGCACCGCACCCAGACCTCTTGAACCTCCATGTCTGGCCCCTGGACGGGACACGGAAGACTTAAGCGGTCTACCACCTATAGTCATAGACATGATCAACCGAGCCAGAGCTCCCCTAGGCAGCTTTACACCCTCAAGTGGCATCTGTTCGCAAATTGGAGAGGTTGGGTGGGAGGATGTCCCCCTCCACCTTGAAGGTGTATGTTGCTGCTATCGCAGCCCACCATGACGCATTGGACGGCAAGTCCCTTTGTAAGCATGACTTGATTATCAGGTTCCTTAAGAGGCACCCAGAAGTTGAACGCTTCCCAGCAAAGCCTGTTCCCCTCCCGGGTCTCTCAGTGGTCCTCTCAGGCCTTCAGAGACCCGCCTGTGAGCCACCTGATTCAGTCGAGCTAAAAGCCCTCTCCTTGAAGACGGCCCTCTTGATCACGCTCGCTTCCATCAAGAGGGTTGGGAACCTGCAAGTGTTCTCTGTCAGAGGCACTTGCCTGGAGTTTGGTCTGGCAGATGCTCACCTCATCCTAAGACCACGACCGGGCTACGACCCCCTTCGGGGTTTAGGTCTTGAACCTGCAAGCGAAGCTGCCCCGGGAGGAGGCAGATCCAGCGGGCTGGGCAACACCCAACACCTTTGCTAGATTCTACAACCTCAGGGTTGAGTTGGTCTCATCCCGTGTTTTGTGAGGTCCGAGCCAGTAGAACTCGGTAATACGGAACAGCCGAACGGGTGTTCCGCTTGCACCTTGCACCCTTCACCAAGATGATCCAGTGCGCCTTCTGTCCCAGGTTTGCCACTAAGCTCTCGCTTCCTGGATGCTCTTCCTCCCTAGCCCTCTGGCCGGCGAATTCAGCAGAGGAATTCACTGCAAGAACCACCACGAGTCCAGTGCTCTGTGTTGGGCTTGGGCTCCTCAGGCAACTCGATGTGATGTATTTTCCGCCACACGGTCCCCGGAGGATTTCGGTTCGGTGTTTCCAGAGCGTGGAGTTGAGACTCACTTGAAGAGAGAGTTGAGGGGTTGTTCCAAGCAGTTGCAAATGTTCAGCAGAAGAGGAGAGAGAGGGGTGCCGGGGGAAGTCCAAGGAGAGATGAAGTAAGTTGGGAGTTGGAAGCAAGAGAGAGAGGAAGAAGATAAGAGCTTTCGAAGATAAGAGGAGATAAGGGAAGTAAGAGGAATAAGAGAGCTAAGAGATAAGAGGACTAAGAGTAAGAAGATGAGGGAAGTAAGAGCGCGAAGGTCCATTATTGGTGCAATTTATGCCCTTAGAAAACGTGTCCCACCTCTCATTGGCTCGACCAATGAGAAGGGTTTGGGTTCCAGGCGGGAATTTGGTTTATTGCTCTTTTGTTCTCACATTTCTCATTGCATGTGCAAGAAAGAAAACTAGGAAATATACTTGTAATACTAATATGTTGTTGTTATCGACATATCATGTACACAGTCATTTCAATCTACAAAATACCAAGTTATAGAGACCAAATATGCCACACATATGATTTCGGGTAACCATAGTATGCAAAGTCTGAAACATTAACCCATTAGAGTTTGCAAGAAACATAGACCAACAACATTTAGGAAAATTATGAGATGGAACATAAGATACATGTCAATATTTTTATCACATGGATTATATATATATATATATATATATATATATATATATATATATATATATATATATATATATATATATATATAGGATTAAAAGGGGTCATTTCTCCTTCTCAGTACAAATTCGGTGAGAATCAGCCCTGACTGAGCCTTCCTTTGGGGGTCGTAAAATTCTGCTTCCTTTGGGCAGGAGAATGATTCCTTTGTCCCGTCAGGCTCATTTGCATGTTTATGACAGTGTTTATGACGGTAAGAGATTTTGGGCTGAATGACTCAAAAGATGGTAAACATAGCCGAAATACCATTCTAAGGTGACCTTATATTTATTTTCGGCTAGGACAAATCGTAAGGTTTAATTTGATACCAAGAAAGATGTACTTGGTTCACTTAGACGTGGATATACACTGTTAGGCTATTAAATATAAGATCACCTTATTAACTATAACAGGTTTTACTACACTACTAAACTAATTTCAACTAGTTTTGATCTATCATCAGACAAATAAACACACAGGGATTAAAACATATTTCATTAGACATACATTTCTAAGTTTAAACTGAAAAACACACATACCCACATTTTTACGTTCAAGATCTCACATGGTAAAGCACGCGGTGTGAGGCGAGTCATATGGGAAAGGGGGGGCTTATCAGTCACGAGGATTTCCTGTCAATAGTTCCTTGTCTCTTTGTCAATACATTTATTGTGCTTGTGGAGACTAGTCGGCGCTATTGCAGTAATTAGGGGAGTTGGAACAGTAAGTTCTTGTTTTCATGGACCTGCTGAGTTAATGATTATCCTTCATTGATTCCTCCAGACGCTACAGTCCCCCTTTTCGCCAGGTGATGTCCCTGTTGGAGACATCATCAGGCGACAATCGTCACAATGGCAGATGGCAGGTGAATCATGAGGGTTTTGTAGCAGGTGGTTATTCGGACGGAGGGTTCAATTCGATGAGGTTCAAAGTGGTCTCTGTCATGGTCCCCTCTTTCCGGGGGTTCCGTCGGAAACCTACAGACATGGCTTTCGTGAGCTTGACTGTGGATGGTTTGCATCTCGTTGAGCCTCCTGTACAAGAGGAAGGCTAGGCCTAGTGTCAGGAGGTGGCTGATTCCCATAGAGATGCACAGCGCAGTGTCTGCTGCGGTCCAGGCTCGGACAACAGGTGAAGTGGTCAAGATGGGCATTCGAGACAAGGCTTGGAGGGCTGTGTTGATAGGAGCAATGTCAATTAACTCGGAGCCCCCTCTTTCGATCCATAGTTCAAGTTCTGGATCTAGGGTGAGGTTTTGATTCTGGAAAAAGATGGGATTTCCAGTTCTGTTTCGTATTCTTTGCCTGGGAGATGGTATAGTGCCAGGTCATCGAGGTGGAGGATGGCACCTTTCGGGACTTGAATCCACATGCTCTGGTTGGGCAAGGTGAGTGTAGCTGTGCGCACCGGAGTGTTAATGAGCCACCTGTCGCCTACGATCTCGGCTTGGGTCTCGGTGACTTGAGTGCGAGGCTTGGCATCGGCGGGGCAGCGGGTATCGCTGCCCAGGTGTTGCAGCCCACAGATTCTGTCAGTGTTGTCTCTGAGGAAGGGTTTACTGGGGCAGATGTAGTGAATGTCTTTGGTCAACGTGCACATGTGCAGTTTTGGGGCCAGGTACAGCCGTGGGTCGCTGTCGTGGTAGGCCACCACGTCTGGGGTGTGGATCTTGATGTGTGTGTTACTTTTCCAAAACCCGATGTTGACAATGTCCTTGAGCCGGTAGATTTGGCTTGACTCTATGATGGGTAGGTTCAGGAGAAAACCCACTTCCCTCTGCTCGGGGTCGATGTAGAGTGGGATGGTGCTACCCAGAGAGTAGGCAAGGTGTAGTTGTAACGGGTCAGTTGTCGTGGTGATGGCGGAAGCCAGCACGGTTTGTACAAGGCTTAAGGGTATCAGGTACGGTGGAATGCTACCCATGGCTAGGCTGTCAATGGAGGAGCTCACCTCCCGCAGCATGTCTGTCACCAGGGCTGTGACCAGCTGCGTTTGAGCAAAGTCGTTCTGAAAGACAGTAAACAGCTGTTTCATGGAGTTCACTGTCTGGTTCAGCATAATGCTGTGAGTGTTGAGAATTACCACAGTTCCTCTCAAGGTCTTGCCGATGGTCTGCAGGGATGCACTTTGTGTGGTGAGTTGCTCTTTTAGCTGTGGTATCTCAGTCTGAATTTCGGCCGTAAAGTGAATGCCTCTGTCTGAGTTGACTCTCAGGGGCAGTCCGAACCTGGAGAAGATGTGGTTCGTCAGGAGGTATGCCGTGGTCTGGGCAGTGTCGTTGGCTGCTGGAAGACACTCTACCCACTTTGTGAACTGGCACACGACTGTGAGGAAGTATTTGTTGCCCCTCGTCGACCTGGGCAGAGGTCCTACCCAGTCGATTTGGAGGTCTGACCATGGGAATGTGACTCTCCTGCGTTGCAGTGGAGCTATGTGGTTTGGGTTTGCCGGTTGAAACTGGCAGCAAACCAGGCATTCTCTGACATATTCTGTCACATGTTCCTGCATGCGGGGCCAGCATGCCACTTGTTTCAGTGTCTCATAAGTGGCTCTGGCGCCGTGGTGCCTGGCACATGGTGCGTCGTGGGCATAACTTAGCATGACCCCCCCTTAGGCACTGTGGCACCACAAGCCTTGGCGCTGTGATGTCATCAGGTGCATACCACAAAATGTTGTTGATCACACGCAGCATGTGCTTCATGTCATGCAGTCGTCTGAGGCACGGGTTGTCAGTGAGGTCAGACGGCGGTAGAGGGTGGTTGGTGGGGTCAGAGAGGTGGTTTAGGAAAGTCTTTCTGGATGTGTCAGAGGCTTGCATGTCCGCTATGTCGTTGTTTGACATCTGCGGAGCCAGCGTTAGAGGCTGTGAGGGTGGTACTGTTGCAGGAAAAGTTCTTTTGCTACGGGTTATCACTGCAATGTTCAAGGTGGTCGGGAGGGTTGGAGGTGACCATAGAGTACCGTGCAGTGCGCCAGTCCTGGCAAGTGCATCGGTTTGGTCATTCAAGTCTTTGTCGAGGCCTGGTTGCCTTGAGTGTCCTTTCACTTTCTTCCAGTAGACAATTATGTTGTAATTTCTTGTGACGTCATCACATTCTTGGAACAGGTGTTGGTGTTTGATAGGCTTGCCGTTCGAAGTTTTAAAGCCATTTTGTTTCCAGTTTGGAAGGTGGCATGTGAAACTGAGTCTGGCGTAGTTGGAGTCTGTGCAGATCAGGAGTTCTGTGATGTTATGGGTCGATGCGATTTGCAGAGTTATGAGAATGGCTGCAACCTCCGCATACTGTGATGACTGCGGGCCCAGCTTGAAGTGTTGTGGTGGGCACGGCAGGTCATTTACCCATAATACACCTGCTCCTGCTTGACGAATGTCCTCTTGGTTGTAGGAACATCCATCGACGTAGGCTGTTTGGAGTCTGTGTATACTGCAAGGTGTTGGTCCTTTGTCAGTTCTGTTCTGCATACCTGGTCTTTGTCCACTGGCATGACTGAAGTTATGGAGATGATCTTGAAGGGGGTTGTGAGCACGGTGTTGTCTGTGTGCCCTTCGGGTATCATTGAAGCAGGGATGGGCCCAATAATTGGTATTGTTAGTTCAAAGTCATGAAAGTCGTGGCTCACTAGCCATCCTGCCCGGTAGGCTTTTGGAATTGTGATGTCCATTGCCATGCAGTTGTTGAAGAGGATGTAAACAGCACGGGATGACACTTCAGTGAGGGGCGTGGCTTCCAGCGTGAGTCCAAGTTCAACGCATTCGGGTGAAGGTTGAAAGAAACCCAGCGTGTGGTTTAGGGTTTGACCACAGCGCATGTTGAGCCGAACAGCGACCCCTTTGGTGTATGCTGGTACTACAGTTTCCTGTTCGTTGACCAAGGTGCAGACCTCTGGAATGGTCTGGCCTGACCGGAGGTTAGCAGTATTGGTTGGAATCACAGGAGGCTGTAAAGTCAGTGGGGCCCACAAGACCTCATTAATAATGTCTACATGAGTGTTGAGGTGAATCAGAATATCTGCTCCGATGTGGACATCATGGGGCAGGTCTGGAAGGATCAAGAAGTAGTGGGTCAGACACCGGAAGTTCCAGTTCACGTTCAAGGCGCCGATCCTTTTGGCGGTCACCACTGTTGATGGGCATGAGTTCAAAGGAAAGCGGGTGCGCTTGCTGGCAGATGGAAGGTCCGGTGCGTCTTCAATGAGAGCATTGTATAATGAGAGGCTGATGGCTGAGTTGTCTGCCCATAGTGCAAGTATGATGTCAGTGGCAGTTACACCATTCAAGTGCAGGTCAGCTGTGACCTTGGGGCAGAAGGAGTCAAAGTCTTGGGTGAGTCGGTGCAGAGACACACAACCAAAACAGCACTTTCTGGTATCTTAGGGGCTTGGTCACTGGTGTGACGGATTGGGTTGTCAGCTGCAGGATGTGTGGTTGTCAACTGCAGTGAGTGGGTGTCGCTGTCACTTGGTGATGTGATAGCTGGTTCGTTAGTCTGTTTCTGAAGAGCGGTGATTTGGGTGCTTGGTTCAGTAGGAGGGCAGTCAGGCAGGGTGTTGGTTTCAGGCCTCACACTTAGTCATGAGGAGTCCGACCTGTCCACTTTGTCTTCCTTGTGAGGTTTCTTATGGAGAAGCTCTTTCAGGATTTTCAAGAGCTCTGCGGCCTCTGACTTGGCCTCACTGTTTTTCTTTGGGGTAGGCTCGGACTTGGACTTGCCTGAGGCATGCCGCGAGGTGTTCCGCTTCGGGCTGTCTGGGCTTGACGTTCTCGTCGACGGGGTTCGGTTCTGTCTGGGCCATCGGTTGGCTTCCCACGTGGCTCCACCCTTTTGGTTGTGGGATGGCCGTGGGCCATCGTAGAATCTTTCAGAGCGCCCGCTCTGGTGCTTAGGACGGGCACCATCATGGTTGTGCTGCCCTCTTCTGTCATGAAATGGTCTTGACTCGTGGTAAAAAGGTCTGTTACTGTGGTGCTGGTGGGTGCCCTCTAGTGCCAGCTCTGAGCGCTGATCAGTGACAGGGCAAATGGTTGGAATTTTTACAGTCTTTTCAGAAGCAATTTTCTGCTTGATGAAAGCTTTATGGGCCAAGTCTCGCAGTTGTTGGTAGTTTGTTTTGACAGCCTCTGGTTGACGGTCTAGGAAGCTGCATACGTCACGGCTAGACGTAATTCTGAGCAGGTACAATCTGTCCCGCATGGCCACGTGGGGAACAGTGTGCAAGTGAAAGTCTATGTCTTGCAGGTAGGCGTGCACGTCGTGGCCTCTTGCAGGACTTGGGGTGAAAGTAGGGATGTTTCTGGCCAGCTTGTCAAGTTCTTTGGGAGCCATGCCGTGGTTAGTGACCAGGCTTTGGTGTGCGGGCTCCCACCCTTTTGTTGCTGATGGGGGTTCTTGGAGGCTGGTTGGTGACATGTTGAACAGTGGGCTTTCACTCCCCTTTTCAGCTCTGAGCTCTTGGCTGAAAAGCTTGGGCCCACTGGTCAGGGGAAACTCTGTGGTGTGCGTTTCCCTTTTCTGTTCGCTTTGCAGTCTATAAGAATGTTTCAGTTCTCTGTGAACAGTGTCAAGTTCATATTGGAGATGGTCTCTGTGCTGAATAAGTTCATGGATTTCAGCTCGGGCCATGTTCAGGTGTTTTTCACAGGCTCTGGCTTTAGCATCTCTGTCTTTTAGTGCAGTCTCTGCTCTTGCAAGGAGAGACTCGCCTTGTTGCATCTTTTCATCGAGTTCCTCTCTGGCTGTTCTCTCCATCTGTTCTCTTTGGTCTGTATCCAGGAGAAGAATTTCCAGGGCATTTTGAAGTCTCTCTACTTCTTCTTGCTGTTCCTTGGTCTCGAGGCGTAGCTGATCTAGATGATTCTGAGTTTTGGCTTGGTTCCTACGGGCCTCCTCAGCTTGGAGTTTTAAGCTGCGACCCTCCTGCTCCAGGTCGAGGTTGCTTTGCTCATTTATCCGTGCCTGGGCGATGAGATTGTGGGCAAGACTTCCGATGATCTTGGTCCATTCTTTGTGGTTGTAGCTCTGTGTTGGATCGTGGGCCATTGGGCTGTCCAATTCGGCGTTTAGTTGCTCTCGACCTAGGGGCTGTAGGTCCCTGGCGTCCTTGGGTAGGACGGTGTTCGTCATTGCACTCAACCAGGCCTTGAGGTGATCCCAGTGGGCTGCGGGACTGGACGAATGGGACATACTGGCTTACTGTAGGCGAGAGAAAAGAACAGCACACACAAAGAGGCCAATGCAAGTACGCGTAGGGTTAGCGAGTTACAATGAGGTGGCTATTATAAGCCGTAATTTTGACTAACTGGGGTAGACAGTTAGACAGTTAAGTGGGCCGAATTTCGCGGGTCAGTGCAGGTCTAAATAAAGAATTTGACAAGGCGGCAGCCCACAAGGGTTATCTGAGGATGCGGGCTGCCTGTTTGTCTCTTTATTCAGTTTTCCTTGATGGCTCTTGTAGGCTCTGTCTTAATGTGAACTGGAAGTACACACTACGACAGAATAGAACAGCAGAATAAAATAGAACACAATTAATGTTAGGAATAGATAGGCAGGAGAAAAAGGGCCTAAGTCTACCACCCCAGCTAGGGTTTATGATAGGACCAACAGGGTGGGGCGCTATCGAGGTATAAACCCTAGGAAGATGGTGTGACTTAGGGGAGAGAAAGAAAAGAAATGGGCCGAATGCTTAAATGACCGGGGGAATGTTTACTATTATGTGGCCTATACTGGTGGATGGAATTTACCTTCTTTTAGTTTGCCTGGGGTGAATCAGTGTCAATCTGCTGGGGACCAGCGTGTGGTCAATCTTTCCAACGGTCCCGAACACTGGACCGCAGTGTCCCCGGGCCCTCTGCTACTATCACGGTGCGCCCTCTCAAACAACTTGACTTTAAACACAACCGGCAACACCAAGGTGTCAACTGTCAGACGGCACAACAAGATTGGATTTTCCCTAGAACCCTCGTAAGAGTGGCCCCTCTTTAGGCCCTGGTTTAGGTAATTATTTCAACTTGCCGCGTGTGTCGACTGACGGGGTTGACTCTCTTTGGAGTGCCAAATTGCTGATGTCTTTGCGTGCCGCACCAATGAAAAGAGACAGAAGAGTCCGAGATTCACATACAGCCAGCGTCGGTAACGCCGGTCGGACAAACCAGCTTGCTGGGAACCACCAGAGATGACTGTCGAATCACCACAGCACACTAGGGAATTCTACATGCAAATACAGAACAGGATTTAGCCAGTGAAAGTCTTAAAGTGAATTAAGGCTTTCTTGTTTAAACCAAATTGAGTAATTATGTGCGTAGAAATAACAGGCAAAAGCTTTACCAAATAATGAGAAATAAAGGGGAAATTTGATAATGATGTTAATTATCAGACCAATCCAACCACAAGAAAAGACAGAAGTAAACAATGGACAGACAAACTTAATTTAAATTAAATTTAAACTTGTTAAACTCAATTTAAATAAGCATGTAAAAGGATGTCAAGTAGCATCTAAGATAGTAAGGATACAGTCGTAATAAAGTATCAAAGAGGGAGAGGAAAAAAAAGAAATAAAGGAAAAAAATATATATTTTTTTTAAATAAAAAAAGAATTAAAAATAATATTAATAATAATTAATAATAATTAAATCACATTAATTAATAATAATTGAAATGAGAGACTTAATTCAAATTTACATTCGAAATTTGTTTGTTTCAAACCAAATTTGAATAAGTGTAAGAAAAGTTAGAGATCAGAATTGTGTCCGATGATAATCAGATTGCTGTAAGATATCAGTGATGGTATCTGAAATGACCCAACTGGAATGAGACTTAACTTTAAATTTTAAATTCAAATTTTGTTTGAACCCAATTAAGTGTAACAGTCGGAGGTAGAAGAATTGTTTAACATCCAATAATATTAGCACAAGCAAAGCTTGTAACTGCAAACATGGATTGACAGTCAAAACCGCCCTGTAAATCTTCACAAGGAGAAAGGGTTTGAGGAAAAAAAAATGACCTACAATGAATGTCCACACGATGGCGTACTTGTGCTCGCGCACAATGACGTCATGGGGTGGGAGTAATTTGGGAACTAAATTAAATAAATATGACCTGTCTGTTAATGTCCACACGATGGCGTACTTATGACGTCATGGGGTGGGAGTAATTTGAAAAAGCAAATTAAATAACTATATATGACCTGTCTGCTAATGCCCACACGATGGCGTACTTGCGCACGCGCAAGATGACGTCATGGGGTGGGAGTAACTTGAAAACTAGTCAAGCTTTTACAGGCTGCCCTCTATTGTTTGTTAGTAAAATAACACCCTATATTTCAGTGTGACTCAAATCTGGGCGCGTGTTACGCTGTGATTTTCTGCAAAATCACAATTATTCAATTGAGACCTCGGCGGGTCTGTTTTTTTCTTTCTTTCTGGTGCTATGCTTTACATAAATGGCGTGACAGATTCTTTTTCCCTGCACTACGAGTAAATGTGGACAACAGGAATTGTATGTCTGTGTTCGGCTCCCATACACATTAGAAATATAGCACTTATTCAAAATGTATTAGGTTTTCGATTGATTAGCTAAGTCAATGTAAACCAGGAGTAATTTTTATAACGTTTATAATCTCAGGCCTTACTAAGATGAGAGAAGGAGCATCGCTTCACCCAATCTTCTATCGCCCTGACAGAAGATCATCGTTCTGAACAGGTCTGGTTTGTAATATTAAAATATAGCGCGTCTTCACAGAAGCAATTTTAATATTATGAACTGCAGTTTACTTTATCACTCAACAGTGGCACCAAATGTTTAGACATTATTTAGCAACTTGTTAATCGTGCTGAACTGAGACAGGCTTTTTGTGCCTTTCAGTGCGTTCGCATACAAAATTAACAACAAAAATACACAAAATTGACAATGCATTCGTTCACAAAACAAAGCTTAAAATGTGCCCGCATTAATCTCCACCATTAATATGTAGGGTATGCAGGGCAGGTTTGGGGAAATGTATAATTAATTTCAATGATCGTAATCAATGATTAATCAGACGATTTGACCCGGATACCCATACACATTGTAAAAACGCCCCAAAAAGGGCTTATATAGTCCAGGAGTCTGCTTCAAATATATATAGATAATTAAACACCACGAATTATAATTAATTAGGAATATACATTATATGCAGACAGGCTATATTAATTTAATTAGACCCTCAATGGAATTGACCCGTGAGGCTACACGCAACCAGTCAGTTTGTCCAGCTGAACAGCTTTGCTAAATATTCCTGATCAATTTCCTTGAAGGTTTATTCTTAGTTATAAGCTTACTCATCAAAGCACGTTAACTTACTTTGATAATATCAGCTCGTAGCTTAAAATCGCACATTAAAGAGGCTTTGTCTTATGATCAACACACACAGACAATCAAGCATATAATTGGGTTTAATACAAGGAACTAGTATATATCACTACACTTGACAAACAGACACTTAACATGTAACATAAAATAAACATAAAATAAACATAAAATAAACATAAAATAAACAGAGTAGAAGCAATAAGGAAAATAAAGAGATTATTAAGGATAGCAACTTATTACAACAGTTAACCCTTAAGAGCCAGCAAATGGAATTACACACTTTAACGCGTTTGGATTTCAGATGAAATGATACTTGCAAAATGGGCCTATGTGTGGCTGAGCAAGGCTGCGTGGATGTCGCGTCCTCGGGGCTTTCTTGAGGCGGAGGATTTCGGTTCGGTGTTTCCAGAGCGTGGAGTTGAGACTCACTTGAAGAGAGAGTTGAGGGGTTGTTCCAAGCAGTTGCAAATGTTCAGCAGAAGAGGAGAGAGAGGGTGCCGGGGAAGTCCAAGGAGAGATGAAGTAAGTTGGGAGTTGGAAGCAAGAGAGAGAGGAAGAAGATAAGAGCTTTCGAAGATAAGAGGAGATAAGGGAAGTAAGAGGAATAAGAGAGCTAAGAGATAAGAGGACTAAGAGTAAGAAGATGAGGGAAGTAAGAGCTGAAGGTCCGTTGTTGGTGCAATTTATGCCCTTAGAAAGCGTGTCCCACCTCTCATTGGCTCGACCAATGAGAAGGGTTTGGGTTCCAGGTGGGAATTTGGTTTATTGCTCTTTTGTTCTCACATTTCTCATTGCATGTGCAAGAAAGAAAACTAGGAAATATACTTGTAATACTAATATGTTGTTGTTATCGACATATCATGTACACAGTCATTTCAATCTTGAAATACCAAGTTATAGAGACCAAATATGCCACACATATGATTTCGGGTAACCATAGTATGCAAAGTCTGAAACATTAACCCATTAGAGTTTGCAAGAAACATAGACCAACAACATTTAGGAAAATTATGAGATGGAACATAAGATACATGTCAATATTTTTATCACATGGATTATATATATATATATATATATATATATATATATATATATATATATATATATATAGGATTAAAAGGGGTAATTTCTCCTTCTCAGTACAAATTTGGTGAGAATCAGCCCTGACTGAGCCTTCCTTTGGGGGTCATAAAATTCTCCTTCCTTTGGCCAGGAGAATGATTCCTTTGTCCCGTCAGGCTCATTTGCATGTTTATGACTGTGTTTATGACGGTAAGAGATTTTGGGCTGAATGACTCAAAAGATGGTAAACATAGCCGAAATACCATTCTAAGGTGACCTTATATTTATTTTCGGCTAGGACAAATCGTAAGGTTTAATTTGATACCAAGAAAGATGTACTTGGTTCACTTAGACGTGGATATACACTGTTAGGCTATTAAATATAAGATCACCTTATTAACTGTAACAGGTTTTAATACACTACTAAACTAATTTCAACTAGTTTTGATCTATCATCAGACAAATAAACACACAGGGATTAAAACATATTTCATTAGACATACATTTCTAAGTTTAAACTGAAAACACACATACCCACATTTTTACATTCAAGATCTCACATGGTAAAGCACGCGGTGTGAGGCGAGTCATATGGGAAAGGGGGGGCTTAGCAGTCACGAGGATTTCCTGTCAATAGTTCCTTGTCTCTTTGTCAATACATTTATTGTGCTCGTGGAGACTAGTCGGCGCTATTGCAGTAATTAGGGGAGTTGGAACAGTAAGTTCTTGTTTTCATGGACCTGCTGAGTTAATGATTATCCTTCATTGATTCCTCCAGACGCTACAGCTTCTACATCATCCAATCTCCTCGCAATCCTGTAATTCTTGGCTTTCCCTGGCTCCGACTACACGACCCACACATTTCCTGGCGGGACAATCAACTCTCTCAGTGGGGCCCTACCTGTTCTACGAAATGTCTGCGAATCATTCAACCTACCTCCGTGGGGTCCACCCACGTCGTAAGGAACTCCGACACATCCCCAGTGATTCCTCCGTCATACGCCGACTTAAGTGAGGCCTTCAGCAAGGCCAAGGCGTCACTACTTCCACCGCATCGTTCCAGCGACTGCGCTATCAAGCTCAATCCCGGTGCTACACCGCCCCATGGCAGAATCTATCCCCTGTCTGACCCTGAATCTCTCGCCATGAAGTCCTACATCGAGGAGGAACAAGCCAAGGGGTTCATCCGACACTCCACCTCCCCAGCGGCAGCCGGGTTCTTCTTCGTGGGCAAGAAAGATGGCTCGCTCCGCCCCTGTATTGACTATCGTGGCCGTAACGACGTCACTGTAAAGTTCCGATACCCACTGCCTATAGTTCCCTCCGCCCTAGGACAACTGAGGTCGGCAAAAATCTATACTAAGTTGGACTTGCGAAGTGCCTACAACTTGATTTGTATTCGGGAGGGGGACGAGTGGAAGACCGCCTTTTCCACCACCAGCGGCCACTACGAATATCTGGTCATGCCGTTCGGCCTGTCCAACAGCCCCTCAGTGTTCCAATCCTACATTAACGACGTCTTCAGGGACATGCTCAATAGGTGCCTGATCATATATATATCGATGATATCTTGATCTACTCCGATTCCCTCGAGGAACACATCGTCCAGGTTAGAACGGTGCTGAAGCACCTGATCCAACATCAGTTGTATGCCAAGTCTGAGAAATGTGAGTTCCACTTAAGATCAGTTGCCTTCCTGGGGTACATCATCAGCCCTGAGGGGGTGGCCATGGATGACAATAAGGTCCAAGCCGTGCTAAACTGGCCTCAACCCACCACGGTGAAGGAACTCCAACGTTTTCTGGGATTCTCCAACTTTTACCGGAGGTTTATCAGAAATTTCAGCACCTCACCTCTCACCGCCATGGTAAAGGGGCATCAAACCAAACTTCACTGGACCTCCGATTCCCTCCGGGTCTTCACTCAGCTAAAGGAGCGCTTTACCTCTGCACCCATCCTGCACCACCCTGACCCTGACATACCGTTCGTGGTAGAGGTGGACGCCTCTAACACGAGCATTGGAGCAATTCTCTCTCAACGCCAAGGTAATCCCCCTAAGCTATTTCCCTGCGCCTTCTACTCCCGTAAACTCTCTTCGGCCGACGTCGGCAACCGAGAACTCCTGGCTATGAAAGCCGCGCTGGAAGAATGGCGACATTGGTTGGAGGGGGCCAGACACACGGTTTTCACGGATTATCGCAACCTTGAGTACCTTCGCTCTGCCAAAAGACTCAACCCCAGACAGGCCAGATGGGCTCTATTCTTTACCCGTTTTGACTTCACTATTTCTTACCTCCCTGGGTCCAAGAATGTCAAGGCCGACTCTCTCTCTCGACAGCACGAAGCCACACCTCTAAGTTCTAACGCCGAACCCATAGTCCCTCCCGAGTTGGTTCTTGCTCCCATCCAGTGGGACCTCATGTCAGACATCACCCAGGCTCATGCCACCACTCCGCCTCCACCTGAATGTCCACCTAACCGGACCTTCGTACCTCCCAGTCTGCGGGAGAGGGTCATTTGCTGGGTACATGACGCTCCGCACTCCGGACACCTGGGCATCACGGCCACCATCTGCCTGCTGCGGAACCGCTTCTGCGGAACCGGACGACACGACCGACTTCGTGAACAAGTGTCAAGCCTGCAACATAGCCAAGACCCCTAAACAACCGCCAGCTGGCCTGCTTCAACCGCTACCCATACCTCGACGTCCCTGGTCGCATATCGCTGTGGACTTTATTACTGACCTACCCAACTCTCAACACCATACCACAATTCTCACCGTCATTGACCGATTCTCCAAGGCCTGCCGTCTCATACCTCTGCCCAAACTGCCCACAGCCCTCGAGACCGCCGAGCACCTGTTCCAATACGTCTTTTGTTACTATGGACTTCCAGAGGACATCGTCTCGGACCGGGGCCCACAGTTCACATCCAGGGTATGGAAAGCTTTCTTCTGCCTCCTAAACGTCAACATCAGTCTCACCTCAGGGTACCACCCGCAGTCCAACGGTCAGACGGAACGCCTGAATCAGGAGATAACAAAATTCCTCCGAACATACTGCCATCGCAATCAGGCGGATTGGAGTCGCTACCTTCCATGGGCCGAATACGCCCAGACTTCACTCCTCAAACCATCAACCAATCTGACCCCCTTCAAATGCATTCTGGGTTACCAACCCCCTCTCTTTCCGTGGACCGGCGAACCCTCAGAGGTCCCCGCAGTCAACGACTGGCTGCAGCGTAGTGAGGCGATATGGGACCAGGCCCACGTCCACCTACAGCGGGCGGTGAATCGTTCCAGAGAACAAGCCGATCGTCATCGTCCTCCCGGTCCCAACTACGCCCCTGGTCAATGGGTTTGGCTCTCAACCCGAGACCTCCGTCTACGCTTACCATGCAAGAAACTCAGTCCTAGGTATGTGGGCCCCTTTAAAATTCTTAGACAAATTAATCCAGTTTCTTTCCGTTTGCAACTCCCTGCTAATTATCGTATTTCTCCCACTTTTCATGTCTCCCTGCTCAAACCGGCTGATGTTCCGAGGGCTGAGGAGGAGGCGCCCCCCGGGCCCCCCCCCATGATTGTGGGCGGCGAGGAGGCCTTTCTGGTGCGTACTCTGCTCAACTCCAGACGTCACCGGGGTCGGATCCAATACCTGGTGGATTGGGAGGGGTACTTTCCGGAGAAAAGATCTCATCACTGAGTTCCACCGGACCAATCCGGAGAGACCGGCCCCTCGACCTCGGGGGAGACCTCGACGCAGGTCGCATCCTCGCGTCTGGAGCCGCTCACAGGGGGGGGGCTCTGTCACGAACACAGAGAGCTCCTCCCCCTTCAGCCATCGGAGATCAGATTCTCCGGAGTACTGACCTCTAAGACTACATTTCCCATAAGCCCGCATACCTAGGTCTGATTACTCCACAGCTGTTCCCTGTTTGCCACGCTCTATTTAAGCCACTCAGCTCATTCACTCTTTGCAAAGTCTTGTTTGCTCCGGCTACATTTCCAAGCGTTTTCCCTGTTTATCTCTCAGTCTTTCTTGTACCTACCTAGCTTTGTTCACTGTTTCTCGTTGTTTGCTGCCTGCCCCGATCTCCTGCCTGCTCTGATTCTGACTTTGATTGCCTCTCATCTATCTGTTTGCCTGCTACCTGACCATTGCCTGTACGACTTTGTATATTCTATTAAACACTGCTGATGGATCCCAACTTACCTGAGTCTTCATTACAACTACACTAGCACCAAGTATCCAATTCATTTGGCGCAACCTTGACAGCGTATAATTTCGACCCCCATGACCCACTTCTTGATGAATGTGTCTAAGAATGATACTTGAGATGTGAGAGTCATTTGCCAGTATTACAGGATGTTTAGACTCTTCAGGCATAGCTGCCCTACTCAGCCGTCCACCAACCCCCAAAACGCCATCTTCAAACACCGGATTAAGCATGTAAATGGGACTGTTCCTTTTCACATTTTTTCCTTTATGTAAGCTTGAGTATTCATCAGACATTTTTTTTTCTCTGGCAGTAGTGAATTACCTCTAATTCAGCCTTGTTGAGCTCCTCCACAGGAAGATTACCTCTACTATATTGGTCTTTGATTTTTCCATTTCTTCTTCCAAAGGTTGCCTCCATTGATCCTCATTCATGCTAGATTGTACCAACAACATTCTCATGATTTTCTCTTCTGACTTAGGCACAGAAGTAATTGTTTAAATCTGAGAATCCAAGCTACTGACCTTTTTAAAGAGATCAAAGATGTGAAGTGCTGGATAAAGTATGTTACAACATCCTTGCTCTCCTCGGTTTGTACAGTATTGACTGCAACACTTCTTTTGATGAACTTTCTCCCAGATCATATGGAATGATAGGCCACTCCCTTTCAGATTGAAGAAACTGAGGTCCAGACACCCACATCTCATTCTTCAGGAACAATTTAACTTTCAACCCTCTAGAAGCCACATCTACTGAATTTAATGCAGTGTTCAGATACCTCCATTAGCATGCTCGAGAAACCTTAAGAATTTTTGAAACTCTGTTGGCAATAACGTGTCGGTACCGGGAGTTTTCATTTCTGAGATTTCAGTAAAGAAGTACTATCAGTCCAAAAAAATTTATCTTGTAGTTGCATGTGCAGCTCTGTTCTGCACAATGTATCCATATGACTTGACAATGTTGCAGCTGTAATTTACATTGAGGGAATTTAATCTAACTTCAATGGAGCTACTCTAGCCTTCCCCATAACAAAGGCAACATGCGATTGTGAGTAAACATCATGAAAATGTTTCTTCCTACACAATTCTTGCAAAGATCTTGTTAGCATATAAAACAACAGGAGCCAGAATTCCAAAGGGATCATAGGCATAACTCACCGTAGCGAGGATCCCCCTTTTTATCAGAGGTCTCTGCTGCAGCACAATCTAAAATTTGAAGGTATCAGATTGAATGCACATTGTACCCTCAACACTCTCTCTAAAGGAAGTAGATCTTGACCTAAATCTAAATCCTTCAGATTTTTTGCTCAGCATTCCTCTGGGATTTTTGCCAGCAGATTTAGACTGTACCTTTGCGCAAATAGCTACCAAGTTATGATAAAGAGAAATTGCTTCGTCCTCTGAATTAGCTGTCACAAGACTGTCGTCCACATAAATGCAATGCAAGATCGCATCAGTTGTTTCTTTGCTGAAGTCATTGTTATTATCTTCTGCACATCTTCTGAGGGCAAAGTTTGCACATCTCGTGAAGAAGTAGCTCCAAAGAGATGCACAACCATACGATATTCGACCATATCTAGAGTAAGGTCACCATCAGGCCACCAGAGGAACCTCAACAAGTCTGCATCTTCCTCTGGTACTTTCTCCTGATGAAACATAGCTTCGATATCCACCATTAGCATGATCGGTTCCTTTCTAAATCTTGTTATCACTCCGATCAATGAACTGGTAAGATCTGGACCCTGTAGGAGCTGGGCATTTAAAGATGTCCCTTGAAATGTGGTTACACAATCAAATACAACCCGGAGTTACCCTTTCCCAGGATGGTAGATACAATGATTAGATATATACCATACTTTACCATCACTGCGTCCCAGATTCTCAGCTGGCAATCTCACTGCATATGCTTTTGAAATAAGGTCTATCATGAAATTAGAATATTCAACATGAAATTAAGCATATTTTTTCAACCTTTTCTTTAGGCTCAGAGCACGCTGTTCAGCAATTACTCTATTATTTGGCATATGAACGTCTTTATTTCTCAAAGGCAAGCCAATAAAATAATGCCATCAACAAGCTTTAATGAATTGGTTACCATCTCAATAAACTTGTGGTCCTCTCTGGAAAAAACAACTTGTTCGTCTTTGCTCCATTCGGGAAAATCAGCCTTAAAATGTTGTTGCAAAAGCTCACCTAAGTCCAGAACCAAAATTCTATAAAATGTGACTTCAGAATGTCCAGAATAATATTGCTGGCCACTATCTCCTCTTAATGGACCATTTACTGTACAACCCAGCCTTGTTCTAATTGCATAGGGTCCATCATTAACACTGCAAATCACTTGAAGTGATTCCAAGACCTTTGGAACATTTTAGCAGCTTTATGTCAGTAGAGTCAATCTCAGGTAATTCACATATTTTAAATGCGGCAATCCATGCAGATCCTTCTGTCGTGGGGTTTTTCCACTATGCACTGGCATAGCATCTTGCGTGTAGGCATCCGGTAATTCACAAAAACATTCCTCATTTAAACCTGCCACCTCCAATCCTGAAACAACATGAGTAGTTGTGACCTTCTCTTGGCCCATCATACACAAGAAAATATTAGTCGTTTTTCCTGTTAGGCCAAGTCTGTTCATTTAACCAAATGTACAAAATAGAGCTGTGCTGCCTTCATCCAAAAAGGCATAAGTGATCACAGTCTTGTTTCCTTTTTTAGATTACACTTGCACAGGAACTATAGAAAGTTTACATTCATTTTCACCAGCCCCGATAAACCCACTGGACTCTGTTAGTTCAATTTTCCAAATTTATTTCCATTGCTTTGAAGGTAGTAACAAACCTTACGCAAAAAAAAAAAAAAAAAAGTTATATATTTCATTACATATTGAGGCTCAATATTTTCAATAATTTTCAGTATTTTCATATCACCTGATTATTCACTTTAATACTGTGCTTGCAAAATTTAGAATGACATTAAAATCATTTGCAACAGTACATCTCAGATATAAAAAACTCTTTATCATTTTGTAGGCACTTTTCCATAAGCTCTACATTGTATACCAGTGGGGGAAACAATAAAGGGCCAAAGTGCGTTTTAGGCCGCTGTGTTGGCTGAGCGAGCGTTCCCAAACTTTACTGTCGGGGTCTTTCCACGAAAGCATATTACACTTTTGTGTGCCCAGGCCCAGAACACATTTTATTACAGTAATAATATGCTTAATATAGTCTGATTCTATTAAGCCTCTGTTAAATGATTACATTTAAGGCGCCGCGTTGGCTCTGAGTGGCGATCATTCCCAAACTTTGCACACACAATCGGGGTCTTCCACGAGAAACATATTACACTTTTGTGTGCCCAGCCCCATAGGAACCCGTTTTATTACAGTCAAAATAATGCTTAATATAGGCGGCATGCTTAATATGGAGTGGTGGTGGCGTAGTGGACTAAAGCACATCACTTGTAATCAGAGGTCACTGGTCCGATCCCCATAGCCACCACCATTGTGTCCTTGAGCAAGACACTTAATCAAGTTGCTCGGGGAATTGTCCCTGTAAAATCTGGTTGTGGTTCGAAAAATCACAAATCCGATCATTTACTCGGTTTGCGGCCCTTTACAGTATATAACTTCGTATATGCAACTTAAATGTCTGCCCTTAGCCACTGCCTGGTAATATTTCAGATTTCACTCACCAGTTCAGCACGTTCAGCGTCCTTTCACAGCGTGTTTATAGTAAAAGTTTGGTTTGCCTTAATGTGTGTCAAAGATAAGATCCATGTATCATCTTTATTACCCTCTTTGGTCTTTACAGGTAGATATCGATAAAAAAAAAGAAAGATAAAATTAGATTTTAAATTAGAAACTTCTAGATAAAATTAGTATACATTTACTATAGTAATTAATACTCTGACACTAATTTGGGCAAAGCGCACTAATGACTTCTTTAAGACTTGAAGCTAAAGTTGGCGATTTGTAAATTGACTTGGACTTGACTTGGGACTTGACTGCCTTGACTTGGGACTTGACTGCCTTGACTTGGGACTTGACTGCCTTGACTTGGGACTTGACTGCCTTGACTTGGGACTTCACTTTCGGGACTTTAATGCAATGACTTGAGACTTACTTGTGACTTGGAAAACAATGACTTGGTCCCACCTCTGCAAGTTGGACACGTGGAGAGTTGCAATGTCAAGTCACTTTCTGGTTGACTGTAACTTCTATATTATGTCTTTGACGGGCATAAAAAACAAAAATCATTGAAAAGTCAAAAAATGCTTTCATTGTTCAACCTTATATTATTTTTATTATTTATTATTATTTTTTGGCTATTCATGTTCTGCAATTTGGACTACAATTTAATGTAAAGACCTTGGCATTAATAAAAAATAAATTAAATAAAAGTCTCAACATAAGTTATGCTTTA